>NC_081409.1:269012146-269326646 GCF_030272615.1 Cryptomeria japonica | reverse complement strand
GTAGGCGGCTATATAGGGTTTTGCCTTAGTCAAACCCCTACTTCGGTGATTTCCACCTCCACGAATAGCCAAGTTGTATTGTAAAAGTAATGTGTATGTGCAGACCTTGTGTGTGTGCAAGATCCTAAAATGCAAGTAAGCAAACTAGAGCAACCTAGAAAGTAAACCCTAATTGCTTGTAAATGACAATGTAAATACTCCAAATCAAGATGCAAAGAGATCTAAAGCATGAATACAAGTGATATAATGAGGCTTATGCAAAGACATGAAAACAACATGAAATCATACCCAACCCCAAGCGAGGGGTACAAGCCAATCTTCAGTTGGTGATCCTCTATTGCTCTTCAATGTCTTCAAAGCCCTAAATGGATGAATGAAATTGATGAATGCTTGATGGATGGATGTTGAATGTTGTTGAAGTCTTCAAAGATCTGCTCTTTCACTGCGTAGAAAGCCCTTGAAACCAAAATTCTGGGTCCTTTCAAATGAAGAAAGAGAGCTCTTATATATGAAACCCTAGGTCTTAATTTCAACTTTTGGCCAACCTAGAGATTGAATCTCCCACCAATTTCTTGGGGTTAAGCTTTATTTTATGATTGGATTGCGCTCCTCAAATTTTGGGAAAAATGTCTGAGACCGTGTGCACTCCGGGTGCCATGGTCCCGACAACTTTTCACCAAATTTTCAGGGCCGTCGGATATGATGATTTTAGAGAGAATCCCGAAGCTACAGCTGATTTTGAGATGTTTTGACCCCCGAAATCAAGCCCCCAAGTTCAAAATAGGACCTAATTAGGGTTTTAGATTAAATGATGTATTGGAAGAATAAAATGAAAGGGGCACACTTTAATGAAAAGGGCCCAACTTTATGATATGGGAGATGATAAAATAGAACCTTAGACCTAATTAATTTAATTAATTAAGTGCTAAAGGGGAAATTCAATGCAAAATGCGCCAAGGCGGGTGCTAAACTAGGTGTGAAATTGTACCACCCTAGCAAGTGCGTACAATTTACGATGCTACACAAATTATGCATCGGTTAGCTTTGTGATAGTAGGGTTCATTACCTTTCTCGAATTAGGTTTGTCACCGGTTTGATTCAAGCAAGTGACTGCATGGATGGCCTTCTTTGTTATTTTGTAAGGTTTGTCCAGCCAGATGAACTCATCGTGCATACGGCTTAGAATGTATCTCACTCACTCATCTTCATTGAACAATAGGAAATGAAAAAATTGTGTGAAACCCTTCCTCTACAACCGAGCATATTCTGGTTTAAGGTTTCGATCTTTGTCCCGAAGGTGTCTTTTATAAAGTGCTAGGATCGCCTCATTTCCGGTCTCCTCAATGTTGCGGTGAATATAAGCTCTCACAACATCAACATGCAGTACTCCATATGGTATGGATGAGAAAGCACCGTTTGGATTGTCCTCTATTGACTTAAATGGATGTTTCTTGAATTGCGGCCTTTCTCTTTCAGATACCTCAGCTACAAAAGGTGTATTAATAGAAGAAGATACCATTTCGAGAAATTTAGGGTTCAAAATATGCTTCTGTAAATACCTATTGTTCCTAATGAATGCACAATAACCTTTGTCGGATCGCCTCAAAGCTTTTGATTGCCTTGGAAACTAGTTCGCCTCACTGTGTTGCTTCAACTCTTCACTTGCAATGTGAGAAATGATTCATATTTTCCTTTTTAACCTCGGAAACCCTAATTTTAAGTTGACATAAATGCACTGGTAAGGTTCAACTGGATGCCCTATTCAACACAAACCATTCAACTGAATTGAAAGATTGATATGAAGAATTCCAGATAATCATGTACAAACATCTACAATAAACCTTGATCAATCACAAATCTCTCCAAGGGGTTCTACAAGATTTTGTATGAAAATGCCACCCCCTATGGCAAAAAGCCTTAGTTACCTAATGAAGATCTTGTACCGGATTCAGGTGCAGATCCACTGTCTATCTTGGATTCATCTTTTCTAACTTACATCTTCTCATGCTTGTCTCTAATCTCTTCTACTTTCACTTTTCCTTTCTCATCTAATTTGTCTTTGTCTACCAGAGCACTATTCTTCCATCTGTAATACTTTGCAATGTGATCGGTTTTGTTGCATGTATGGCAAACAACATTTCTCTGCATAGGTCTGAAATTAATCTAACTTGGTCTCATCCTACATTGGTTAGAGATATGTCCAAACATCCCACAAGCATAACATCTCTTATTCTAAAAAACTTTCATTACTGCTCTGCACATGTTTGACTTGTGACCAAAATTATTGCATACGAAACACTGACCAGTAAAGGTAGGACCATTGTTCATATTTCATTCCATTTTTCATCCTACTTCTGCATTGATTCGCCATATGATCAAATTTATTGTAAGTAAAATATCTACCATTGAATTTATGAGAATTAGGCTATCTTACCAAAGGATTCTTTCTCTTCTTATGATTAGGTTTTGCATTGCCTTGTCTAGATCCAGAGGATTCTCTCTTCTCAAATCCAAGTCCTCGCATGTCCTTTCCATGTCTTTGACTTTCCATCATCTCATCAAGCCTTGTTGAGCTAGTATTAAATTTGTCTTTATATTCATTTGCAATAGCAAGTTCATCTCTTAGGGCATCAATCTGTCTCCCAAGTTCTTGACCATTATTCCTTGATTGTGTCAACTCAAGCTTCAACCGATCATTCTCATAGGTAAGCCTGAAGCATTCATCTACTCTGTCATTTAATGATTGAGTCAAATTATCTTCATTCTTCTTCCGATCTTCAATCTCCTTAGTCAGCTTCATCATAATGGATTGCATCTCATTCTTCAATGTAGCATTCCCTCTAGCAAGCTTCTCACACTCATCAGCTTTGTCTTGATTTTCCATGCTTTGATCTTCTTTATCCTCTAGCTTGTCTGTCAACTCTTTCCTCTTGTCTCTTGAAGTGTTGACCTGATCTTTCAAATCATTAATGAATTCTTCAGTTGCATTCAGGTTTCTCTTTAAGGAGGTTATCTCATTTCTTGCTACATCAAGATCCTCAAGTGCCACACAAAGTTGTCTCTGAAAACTTGAATCCATTGATTCAATCTCCCGAACCTTCCTCAAGAGGTTAGGCTTCCTTGGACGAACTAGGCTCTGATACCAATTGTTGGAATCAAGGATCACTGATAGGTGGGGGTTAATTAGTGATCTACCAGCAAACAAGTTTTTTGACTTATTCTGAAACCACCAGAAGCATATGCAAGAAAGTAAAGTGCAGAAACACAAGATAGTCAACCACAAAATCATAACACCAAGATTTTTACGTGGAAACCCAAATGGGAAAAACCACAACAGGATTTGAACCCACAATATTATTCTACTATGGCTAATAGCAAAACAATATTACAAAAGAGGAACGCACTAGAATTCAGGCACACTGCCTAGAGCTTACAGCGCAAGATACAATAATCTGGAAGGCTCACTGCCTTACAAATAATTTACAAAGATGAATTACAATGAATGAACTCCAAAATAGCATCAAAAAATGCCTGGATGAGTTTCGGTTAAGTGCAAAAACTTTAACTGTACCACCTCTTCTACTCTACTCTATTTTCTATCTTAGTCAGCTACCAAATCAAGAATGTGCACGTGAAACTGTGCCAAAAGGATTTCTCGATCACAACTCGCTCGTATCACATCATGGCATACATCAAAAAGATCTTTTACACCGGTCTTATATATTCGCAAACACAAAATAAACAATTATCAAGTCGGCCTGTAGTGTAATGTGTAATCATGAGTCGGCTTGAACCGGATCATCAAAACATATGCGGATCCATCAAAATGACTTCCACAAGTTGGCCATATCACCCCATACATGAATCTCACCACCATAATCACTAGAAAGCTTCCGAACCAAAACTGCTTTGCTTATCTTGAAATACTGGTAGTCTGTCATCAGATCACAATAACTTCCGAGTATCAAAATTTGTGATTACCAAATAGGATTTCCAAGGAGATTTTCCATCAATGACAACCCTAGACCATTATTCACGCATCGATATCCACTGAATGAGTGTCAATTGCCAACAATCCTAACCATGAACTTCCCTATGGCCAATAAACTTGGATGTATCTTCAAATATTCGTGAGAAGTTTAAATGTTTTTTATAGAAATCAACTAGTTACTCCTTACGATATTTGAGAAGTCGTATCATTGACCAATAGTCAGATACTTAAAAATAATGTGGCATGTCATAATTAAACTCTAATGTTATTTTGGAAGATTTGGGATCAATTTGCAATGATATAAGATAATTGTCTATACTTCTGATATGTTAAAATGATTATTAGAATAAGAATTTTCCTTTGGTATTATGCAAAAATATTATGGTTAAACGAGAGGAAATGCCTTTTTTTTTTTAAATTGTCATCCAAGCTTCAAAAGCCAAGGGTTAACACCAAAGAAAGACATATTTAGTCCTGGTTGGCACCGAAGCCTTGTCATATATCTAGTAAAACCATATTTTCAAAGGGATTCAAAATCTTGTCTTAGCAAACTAGACATCCAATCACAATGGATTGCATATATGGTTGGTATCTAAAATTTCACTTTGATAAATATGGCTAACAACTTTATACTATTCATTAATTTATAAAATTAATGGGTTTTCTCAAGATATATGTCTAATTTTAAATATTAAAAGAAAAAAAGAGTATAAGTAACTTAAAAAAATTATTATTTTCAAGCACAATCTTTGTCTAAATTTATAAATTATGGGTATGTACACCAAGTTGTGGTACCAAAAGGGGGTCTTAAGATGCCACTTTTTTTTCTGAAATCAGAAAAGTCTGAACTTCAACGACAAATTGAAGATAGTTACACTCCAAATTTGAAGATGCAACAAGAACAAGAGTCAGAGTGCTTCGAGTCTACTTTCTAAACTACTAATTTTTTTTGAAAATGGTGGAGATTAAGGGCTTCAAAAAGGGGGGCCACAAAAAGTGGTCCTATTTTTATGAAAAAAACATAACATAGCGTCTGTTGTGGCCCCCCTAAAATGTTAACATTTTTTTTGAATTTTTAAAATCACTTCAGTGAGAAATTAGCTAACACCTTGTCATTTATGCCAAAATTTTCAGCTAATTTTTTAATGAGTATATGATTTTTTACTAATTTTTGAAGTGGACACATCCTGAAAAATAGAAATTTGAGCGTGCTCCCCCCTAAAATCATTGAAAACAAATCAAAAATTAAAACTCTTTTTTTTTAAATTGTGTAGAATGGAGTCTAGTTTCTAAAAATGTAATTTTTTTCAAAATCTGATGAACGTGTAAAAATCTAGACCCAAAATAGTGCATGTTGGTTTTTGACAAAAAACGGACACACTAACAAAAGAAATTATAGATGAAAGACTTAACGAAATCAAAATTTGAAATAAACTACATTTTTGGATAGCTAAGAGGGATTTCAAGTTTACCACGGTATTTTTTTTAACTTCATTGAAACACGTGCAAACCTGACGGAGAGCACGACCAAAAATAAGTCAAAATTTTTAATGTTCTGACAAAAACACATCTCTAGCCTGAAATGGTCATCCAAACCTTTGAGTTGGATGCCCAAGGAAAATCCAAACCATAGGTTTGGTGTTTCCCAAAGCGGACCATTTGGCGCTCGCCAAATATGGTGAGCACCCTATTTGGCGTGCGCCAAATGTGATGAATGGATATTCCATTTGGCGTGCGCCAAATGTGGTCCATATTCCACATTTGGCGCGTGCCAAATAAGGATGAAGAGGGATATAGATCAAGGATAGCAGAATAAGGTAATTGTGAGAGCTAGAAAGGGGAGGGACAAAGAAGAGTATGTATCTATAAGAATGAAGAGCCCGAGAAGACGTAAGGGGAGAGAGAGAATATGAGATCTAGTTCATAGAGAGAGATGGGACTACGAGGGAAGGGAGATAAAGAAGGGAGAGGTGAGATGGGGGTTTCTATGTACACATTTGGCACTCTCCCTATTTGGCGCATGACAAATGTGGAATAGATACAAACTCTTCTTTGTCCCTCCCCTCACTAGCTCTCACGATTCCCTTATTCTCCTATCCCTCAAGCTATCTCCCTCTTCATCCTTACACCCATCTAATTCCCTCTCTCACCTCTTTCCCTCAGTTTTTTCCTCACTCCCTCCTCTCTCTAGTTCCTAAGGGGTCATAGGACACCATATGACCCCTTAGGACACAAAATGACCCCTAACGACACCTAAGGGGTCATATGGTGTCCTAAGGGGTCATAGGACACCATATGACCTCTTAGGTTACCATAGGACCCATAACAACACCATATTTTGTCCTAAGTGGTCATAGGACACCATATGACCCCTTAGGACACCATACAACCCATAACGGCACCATATGGTGTCTTAATGGGTCATAGGACACCATATGACCCCTTAGGTGTTGTTAGGGGTCATATTGTGTCCTAAGGGGTTATATAGTGTCCTATGACTCCTTAGGACACCATATGACCCCTTAGGTGTTGTTAGGGGTCATATTGTGTCCTAAGGGGTTATATAGTGTCCTATGACTCCTTAGGACACCATATGACCCCTTAGGACACCATACGACCCATAACGACACCATATTGTGTCTTAAGGGGTCATATAGTGTCCTAAAGGGTCATAGGAAACCATATGACCCCTTACGACACCATACAAACCATAACAACACCCTATTGTGTCCTAAGGGGTCACAGGACACCATATGACCCCTTATGACACCATATGACCCATAATGACACCTAAGGGGTCATATGGTGTCCTATGGCCCCATAGGACACCATATGAGCCATAGGACACAGTATGACCCCTTAGGTGTCCATACGACCCATAATGACACCATATTGTGTCCTAACGGGTCATATGGTGTCCTAAGGGGTCATAGGACACCATATGACCCCTTAGGACACAATACAACCAATATGGTGTCCTAAGGGGTCATATGGTGTCCCAAGGGGTCATAAGACACCATATGACCCCTTAGGACACCATACGACCCATAACGACACCCTATTGTGTCCTAGGGGGTCATATGGTGTCCTAAGGGGTCATAGGACACCATATGACCCCTTACGACACCATACGGCCCATAACAACGCCTAAGGGGTCATATGGTGTCCTATGGCCCCATAGGACAACATATGACCCCTTAGGTGTCCATACAATCCATAACAACACCATATTATGTCCTAAGGGGTCATATGGTGTCCTAAGGGGTCATAGGACACCATATGACCCCTTAGGACACCATACGACCCATAACGACACCATATTGTATCCTAATGGGTCATATGGTGTCCTAAAGGATCATAAGACACCAT
Organism: Cryptomeria japonica; assembly: GCF_030272615.1. NCBI lineage: Eukaryota > Viridiplantae > Streptophyta > Pinopsida > Cupressales > Cupressaceae > Cryptomeria > Cryptomeria japonica. The sequence continues at coordinate 269,319,286 of NC_081409.1, read as the reverse complement.
ATGATCCCTTAGGACACCATACGACCCATAACGACACCCTATTGTGTCCTAGGGGGTCATATGGTGTCCTAAGGGGTCATAGGACACCATATGACCCCTTACGATACCATATGACTCATAACAACACCTAAGGGGTCATATGGTGTCCTATGGCCCCATAGGACACCATATGACCCCTTAGGTGTCCATACAACCCATAACGACACCATATTATGTCCTAAGGGGTCATATGGTATCCTAAGGGGTCATAAGACACCATACGGCCCCTAACGACACCGTATTATGTATTGGGGGGTCATATGGTGTCCTAAGGGGTCATAGGACACCATATGACCCCTTACGACACCATACGACCCATAACGACACCTAAGGGATCATATGGTGTTGTATGGCCCCATTGGACACCATGTGACCCCTTAGGTGTCTACACGACCCATAACAACACCATATTGTGTCCTAACGGGTCATATGGTGTCCTAAGGGGTCATAGGACACCATATGACCCCTTAGGATACCATACAACCCATAATGACACCGTATTGTGTCCTAAGGGGTCATATGGTGTCCTAAGGGGTCATAAGACACCATATGACCCCTTAGGACACCATACGACCCATAACGACACCCTATTGTGTCCTAGGGGGTCATAGGACACCATATGACCTCTTACGACACCATACGACCCATAATGACACCTAAGGGGTCATATGGTGTCCTATGGCCCCATAGGACACCATATGACCCCTTAGGTGTCCATACGACCCATAACGACACCATATTATGTCCTAATGGGTCATATGGTGTCCTAAGGGGTCATAAGACACCATATGACCCCTTAGGATACCATACAACCCATAATGACACCATATTGTGTCCTAGGGGGTCATATGGTGTCCTAAGGGGTCATCAAACACCATATGACCCCTTAGGACACCATACGATCCATAACGACACCCTATTGTGTCCTAAGGGGTCATATGGTGTCCTAAGGGGTCATATGACACCATATGACCCCTTACGACACTATACGACCCATAACAACACCTAAGGGGTCGTATGGTGTCCTATGGCCCCATAGGACACCATATGACCCCTTAGGTGTCCATACGACCCATAACAACACCATATTATGTCCTAAGGGGTCATAAGACACCATATGACCCCTTAGGACACCATACGACCCATAACAACACCCTATTGTGTCCTAGGGGGTCATATGGTGGGTCATAGGACACCATATGACCCCTTATGACACCATACGACCCATAACAACACCTACGGGGTCATATGGTGTCCTATGGCCCCATAGGACACCATATGATCCCTTAGGTGTCCATACGACCCATAATAACACCATATTATGTCCTAAGGGGTCATATGGTGTCCTAAGGGGTCATAAGACACCATATGACCCCTTAGGACACTATACAACCCATAACGACACCGTATTGTGTCCTAAGGGGTCAGAGGGCACCATATGACCCCTTTGGACACCATACGACCTATAACAACACCGTATTGTGTCCTAGGGATCATATGGTGTTGTAAGGGGTCATAGGACACCATATGATCCCTTACGACCCATAACGACACCATATTGTGTCCTAAGGGGTCATATGGTGTCCTAAGGGGTCATAAGACACCATATGACCCCTTAGGACACTATACGACCCATAACGACACCTAAGGGGTCATATGATGTCCTAAGACACCATATTATGTTCTAAAGAGTCATATCGTTTAATTTTTATGGTTGTGGCTATCAAACTATAGGGTATAGAGTAGAAATTTATCAAAGGTAAAAAAAATTCAATGGAAGTCATTTGGCTAGCGCCATATTTGGTGCTAGCCAAATGAGCTGCACAAAAAAAAGGTTATAGGGTATAGAGTTAGTGTTTAGTTTAAGGTAAAAAATTTCAATGGAAGTCATTTGGCGCTAGCCAAATGAACTGCACTAAAAAACGGTTATATGGGATGCTTGACCCGTGATCCAAGCCCACATTCTCTCATTTTGTCTTCTTTCTATGCATGATAAGACAAAAAAATGCTTTTTGCATGGTGTTGACATTTTATGCAAGGTTATTTTATTCATTCCATTAGCTCTCCACCACCTTTTTTTTCATTTGGCAATGTCAAAGAGGAAGAACATAGTTTTTTTCATCAAATTTGAATAATTGAGGTAATATTTTCTTGTTTTTAGAATTCAAATACTTATTAAGTGTTATTTTGTTTAAATGTTAGAATAAAAGTGTGAGTCAAAATTGATTATAATCCTATTAGATTTACATTAGATTTAACAATGCATTTGAAGGAAGTTGCATAAGAAAATTATTTGTTTAGTGGTTTAAAACAAAATTTGCAATTTCATACATCCTTTTTAAGATCTTATGAAATAATTTAGAAAAGGAATACATGAAATAATTTCAATTTCATATATCCATTTTAACATATGCATAATCATCATCATGTTGAGGAAATGACCAAAAAATGTAACACCAGAAGAGCGTGAAGCTAAGAATGCAAAAAAAAGAGAAGGAATGAAGCAACTTCGTGAACAAAGGAAATTGAATACCATAGAAGAAGAGGTGTCAATTGAAGAGGAACATGAAATATCCATCCAATCTAAGAGAGAGACAAAATTGGCCACACAAAGGCAACGGATGCAAAACCTTCATGCAATGAGACAATTGAATCCCGAGGTTGAGAGCATGTCTACCACAATTCAAGTTGAAGGCACCCCATCTCTTACATCTCAAGTTGAAGGCACACCATCTCTTATTGGCACACCATTGGTGTCTACAACATCTCATATTGAATGCACTCCCTCTATGACATTTGACGTTGCAAGTACTTCACGACTGACATCAAGTATTGGAGCTACACCATCTTGTACACCTCAATTTCAAGGTATGTCATCATTTTCATCTCCCGTTGAAGGTATGCCACCTATCCCTAATGTTGTTGACATTCCTAATCTTGAGATAACTCAAAGTTTGAGAACACCTCCTAGAGTTTTGCATAGAAAGCCTAAGTATTTAATTGATATTGATGCTAATGTTTTGAAACCAATGGTTGACAAGTTTCCGAAGCGTACCTATCAAAGACATGCTAACCGGATATGGAAAATATTTTTTGAGCCTTTAAATGAGACAGGAAGATGTCAACTATTTGTTGAAATGATGAGAAATCTGAAATTTAGGCCTATAATGAAGATTCTTGGGCTATGAACATCGATTGAATCAATCGACAAATCTATTGTGAAGAATCAATTGACTTTTACCATGTGTCGGATTTAGTCCAACCAGGTAAATTATCCACATGCAATTTTTTGTACTTTAATATTTTACCTTAGTTGTTTGCTAAATTCTTCTCACTTTATCATTGCAGGCCATGTTTATGCAATAATTGCAGCTGAAGACAATGAAGAAGGAACAGATTATTACCTGTGTCATTGTGTGGATGCAAAAAAGAAATTGGAACGCCCTGTGGTAGATGGAGAAAATATTGAGTACCCCACAAGATCAGTAGTTGTTACTGGTACATGGCTTAGAAGGTACCCAGTGAAGAAGTCTAACTTATGGTTGTTCGAGGACTTCGAGACACATAGGAAGATTCTTCATTATTCTAACCTTGTTGTAGCTTCAAATGTTCATTTGATCAGATATGGGGGTAGATCACTAAACAAGAACCTATGGAAGGTTCATGAGTCTGACCATGAGGCCATACTAGACACGATAAAGAGTAGAGCAGATCCAGATGGTTCATTGGATTAAATGTAAATGTAAAAAAAAGTGATATCAATCTTATTTGGATATATGTACATGACTTGTATTTTTTACTACTCGAGGCATTGTAATATAAAAAATTATGTTTTTGTCTTGTTTTGTGTGATTTTATGTAAATAATGTCATTTTGGACCATTAGAGATCACATAGGATCATTTTATGAAGTATACCCTGCTAATATGGTAAAAGATGTAAAAAATGCTCATTTGTTGTCAATCACTCAAAGTGTGAAAAATTGTCAAAATTCGGCATGGTTTTTCTCGATCTTAGTGACATGTAAGAATGATCTGATCCTATGGGGTTATGTTATGGCACTCTTAAAAAGCCTCTCTCGGTTTGGGTAGACTCGGATCCAGTTGCTCATGGCGACTCTTTCTCAGTTGCGACAAAAAGCATCAAATGAGTTCAATGAAAAGTTGCACAATGCCCCATCTTTCAATCCGCTCATCGCGATAGCGAACCATCAGCTCGTACACATCAGAGTGGCCATGTTTACGCTAGTAATGCCTTCTTTTTTCTCTCCAACTTGCCCGATCATTGCGGGCCACACCCTAGCAGCCAAATCGCCCAAGTGCTCAAATTGCTCAAAATTGTCAATATTCGGCATCACATTTCTCTGTGCTCATTAATCATAAGAACAATTCATCTAATCCTATGGGGTCATGTTATGGCACTATAAAAAATCCTCTCTTGATTTGGGTAGACTCGGATCAAGTTGCTTGTGGTGACTCTTTCTCAGTTGCGACAAAAAGCGTCAAATGAGTTCAATGAAAAGTTGCACAATGCCCCATCTTTCAATCCGCTCATTGCGGCACCAAACTATCAGCTCATATGCATTGGAGTGGTTGGGTTTACACTAGGAATGTCTTCTTTTTTCTCTCCAACTCGCCCAATCATTGCGCGCCACACCCTAGCAGCCAAATCGCCCAAGTGCTCAAATTGCTCAAAGTTGTCAATATTCGGCATCGTGTTTCTCCATGCCCATTAATCATAAGAACAATCCATCTAATCCTGTGGACTCTTGTTATGGAACTCTAAAAAAGCCTCTCTCAGTTTGGGTAGACTCGGATCCAGTTGCTCGTGGCGACTCTTTCTCGGTTGCGACAAAAAGTGTCAGATGAGTTCAACGAAAAGTTGCACAATGCCCCATCTTTCAATCCACTCATCGCAGCACTGAACCATCAGCTCGTACATGTCAGGGTGGCTGGGTTTATGCTAGGAATTCCTTCTTTTTGCTCTCCAACTCGCTTGATCGTTGCAGGCCACACCCTAGCAGCCAAATCGCCCAAGTGCTCAAATTGCTCAAAGTTGTCAATATTCAGCATCGCGCTTCTCCATGCCTGTTAATCATAAGAATGATCTGTCTTATCCTACAGGGTCATGTTATCGCACTCTAAAAAAGCCTCTCTCGGTTTGGGTAGACTTGGATCCAGTTTCTTGTGGTGACTCTTTCTCAATTGAGACAAAAAGCATCAGATGAGTTCAATGAAAAGTTGCACAATGCCCCATCTTTCAATCCGCTCGTCGCGGCACCGAACCGTCAGCTCGTACGCATCGGGGTGGTTGATTTTATGCTAGGAATGCCTTCTTTTTTCTCTCCAACTCACCCGATCATTGCGGGCCACACCCTAGCAGCCAAATCGCCCAAGTGTTCAAATTGCTCATTGTTGTCAATATTCGGCATCGCGTTTCTCTGTGCTTGTTAATCATAAGAATGATCCATCTGATCCTACGGGTTCATGTTGTGGACCAAACCCTCAGCTCGTATGCGTCGAGGTGGCTTGTGTCTTGGATTACAAACACATATTTAGGTTCAAAGCTTAAGTAATAATAAACTTTGTGCAATTATTCATCTAATCATTTGTACTGCAATTATGGATAACCATGATAAATGATTTGCATTAACCAAAAAGCTACAAATCCATGCAACATTGTATACCGTTAAAACTATCAAATATATCCAATACAAACAAATAGGCTTTCCAAAAGCCATATGGACTTAGAATTTCACATATTCATAAAACAAAACATATGTTCAAAATTGCTATAAAGGCATACAACATGATATCCAATAAAGTCAAATAGGGGCTTGCCAAAATCCATATGGACATAGAATGTCACATATTCGTAATACAAAATACGTTCAAATTTTCCATATAGGCATACAACATGGTATCCAATAAAGTCAAATAGGAGCTTGCCAAAAGCCATATGGCAATAGAATGTCACATATTCGTAATACAAAACATATGTTCAAAATTGCCATATAGGCATACAACATAGGACCCTATTCTATTCATTTCCCTCTAGGGGAAGGAAACAGATCACGAGATATCTTTTCCTGTCGAGGGGATGGAGATGTATATGATACAGGTGTCTTTCGAGTACGTCCACTCAACCTCCTCTCTAGACTTTTTTGTAACTCCACCTGATACAATGAAAAGAATGATGTTAGCATATACAAAAGTTGAATTTTAGAATGGCATATAATAGAATAGTCACTTACCGCATACAAATAATCATGATGTTCATCCACAACAGGTGCACATTCATGATCTAGAGTGACAAGCCCCTCCTGTAAGCATCACAATATAAATTAAACTAAATACAAGTGTCGTTAAAATTTTCAATAATATATTATTAAGATAACAAATGTAATGCTAAATTTATTAAATTTACAAATATGTCTCATACTTCTATTAAAGCAGTTGAACTTGCTACTGCTGCAGCAACACCACACTCCATTGACGCGCAGATAGCAAGAGGAGTCTCTGATTCAACATCTGAAAATTAAACAAAGTACATTGATTAATCGCCAAAACTATCTATATTATTTAATAACAACATTAAAGATAAATTGTTTACTTGGGTGAAAGATTGTCGATGAAATACACTACGAGGTGTTGATGTTGAAGCTCTAGCATCAAACTATTTAACATCCAAAATGAGTAATTAGAAAATCATTCACATAAGGTTCAACTATCTACATATAATAATTATATTTTTTCACACTGTATACCTGTGGAGTCGACGAAGTAGTGAAAAAGGGTGCTGCAGGAATGTTGCTAGTATTGTGAACACTTTGACCCTGATTTTTTATCATAATAATTTACTAATTTAGATATATTCTCAAATTTACATATAAGATTTAATAAAAAGAATGAAATGAACTTGTAATGAAATTCACCTGGGTATCAATGCCAAATGTTTCGTTCAACAAGGATTCTGTCATGACAATGTTCTCTGTAGCAAACTCCACTCGTGCAAGTGCATTCTCAGAACTATTAGGATCATAAGTGCAAAGAGAACCACAAGATTGACAAAAATAAGCTAGAACTTGATGCCTAGAATAATCAACATCATCACTCGCATCACCCTCTACTAGAGGACTAGCATACTGTATAAGGGTCTGAGTGAGTGAGCTAATCGAGTCTAGAGTTTCGACCTCAATACTCTCCTTCACAATGGAAAGAATAATAACATGCTTCACCATAGGTCTAGCCAAGGGTCTTGGTGGGAGATTTGGATCACACTATGCACCCTCTCTATCATGCGAGGAACCCCCACCTCTACCTTGGAAATCTAGAAAATCAAAATAGTTTGGGATCTCATTAAGGACAAACTCACAATACAGTTTTCTCAAAAACTATTGGGGTACCTCATGATTATTGCATGGAAGCTGATCAAATACCATCCACCACCTATCCCAAAAAAATTTCTTAATCCCTTCATGATGACACCAATGAATAGGGAATCTCCTACATCCAGGGTGTAAAGGTTGATTCGTTCGGGGGTCCATAAAAAGAGCACACAAGTCAAATTTATTAATTTTCTTTTTCTTCACTGCCGCATATGATAATTTGTCAGCATAAAATTACTTTTGTTCTTCCTTCTTATGGGACCAAAAATTTATTTGCCCACTCACAGATTGTATGTGAGATACAATAGATTGCAAAGAACTAGCAAGGTTTTTCCTATGGGAGTTTGTTCCAGTGGGATCTTTTAGCCTTGTGATTAAACCTTCAAGCTCTTTTTGGCTATTTTCTATTTGACCTAATAGGTTTTCTTGTGTACCTATGGGGTGTCTAGGGATTGTAGGAGGTTCTTGATGTGCTTCTTCTTCAATATGGTCTTCATGAGGAGGTGATTGAGTGTTTTCAATATTTTCTTGTCTAATCTCATTTCCTGATAATGAAAATAAATTAAAATCAATAAACCTTGTTTAATCTTCAAATTAATTAAAAAAATGACAATAAGAAAATAAAAATACATACCTCTTCAAGCTCTTCGATGGCGTGGCGGAATTTTGATGAGAGATGGACAACTTAGTGCCCAATTTCAAGCTTTACAAAGGGCGAGCACAAGAAAATAGCACCCAAAAATGCCAAAACGCGGGTTTGGAATGCAGAAATGCGAAGCAAGGTTTTTTTTAGGTTTACAATGCACATAAGGTGCATGCCTTATAAGGCATGCGCACTATAGGGCATGTGCCCTATAGTGCGTGCTCCTTATAAGGCATACGCCTTATGTGCTTTTTAATTTTTTTTTGAAGTGTGGCACCTTTTTGTTACCACAACTTCGTGCATATACCCTTATACTTGATTATCTTTTGTAGTGCCCCACCCTGACTTGTTCCTTAGGATGTGGATAGTGTTCCTCCTTGTCCTTGCTTCATGCATCAATAGGCTTATTTAGACTTATTACTAGCATTTTGATGGTTATTCATGACTCGCCCTATAGTGCGCATGCCTTATAAGGCGTGCACCTTATGTGCTTTTTAATTTTTTTTTGAAGTGTGGCACCTTTTTGTTACCACAACTTCGTGCATATACCCTTATACTTGATTATCTTTTGTAGTGCCCCACCCTGACTCATTCCTTAGGATGTGGATAGTGTTCCTCCTTGTCCTTGCTTCATGCATCAATAGGCTTATTTAGACTTATTACTAGCATTTTGATGGTTATTCATGACTCTATTCATATCCTAGATGATACTTGATGATGCTAGACATGCTATATGATATGTGGCATTTGATGATTCTTATGGGTGATGACGCTTTGGATTTTCTTGATGAATGGATTTATATGTTCATGGATCTGTATGTATTTGATATTCTTATGTGGGTTACATTACTATTGATGCTATGTTGGTACTAACCCATTTTTTAATGATGATAAGTACATGAGATGAGTAGTTGCTTTGGTAACATGATTGTTTTACTATCTTTGTGATAAGAGATGATTCCATAACACTCATTGTGAGCATGATACGACATCATGATTCTATTTCACTTGTATGATCACTTAAGATGTATAAGTATCATGTATATTTTGTATTTTGTTTAGTGGTGGTTGCAGGATTGCAAGTACTAGACATCGACTCCACCTGGTCTCACAAGTTTGAGTGTGTCTTATCCCAATGGCAAGTTCTTGGAGATGGCATGAGTTTCCCTCTTATACTCTAGGTCTTAGTTGATATCCTAGTTAGTCTAGTATCTCAGTTGATTTGTCTTGTGGTGCTTTGTAGTGTGTCGTTCGACCCTTGTGTTGGGTTGCCTTGTGGGTTTGCAATTATTTATTAATTAATTATTAACTGGTTCATATAGTTTATTTTTTATTAAAATAAATCAATGGATGGCATTAATATTTAATATTAATGTGTGAATTATTATTATTATTGGAGATTTATTATTTATTGATGTTTATTTCATGAATTTGCATTTAATTGATGATTTTATATTATTATTATTTTATGGTCTAATATTTATTTAAATATTTATTATTGAGCTTTTGATTTATTAGATTATTATTTATGTATTTATTTATTTATCTTCTTTATTGATTATTAATTTATTTATTGTTGGGTTATTTATTGTTTATCTAATTATATATTGTTTCGATTATTTATATATTTATTTGTTATTACTTATGTACCTACCCCTTGTTATGATTGGCCCTTTTGAGAGTTGTGACTGTGAGGATATTATTATTTAATTGTTTGTTTGTTTATTTATATTATTTGTGGTTTCATATTTAATTGGAGCATTTATTTAGATTGCCTTTGATTTATTATTATTATTGGTTATTATATTATTACATTCTTTTGGTACTAATTGAGTAATTAAATATTATGTTTATACCTTCCCTATTATTTTATTGGTTTAGATTTGGGGGTAAGTAAATAATATAATTTTATATTCTCACCTCAATTTTTGGAAGGGGGTTGGTATAGAATATAGTTTATTAGAATATTTTTATTGGCTAGGATTCTTCTATAGTTTTTGAATGAGATTTTATTTATTGGCTTTTTTGGGGGGCATTTGGGGGAAGCTTCTGGATTGATTTTTTTGTGACTTTGGAGAATTTTGAATGTTGCTGGAGTTTTTTGGTTTTGATTTGGAGCTTGGTTGGATTAGAAGCTTGGATTGGATTGTTCAATATTTTGGATTTTCTCTTCATTGGATTTCTCTTGCCATCACTCTATTTTTCAGGTTGGAGTTATACCTTTACTCTTGCATTTTGAATTTTAGAATGAGTTGTTTACTTTGTGTTTGTATAAATATTATCCGTGGGAGATTGGGAAATGTAATTGAAGAAAGGATCGTAATATTAATATATAAATATATTAAGGTTGGGAAAAAATTAATATTTGTATGTTTTTTACTTATTGTGAAGTTTTTGTTTTGTCTTCCCTGTGGACTTGTTGAGTTCTTGTTTTCCATTCTATTTGTGTATGAGACCCTCTCTCTCTACCTTATTCTATCATATGGTGTTGTCATTTGATTCTTGGCAATGTCTATGTATGACTGTAAATGTGTGATGTTGGGAAATGAAGTTTAAATGCTCTTCTGAGGTCTTGTTGCTCCAATTATGCCTTGCATTAGCTTTATCTTGGCCTTATGCACCTTCTAGGAGTGCTATGTACCCCATTTGTGAGCCTATAAGTAATTTGGGGTGGATTCGTAACTACATACCTCTGTTTTTCATCATTTTTACAATTTGTCTTGGATGCGCTATTCTGCATCTCATATGCACTAAAGTTTGCTTTATATGCATTAGAGAATATCTCATATGCGCTAATTTGTACCCCATATGCACTAATCTGGTCCTTGTATGCACTAAACTGCCCTACTTTGTTGGTTTACTAGTTTTGCTTAATGTGGTTACTGTTTCCGATTTGAGGCTTTTTTCATGAATGTCTTGAGTTTCTTTGAGATGCTTTTGGTTCAGTAATGATATTTATCTTTTGTTTTTGGCTCTAGCAAGAGGGATAATGCCTTGTCGTTGAGGATTGTGTATATATGTTTATTGGCTCCAGCAAGAAGGAAAATGCCTTGCTGTTGAGGTTGATTTTATATGAGCTTCAGTGGGATGGATGTGCCCCACTGTTGAGGATTATATTTTCTTATTGTTGAGTAAGATGGTGTATGCCTTACTCTTGTTTATTATTGTGCTTTTGATCATTGAGGCTCTTGATGTTCATGTTGACTTTATGCTCCTTGTTATGTGTCAGATTTGTATCAGTGTGATGTTGTTATTGTTGGATCTTATGTTGAGCCTCCTTGTGATGTTGTTATGTTTATGTTTCACCCTAAGGTTATGGTCCATGGTTGGGAGAGTGGGCTCTTGCATTTGTATGACTGGGGTCATGAGCAATAGACCATTAAGAAAGGGTCTAGACCTGTCATGGAACAACATGAAGAGTTTATGATTAATTGCAAGTGATAACCATAATAAATGAATAGTGGGTTTGGGTAAATTCACATAATCAAGATAATGAATTTGAGTTCTATGCCCCAATGGCGGGTCCTAGGGAGGTGGTTTTGGGATCTATGGTTGGGAAGACCATTGGAGTGGTAAACTAACCTCCCTTGTTTGGCTCCAAGGTTGAGGTGGATTCCATATGAGGATAGCATGTGATGACACTCGTCCCTACATGTTTCCATTATCCTTATTCCCTTTGATGATTATGCCTCTGGGAGTTTACTGATTTATGATTAGGCTTGTGATGTGATGTGATTCATTATTATGGTTGTTGTCTTTGAAGATGTCATGTCGATTCCCTTGCTTGTTAGGTGTTAGCCTAGGTCTGGAGTGTGAGTTGGAACCCCGTGTCATCTCCTAGCATGGGGGGTGGTTCCTATTTGGTTCCACATGGTCGGGTGGTTTGATGTCTTCTTCCTTTGGGATGTTCTTTGTTGCATGCTTGTGTGTGTGGATATGGATTTATATTATCTCATCATGTGGATGGATCTTTGGAGCATAATTCATGTAATTGGAATTGATACCATGTGTTTTTGTATCTTGAGAAAGATGTAATAGTAAATAAAATTGTGTAATTAGTATCTTGTGAACCTATGTATTAGGACTTGTAGTAGGTTGATTTCAGAATGAGATGCATTGGATAAGATTGCTAAAAATAGATATTTAGTGTATATGATTATAGAATAGCAAGGAATTAAATGATTGAGTGATACTAATGGATTATCTTGTGTATATCTTGTGGATGGTAGTGGATGTGTTAATGATCAGGTATACCTTGATTTGAAAGATATTAATCTTTAATGTTAGAATGAGTAGTTGTATATTTGTATGGACTATATGGTTCTTCTTTATACAGAGCTAATTTCTATATATTAAGATAATATATTAAATCATGATGACATTAAGATTTTAAAAGTGATTATGTATGTGTACCATGTACTCTTATGTAATAGGACATGATGATGAGGTATTCAAGGTTATGATCTTGTAATGGAATAAGATTTGAAATGGTTAGCTATGTGTGTCTTTATTGTAGAAATGGTGTTATTAGATAATCTTGTTATAAGTGATTTCATTTGGAAAAATAACTAGCATTTGTTATATAGACTTGTTTATGGTTGTGTATATGATGCAGGAGCATCCTCGGTTCATGGAAATCTTGCATCAACCAAAAATATTTCCTTTTTGTTTTGCTTTCGATTTTGCAATTTCAAGAATTCGTTTTGCATTTTCTGGCATTGGCTCACCGAATCTCGAGGAGTTTGACTTTTGCTTGAAGACTTTATCATCTACCATATTCCCAAACCACTAAGCATTTGGATCATTTTTCGGCAAGTTATCACTAACAATTTCTGAGACAGTTTTCTGGTATCGGTTGCGTGGACCTATTTGCATTTGTAATCTACCAGAATCTATCAGATCCCTTCCATAGCTTGCAGATTCCTAAGCGTTGATTCTGATGTTCCTTGGCGAGTGGTCGACCTTCCCCTTAATCTGCACTTCATCATTTGGATTTTTCAAAGGAATTTCTTTGGCGAAGGTCGGCCTTGTTGTTTTACATGTTAGGTCTTGTTCTTCGGCTTTTGATCCCTTTTTGGGCTAACCAAATCTCCTTGGATCATATAAATCATTGTAATTGAGCATTAGAATGAGATAAGTTAAGATATAGAACATAGAAAATAGATCCTAAGATTTGAGGTCCCAGTTGTGACCTGTTATGTAATTAAGCATGTTTTAGCAAGCCAGTGAGCCAGTTTCTATAACCCGGTTGTTACCGGTTGAATGTAATCATTTTTCATGATATAATTCATTCAATTCTGCATTGCCTCCATCATATCCTTATGTTTCCATTGTGTTTACTCTTGCTAACCGGTCCAGATTGATCTCTTTAAGGCCCCTCCTATTCGGTGACTGAACCAAGTGGTATCAGAGTGAGCTTTTGTTCTAAAGATTGTGTTGTCATGAGAAATTTTGTTGTAGGGTGGCGAACTGTGGATCCGACCTGTAGTTGCAGAGGACTAGCGTGAAGATGGCACAAAGAGGAAATAGGAATGGTAGAGCACACGAGAATGCAAACCCTGCTGTGATAGAAATATTGTGAGGAATTGCAGCTCGGTTGGAAGCCATTGAGACAACCCAAAGAAGAGGTTGACATATTGAAAATGTGAGTGAAGATGAAGGAGAAGAAGCCCCAACAAAGCAAGTAAACCCACTGGCGATTGATCCAAACAAAGAAAGGTTTTTGAGGGTTTTGAGTAGGGCGAATACTAAACCTCATTTTACCCCACCGGAATATGATGGAAAGTTGGATTCAGATGAATTGATGGATAGGATTTCGAAGATGGAGAAATATTTTGATTTTGAGAAAACCGCAGAAGAAAGAAAGGTGAAATATTCCTGTACCCAGTTGAAAGGTCATGCATCTCTTTGGTGGGAGCATTTGCGAGTTGATAGATAGAGAAGAGGTAAAGAGAGGATCAAGACATGGGATCGGATGGTTTCTAAGTTGAAATCAAAATTTATACCAGCTAATTATCAAGTGAATTTGTTTCGGAAGTTGTAGAATTTGAGGTAGAAGGAATCTAGTGTGAAGGAGTACACCAAAGCATTTTACAAGTTATATATCAGATCCGGACATGTTGATGATGAAAATGAATAAGTTGCAAGATATTTCAATGGATTACGAATGTCTAAGAAAGATGAACTCAATTTGATCAAATTGCAGAGTGTTGAAGAAGCTTACCAGTATGCCCTGAAAGCATAAGAGAAGTTTAACAAAAGACATGAGCAGAGACAGAGAGGTAGAGGTGGAATGTTTTCCAGAGGAAGATTTCAAGGAGGAAGAGGATATACCAGAGGTAGAGGAACCTATATGGATCAGAACAAAGATAAGGAAGTGAGAAAAGAAGGTAATTCATACTGGAAAGATGATAGAAATTTCTAGTGGAGGAGAGAATCGGATGGCTATGAGAATGAGAATTTTGGAAAAGAAGACAGAAGACAAGACAAGAGAGTGTTTAGAGGAACTTTCTATAAGTGTGGAGGAGAAGGACATCATACTTTCAAATGTAAGAAGACAGAGAGTACTAGAAGAAAAGTAGTGGTGGAAGAAAACCCCATCAGATCAGCTAATAAACTGGAAGATCGAGAATTGTTCATGATGAGAAGAGCTTTGTGTCATACTGGAGGAGATGAAGAGCCCTTGCAGAGGAATAATTTGTTCAAGACAAGATGTAAGGTATCTAGTAAGTGTTGTAAAGTTGTTATTGATAGTGGTAGTTCAGATAATCTTGTTTTAGAAGAGATGGTGAATAAGTTGAATTTGGAAAGATTGAAACACCCCAAGCTTATCAGATAGCATGGATTTGGGATGATCATAAGTTGTTAGTAAGTGAGAAATGTTTGGTGAAATTGAAAATTGGGAATTATCATGATGAAGTCTTTTGTGATATTATGCCTATGGATATTTGTCACCTTTTGTTGGGTAGACCTTGGTAGTTTGATAGACAAGCAATAAATGATGGGAGGAAGAATACATACACTATTGTGGCCAATGGGATGAAGCAAACCTTGTTGCTCTTGGAGGAGCCTTTGAAGAGGGGTAAGTTCACAATAATGGTTCCCACTTTCACCCATGAAGGAAAAATGAGGTGCGAGGAAAAAACATTCCAAGGGGGTTTGAGCAAAGTGGGGGTGTTCGAATGAACTACCCTTTGGGGTTCGAGCAAAGCCCCCACTTCGCTCGAACCCCCTCTTTCGAGTGAAGCACCTTTAAAGCTTACTTATGTCATTTTTCAATTATATTGGGGGGGTTTGATCGAACCCCCATCATTCGAACCCCCCTAAAAATGGGGGATTCGCTCGAACCCCCCTTCGTTCGAACCCCTTTTTTAACACTTCTCTGAAGCTTTCTACATTTTTTTCCAGATTTTTGGCCTTCAAACCTCTGGTTTAAGGCTCAAATGGAATGATCTTGACAACCCAAAATGAATTATTGTAGTCCTCAAAGAAAGATTTTCAATGACTATAATTTTATTACATATTGAGTTAATTATGAGCTTGTTTTATTAATTTTACCAAACATAGGTTTTTCACCGAACAAGAATTTCTCTATTCAACGTACTGGGAAAAATAGTAAACTAATTCAAAAAAAATTTGAAAAATATCTATGTCCTAGGTATTGATGTCTTCTTTCTGAAAAAAAAAATTTGAATTTCGATATATATAGAACAAGTTATGTGTTCAAACGTACACCTATGTCTAAAATATAATTAGTCAAACTTCAAAACTTAATAAAATGAAATATATTCAATATATCACTATCAAACCAACTGCAAGCCCTAGATATTGATGTTACAAACCAAAATTCAAAATAATTGAGTTTTTATCATTTATAAATAAAAAATTATGCGTTTCAGGGGGCACATCACTCTTAAAAAATGTAGTTTGCTGTAAAAAACTACTTTTCGAGGGAGATGAAAAAATTCAAAAAAATTCCTTCAAAAAAATTTGAAAAAAATATATATAGAATCTACAGACAAAATGCTGCAAATCACTAATTTACATCATCTTCAAATTCTTAATAGTTTAAAATTTATAGTTATCGGAAGTTGAAGATTATTTTAAAATTGTTCACCTCAGTGTCAAAAGTGGCAAAAAAGTGGGAACCATTATTGTGAGTTCACCTAGAGTGAAGTCTATACAAATGCTAGAATTTTTTTAGTGGATGGAAGGAAATTCCTAGATGGAATGAGACATGAGAATGTGTGTTTTGTCTTAGTTCTTAAGAAGATTAAGAATCTGGAGCATGAAAAAGAACAAGCGGAAGAGATAAAAGAGTTGCTGACAGAGTATGAAGACATCATTTTAGAAAATGTGCCTAATGGATTATCGTATGTGAGATATATCAATCATTGCATGGACCTAGTTCCCGGAGCAAGTTTGCCTAATAAAGTTGCATACCGAATGACACCGATAGAGAATAAAGAATTGAATAGACAAGTGCAGGAGTTGTTGAAGAAAGGTTTGATCAGAGAAAGTCTAAGTCCTTGTGCAATACCAGTAGTATTAGCACCTAAGAAGAATGGAGGATGGAGGATGTGTACCGATTCCAGAGCAATAAACAAGATCACAGTGAAATAGCGGTTTCCTTTGCCTAGGATGGATGACATAATAGACTGTTTGAGTGGAGCCAAATGCTTTACAAAGATAGACTTGAAGAGTGGATATCATTAGATCGGGATCAGAGAAGGAGATGAGTGGAAGACAACATTCAAGACAAATGAAGGACTATATGAATGGTTGGTGATGCCTTTTGGGTTAACTAATGCACCGAGTACTTTCATGAGGCTGATGAATGACGTATTAAAGAAATTATTCGGCAAGTTTGTTATTATATATTTGGATGACATTTTGATTTTCAATAAGACAAAAGAGGAGCATTTGTTGCATTTGAGACAAGTTTTGTCGAGGTTGAGAGAAGAAAAGTTGTTGATAAATCTTAAGAAGTGTACTTTCATGAAGGAAGAATTAGTCTATTTGGGATTTGTGATATCTGAGGATGGTTTGAAGATGGAACCAGAGAAAGTAAAAGCAATTGTTGAATGGCCTACATCAAAAATCATTGGAGAGGTAAGATCATTTCATGGATTGGCTAGTTTCTACCAAAAGTTCATCATAAATTTCAGTTCAGTTTGTAACCCTATGACTAAGACAATGAGGGGAGATGGGAAGGAGTTCAAGTGGACCACCGGAGCAAACAAAAGTTTTGAACTGTTGAAACATAAAGTGACTGAGAAGCCTAGGTTAGCTCTATCAGATTTCAACAAAGTATTTCAAATGGATTGTGATGCAAGTGGAACAACAATTGGAGCCGTATTGAGTCAGGAAGGGAGAGCAGTAGCTTATTTCAGTAAGAAGTTGAATGATGCCCAGAGGATATATTCAGTGTATGATCAAGAATTTAATGTCATAGTTCAAGCCTTGAAGAAGTGGAGATATTGCATGTTGCCTAAGGAGTTTGTGTTGTATGTGCATCATCAAAATTTGCAGTATTTAAATAGTCAGAGTAAGTTGAATTAGAGACATATGAGATGGGTAGAATTTTTGCAGAGTTACACCTTTGTGTTGAAGCATAGAAGTGGGAAATATAACAAAGTTGACGATGCATTGAGTAGAAGGAGGAATTTGCTGACAGAGATGAGAGTGACAGTATTAGGATTTGAGGAGTTGAAGACCTTGTATGATGATGACCCAGATTTTGCAGAACCTTGGAGAGCATGTAGAGAACCGGTTACGGTAGATAGAAGCAAGTGGTTGGATTACTTCATTCAAGTGGGAAGTTATTCAAAGGAGTTCAGTTGTGCATACCTAAGAGTTCTATGAGGGAGAATCTGATAAAGGAGAAACATAGTGGAGGATTAGTCAAACACTTTGGTGTTGACAAAATAGTAGCATTGGTAAGTGAGCATTACTTTTGGCCCTAGATTCATAAGGATGTTAGGAAATATGTGCAAAGTTGTAGAGTTTGTCAAGTTGCAAAGGGTAGTAGTCAGAATGTGGGATTGTATAAGCCTTTGATAGTATGGGAAAGACCTTGGAAAGATATTAACATGCATTTCATACTTAAATTGCCTAAAACATAGAGAGGGAACAATTCTATATTTGTGGTGGTGGATAGATTCTCAAAGATGGCTCATTTAATACATTGTAAGAAGACATCAGATGCAGTGCATATAGCTGACCTATTTTTCAAGGAAGTGGTGAGATTGCATGGATTACCTAAGAGCATAGTTTCCAATGGAGATACTAAGTTTGTTGGTTATTTTTGGAGAACACTTTGGAAGAAGATGAAGATAGATTTGAAGTCCAGTTCTACTTTTCACCCACAGACTGATGGACAGACAGAAGTAGTTAACTGGAGCTCGGTAAATTTGTTAAGATGCTTAGTTGGAGACAAAACCAAAAGTTGGGATTTGATTCTTGCACAAGTAGATTTTGCCTACAATAATTCAATAAACCAGAGTACCAGAAGGACACCTTTTGAGATTGTTACCGGAGCACACCCTAGAGGTATATATGAATTAAGAGATATTAGCAGGGAAGACTGGAGAAGTGTAGAAGCAAAAGAATTTGTAAATCACATAAAGGACTTACATATTCAATTTAAGCAACATTTGGAGGACATGAATAGCAAGTATAAGGAGAAAGAAAATGAGAAGAGGAGACATAAGGAATTTGAAATTGGCGATGAAGTGATGGTGTATCTCAGAAAAGAAAGATTCCCAGTTGGAACATATAACAAGTTGCATATGAGGAAGTTTGGACCTTGCAAGATTTTGATAAAGTTCAGTTTCGGAAAAGCATATGAAGTGGAGTTATCGGATAGTCTAAGTATTTCACCTGTATTTAACATTGCAGATCTACATCAATATCATGAACCAAAATTTAGTGAGGATGGTATTGCAAACTTGGAGAAACAGTTGCCCCGAAAGGAACCAGATCATATTAAAGACATTTTGGACAGTAGGATTGGGCATAGTACCCAGAGCAATCAGTATAAGGAGTATCTTGTAAAGTGGAAGGATAGACCAGTTGAAGATTCATCTTGAATTTCTCAGGTAGAGGTAGATTGCCTTGGTTTTCCTCTAACCCCAGCAAAGTGAGAGACTCAATTTTTCAACAACCTCGGATGTCTGATGCAGGTTCGTCCCCAATTCATGGCAATCTTGCATCAACCAAAAACATTTCCTTTCTATTTTGCAGTTTTAGCATTTCATTCTGCATTTTTTGGAATTGGCTCACCGGATCTTGAGGAGTTGGATTTTTTTTTTAAGACTTGATCATCTACCTTATGCCCAAACCGCAGAGCATTTGGATCATTTTCCAGCAAGTTATCGCTACCGGTTTCCAAGATAGTTTTCTGGTACCGGTTGCCTGGACCTATTTGCATTTGTAATCTACTGAAATCTATCAGATCCCTTCTATAGCTTGTGGAGCCCTAAGCATTGATTCTAATGTTCCTTGGTGAGTTTTTGACCTTCCCCTTGATCCGCACTTCATCCTTTGGATTTTCTGGAGGAATTTCTTTGGCGGAGGTTGACCTTGTCATTTTTACATGTTAGGTCTTGTTCTTTGGCTTTTGATCCCTTTTTGGGCTGACAGGATCCCCTTGGATCGTATAAATAATTATAATTGAGCATTAGAATGAGATAAGTTAAGATATAGAACATATAAAATAGATCCTAAGATTTGAGGTCCCGGTTGTGACTTGTTTTGTAATTAAGAATGGTTTAGCAGGCCAGTGAGCCGGTCTCTATAACCTGGTTGTTATCGGTTGAATGTAATCAGTTTTCATGATATAATTCATTCAATTCTACATTGCCTCCATCATATCCTTGTATTTATGTTGTGTTTACTCTTGCTAACCGGTCTGGATTGATCTCTTTGAGGTCCCTCCTAACCAGTGACTGCACCAGTATATGTTATCTTGATGGGATGTATGACGAAATTAAGAAAGGAAAAGAATTAGATTTGCTTATATGTTGATAATTCTATTTGGATTCATATCAAGTGAGATGCTTAGTAAAGAAATGGGGAATAAGGAACACTTGGAATTGGTGTTGTAAAAATTAAGTTAGAGAGTTAATGGGAATATGATAGGATAAGTGTTTGAAAATTCATGATTCTTATGATAAAGAGAGAGTAATGTAGTTGTTATAACAATATTAATGGTTTTATGATATTGACATGTTATGTGTTATTGCTAGTAAGTAATGACATTAAAGTACACTAGGGAATGAATAATTAGATGAATGGATGAATGCTTATAGGTATGCATTGAGATGATAATTGTTATAATGTTATTTTCTCTTGTGTTGTATGAGGTCATGGTTATCTTCATGATGTTTTATGCATTCGTGTTATGTTAATCTATGATTTGGAGTAATGATAGTTTACTATGTTGCATTAGTAGATGTTTTTTTTTTAAATATCTCTTTTGTTAGCTATTTTAGTTATTTTTTATAGGGTATTTTGGCGGGCATTACATCTTTTCAATAGGTTTTAATTATAAAACTTATTTTAAATATATATAAGACCAAATATGCTATGCAATTAATTCTAGATTCAATAATGGTTATGAGTAGTTGGAATGTGGCTACCTTAACTCCTAATTAAATCATATTATCATTAATATATTGATATATATCTATTTAGGTAGACCTTGGGCCTATATAGTCATATTTACATTGTCTTGGGTGACATTTTGCGCATAAGTAGGTTATGTATAGGAGGTAGAGAGTCTTATTTCAACATCAGATTGTGAAGTTTGTTCTAATTGGAGATATTTGGAGGCTATAACCCTTGAAGTGGCATGTTATTCAGTTGTTATAAATAATTTTCAGCATATTTATATTTCCTCTTTTATGCAAGTTATTTGATAATAAGTGGTATTAAAGAATGATCTTGGCACTGTGAAGGCAAGTCATTTGCTTCAATCTTGGAAATCATTTTTTAAATTGCATATGTTTCAAATTTAATTATTTTTTTCTAATTTTTGTAGGGTTTTTCAATAACATATTTAAGCATATTTAGTCTAATTTTTAGAGGAATTGGATGAGAATTGAATGAGTTATTGTATAATTACAGTTTTTTCCCAAAATTATTGTGAAGCACGTATCTCCCAGATCTAAGTGAATTGATTATTAATTTTTAAAATACTTTTGAGGAGTTTATTCAAGAGTCTATCATCTATATTTCAGAAAAATTGGAGCATAAATAAGTAGATTATTTAAAATTAGTCTCCAATAACTTCACTATCAAGGTTGTAATTCTATTGATTTTATGAATTATTTGAGAAGTGTTATTTTAATCCCATTAAGTTACAAAAAAAAAAATCAAATAATGTATAGATTTAATTTGTGTGATTTATTATAAAATTATTATTTCCCATCATGACAGGTTCATCAATAAGAGACAAAAAGAATGCCACCACACTTGGGAAACTACCAAAAGAGGATGTAGAAATTGAGCATATCACCCATAATAAAGAAATAAACAAAGTTAATAATGAAATTGTGTTATTTTCATCAATGAAGAAGGACATGAATGACTTATCAACGAAGTTGTAAATCCTTATTCAAGGGATGGAGTATAAGGGAGAATCTATTCACCTAATAAAATGGAAGAGAATTCTTTTACGATACAAGAATTTTATTTGTTTGACTCAAATCTCAAGAAGGATCAGACGTTTAATAATGATATTCCTAGGCAATTCATACCCAAGTTGGATATGAGAAATTTTGATGGCTATGATCCAACCAATTGGCTTTTCCAAATGAGTAGCTTTTTGGTCTTCACCATGCTCCAAGTCAGAAAATATGGTTATGGATACATTATAATTGGAACCAAACCAATTTGTTTGGTATCATTGATTATGTGATGAGAAAACAAAGAGGGGAATTGTGTGGTCACATGAGAAATTTTTCAAGTGAAACTTGCTACCCATTATGGAGATAATTTAATGGATGGCTACTTCTACCAGCTCACTAAAGTAAAGCAAATAGGTTCAATCAAGAATTATGCTCACCGATTTTGAGCCCTTTCTCTAAGAGTAGAGAATTTTACAGAAGAAAAATTGAAGAATTGTTTCTTGGAGGTTTAAAGGACCACATAAAATGAGGTGCATCTATTCCAACCACAAGATGTGTCACAAGCAACATTTATGGCAAGATAATTTGAAGAGAAGATTTTTACCAATGAGAAAAAAGGTATTAGGAACATAAAATAAAATAGATCTCCTATGTATTCACTGCCTCAACCCACTAGGTTGACTGCACAACAAATTGAGGAGAAGGCAGCAAGAGGATTTTGTTTCAAATGTGATAGAAAATGCAATCAAGGGCATAAATACAGTGAAAAGAAATCATTTTATATCAAAGGTTTGAGTGAGGAAGAAGAGGAGGAATCAATATCAAATGGTGATAGGGAGTAAAATGAAGAATCACATGGTTCTAAACCAATTTTTCGTCACACCCTCTCAGGTTTTATCACCCCACAAACTCTCAAAGGTAGTGGGTTTCTTAAAGAAGCAAAAAGTAAAAATGCTGATTGACTCAAGTAGTACTCATAATTTCATCAAAAAAAATTTGGCTACTCATCTAAACTATTTACTGTGTCCAATTCTAAAGCTTCAGGTCTTGATTACACATGGTGGTACTATGAGTAGTTCTAGAAAGAGCCACAACATTAAATTATCCATAGGAAATTCTTGTCTCAGCAAATTAGACATCAAACCATGACGGACTAGATATATGGTTGGTATCTAAAAACTACGTGTGTTGATCAATATGGCTAACAAATTTATTTATTTTATTATTTTTTGACATACATATGTTTAGTTTGATCTATTATTTTTAACGACTAGGTCTTATTAAGGATTTTCAAATAGGATTGTAAAGGAGATCTTACTTGAAACAACTTAGAACTTTGATGTGTTTGTAGAAGGACATATTATGTAATATTATTTACAAGTGTTCTCTCTTTTTTCTATGGATACATCCTTGATATTCATGTTCATGTGGTTTAGTGTGGTGAACTTGGGAGAGTTATGATGACTTATTGTCAAAGTGTATGCAATTTTTTCTACATGTGTGGATCATTGTGACTATTCTTTGTTATTACATGGTTTGATTATTAGCCACACCTTAGTATTATTTTTTATTGGTATTCATGGTATGCCTTGATATATTTTCATATTTGGCATTACCCATGCAATGGAAGTTCCTAGATGTGTGTTCATCGTATATAGAATTTTTACATGGAGTTTATGGTAATAGTTTATGGTTTGGATATGTTATTGGTATGAGTTCTACTAATGGTTTTTGTTACCTTTACAAGTATGGATGATTAAATGTATTAGAATTTTTTGTGGTTTTATTTCTAGTCATGCTAGATTTTTTCATTTGGTGGTATCTTGAAGCCTTTATTATCACTTGGAGTCAGTGTTCTTTGGATCATTTCATCTTCACCTTGGCTTGTTCCTTTTCTTGCATAGCTAGAACATTGGAAGATGAGATGATTTCTTTCTTGATATGGTGGTCATATTGGATGTTACTATAATTATTTGGGTGTATCATGAGAGAATGCTAGGGATTCCTATGGTTTCATGGATGAAAATGGTTTCACTAGAAAAGTGGGAGAATGATAGGAAAAGAGTATTCGTGCACAAAGAATTTAACTATTTTTATTATCTAAAATAAATAAATAAAATTTATAATATTTATAATATGTATTTAGCCACATTATAAATTTATATCCAAGTCAACTTGTAAATTTGTAACATTCATTACATCTTTTATGCATGGTTACACATGGAAAAAATATCTAATATTGGGAAAACTTGGTATCATAAAGTAATTGTTGGGGCTAATGATTTTATTTACTCATGGTTTTGATACACATGGTCTTTCATTTTCCACTTGGTTGTGTATGTCAACTTAACTCTATAAAATAATGCAAATGTTTAATGGTCTGGGTTTGGTTTTCTGCTAGTTGGTTGTTTGGCCCTTGGCTATTATTTGTATTGAACTCTCTTATTAAGTGGATATGTGAAGCATATAATGGTATGCCTAATTATTTTCTTGGAGACATGGAGGATGCATTGGAGGAGATTGATGTTTTAGAAGTATTCATGGAGACTCTGTAAGTGTATTGTTATTTTTTCAAAGTTAAATAATACATTGAGTTTGGATGCTTTTGGAGGATGGATTTTTTATGTCTAAGGGTTTTCTCAAGGTATATCTTATCTATATTTTGGTATTTCCTTGATATTCTCTTATGGGGTTATTTAGGAAATAGTTTGATAAAAATAGTAATTTCTCTAACATATTTAGGAGGATAACTATGTGTTTTCTCTATCATGGCTTTAAGCTATAGTTATAGTTGATCCAAAGGGAAAATAATCACTTCAATTTATCAAATGCTTAGTGTTTGTAGTTAGACGGGCTAACTTATGTGTGGCCTACATTTCTTTAATTGAGAATTATTTTGAAAATATATTGTGAATGATGATAGGAGGCCATATGACACCAAGGATAAGATATGTCCTTTAATTTTCACAACAAACTCTTAAGTGGTCAACTATATCTTGTAATTTAGAGAAGAATTGTTTTTCCTAAGAACCTAATTATCTTTCACTACTACCATTAGCCTATCATTAATTCATTTTGAAAGTAAGATTTCATCTATTACAATATAAAACTTCTCAACTAAGGATTGTGCCCAAGAAACTTTATGAGATTAGGAGAGCAAGGCTTGGTCAGGTTCAACCTTGACTTAACCATTTAGAGCCTCAATTTCAAATATGAGTTTTAATAATAACTTTCACTCTCTGCATTAGAATATATTTATACTCAATATGAAGCACATAATTATTTCACTAAGAGATAACTTCAAATGTTTATTTGGTAGCTTGGACTTTTTTTTGTGCTTCTTGAATTATCTGATCCTTTAATGTGAGCTTGGATTTTAAGTATTTTTTCTAATTTTTGAGCTCTAATAGATTTTATTGTAGTTGAGTCACCTCCAACACTAATTTTTCTTGTTCCTCTTCCTTTAGTATATTCTTTGTGTGTCCTTATAGCGTGATATTGACTTTCTGTGTGTAACTGGTTAACTTTATATTATTATTCAACCAAATATTTTACTAATTTTTGATCGTGTATTTTAATGTTAAGGCTCTTGATCTCTTTCTCCTACACATTTATTTGTGAATGATACTAGTTAATGGTGTCATGTGTCTTCCTTAAATCTTACTCTTTCTTTTCCAATTTTATATTAAACTAATGGAAGTCTCAAGTGACTAATCTCTAAGACTCCTCTATTAATTCAACTCTATCTTTTGTTTTGGCGTAAGTCAGTCTCAAACTAACTACATGTATGGAATATTGATCCTTGTAGTTTATCAATAGTGAGAACCATGTGATTGATCATCTAAGATCATTATGAAATTTCATAGAATGACCCTATGTACAAGTGTTTTGGAGCATTAGCTTCCTTGTTTTCCTATTCACCAACTTGGACTCATAGGCCTACTTTGATATCATCATTCATTGGTAGAACTCTATAGGAGATGGGTTGCATTCACCTATAAATTTATTACCTTATGAGATGCCATATAAAAATATGGCTTAACATTTGGTAGGAATGGTTACAAGTCTTGGGATAATGGTAAATGATGTGGAGCACTATCTAATTTAGAGAGGGGGGGTTGAATCAACATTCACTAAAACATGATCATTTTATGATATTTGAACAATTACATTCATCCAATACTTATGCACAAAAGTAAACAACTCAATCATCAAAACACTCTCACAAGAACACTAATATTTTTACGTGGAAAACCCAAATTGGGAAAAACCACGGTAATAATCAAACTCACAATATATACAATGAACAAGGCTTCTTGCCAAAGAGCTCAGTGCTTTGGACTTGTTGAATGGGGTGCACAACCTTAGGTAAGATACAAAAAGAGGACTTGATCAAATTAAGATCTCTTGTTCAGGACAAGATACAAACTTCTCTTACAAAACAATAGGAACGGTAGATAGAACTGTATACAAAATATCATCTGTTAGAATGCAGATGATATACTCATATGTCTACTCACAATGTATATTCATCTATCTGATATGTACATCTCTATAACTTCACATTTCCTTCATGATATTACTTTTGCATGTCCATCTATCACACAACTCTCTTACTATATATGTCTCATATTTAACATAACTAATCTGCTCAATATATATCAATCAGATCCAAAATAAACTTCATTAGGTAAACCAAAAGAATATGTAACCTATACATAACATTGAACCAAAAATACATCATCTGGAAAGGTAAAAAGGAACATGTGAGAGTTCACACCAAGTTGACACACCTTCCAATAAACATCAAAAAGCCTTTACACACACCTTCTTGAATTGATATGCACAAACCCATACAACACTTGATTTGCTAAAATCATACCATCTTTATCTTGGACCTAAAGAAAATGGTTCACCCCAAAAGAGCCACAATGTCTTGATTTACAACATAGTCACGATGAGCAAAACAATCCCAATAGTCAACGTGATCATTTGAGACATATCCAGTACAAACACTCATTCTGGATCACAATAAGTTTCACTAGAGAAAACCCCAAAGATATTAGAATCACTTCCTGACCAGGTAGGGAACACCAGACTTCTGAAAACACATTAAATCATCACCTCATATCACGTAATCAATACAACGTGAATCTACAATCAGTTCTATAGCATAGTATCATAGAAACAAACATTCAAACCATCAACCATATACATCATATATCAACTAAAAATATACATATTCAGATCATCAACAATAAATGGTTCATATAGTATTGAGAAAGGTTTGACATCAATGACAATAAAGGCATCCATATGTGCAACAATCTCCCCCTTTGTCATTGATGGCAAAAAAAAACTTTTGCAAACATATTTCCTTTATTTCCCCCCCTATCAATATTTCTCCCCCTTTGACAACAATGACAAAGGGTAACTTCTTAATCCAAAAACCATACAAAGAAAAACTACAACTCCTAATAGAAATCTCCACAAAGCAAATGAAAACAAAAAATACCTGTCAAACATTTCCAAGCCAAATATCCTTGTATTGTTTCTTCAAACCAACAAAAGAAGAGTTCCATGCATGAATAGTAGCAGACAAAAATTTTCTCTAACACTCGTAATCAACACATAAATTCATTGCAACATCAAAGACATCGATGCTCAACCCTTTTTGCATCAACCAATAATTGAAGAAAAGCGAAAAATTGTAATTCAATGGCATCCTTGAGTCCACAAAATAGCTTCACATATTCTTATCCTTGCTTTTGTCGCATAGACAATTGAGAATGGATATCCCAAGCCTTGGACATAATTGCACCATTAGCATCTTTGCAAATATTAAAGGACTGAGCTAACTTTGTAAGATGAGACTCAATGTAGTCTATTTCATCTTTGAACTACTTTATAGCCACGAGCCATCTTAAACAATACCTATACAATTGGGATGCATTATCCATGATTTTACTAAAATTAACCAGGTACAATTTAAGATCATGATGTGCCTTCAGGAACATTTCTGTTATTTTCTTTATCATATTTCCTTTTGTGCAAGGTTCACTAGATTCACTATCATCACAAGTAATTGTAGCCATTTGCTCAATTAGCAATTCTATCAGTACTTCTAAAACAATATCAACAACATTTTTAGGAACAAGATTGTTCCAGAGCAAATACATTACACACGCATGTTCAATGATGTATTGATCATAAGAAGGGACAATTATATACAACTCACCAACAATTTTTAGGCCATCGGGTCTCCCAAGCATTTCAAGTACTTTGTATTCATCAAAAGAGCCTTCCTCTGAAGAGATGGGGGAAGAAATCATCATCTTCCTTGTTGTAGCACTTCTCTTCAAACTAGCCTTCTCTGAATTTTCTTCATCACTTTCAACAATAACAACTTTTGGAGACTCCTTTGATATACAGTTAGCTTTAGACACCTTAGAAGAGGACGCAATCACTTCTCTAGATGACTTCCTTTCTTTCTTGCCCTTTGGTACCATCTTGAACTTGTTGGGTCTCTTTCCAACACTTATACTCATAATCTAATCATATGTTCCAAATCTTTTTTCATTTACTTATTTTGGCATCGTAAGAATTATTTTCACAATGCTCATGCATTCATCCTCTGACACTTCATAAGGAAGCTTAGCCACCCATGAAGTTCTCAGAATAACAACTTCAATAAAACAATTGTTCTTGTCAACTAGAAAGGTAATATCATCCCTATACCATTCGATAACTTTCAGAGAAACCTGGTCCCTCACAACCATCTCTTTTCAAATACCCGAAAAGAACTTGTAACAAGAAGCATCACAATCATCCAAATTATCCAAATATTCTTTAATTTGAGTACTGACTGAAACATCTCTTCTTTATACTATATTGTTTAATCTAGGTAATGCACTGAGAAAATAGAATAGCAAGCACACAATGAGTGATCCATAACAAAAGGGGTACAAATTAGTCTTCATCAATTGAAGGGTAACCAACAATTGTTGCCTCAATAATTCACATAAATCATAGTTAACATTTTCTTTCACCATCTTATAAGCCATGTATATGTTGGCATTTTTTATGTTTATGTTGTGATTGTCATTGATGGACACACACTTGCATTGAGATCCCCTTTATATGTATGAGCTAGAGCTCAACCAGTATCTGTTCCAACCGGTATGTTGTATTCTAGTCTTTAGACTATTGGTGATTTTGCAGAAAGTGTTTCCTGATTTAAAGTGGCATGTCGACTCCAAGCAATTCGTAGATCTCAAGCAGTACAAGGGAGCAAAGTGGCATAACACATTCTTACCAATCTTCATTTTTGTCAAACCGGCAATCAGTATTTTGTATGAACCGGTAATACTCTATGATGAGTTATCAATCCACCAATTGTTTGATGGTGTCGACACACTGGCGGTGCTTCTTGTGTCGTGTTACTAAGTATGTATAGATTCATTGAACCTAGGAAATTGAAATGTAATCCTATTGGACCGACATGAAATCAGACTCCTTTAAAAGGACATCATGTCTAGGGTTTTAGGTTGTTGCTGAAAGGGTTTATGTTATGACTAGGGTTTAAGGTGGTTGAGGAGTTGAAAAGAATATGAATGTGTAGAAGACTGAAGCAATGCAAGAGTGCATTAAGAACGAGCTATCAAGGATCTAACTGAGCAGTCTGTGCTATTAGATATATCAAACACTTGTTGATTACTGACATCTTTGACAAGTTTGTAGCCCTTAACCGAGCAGGCCCAAAAGCCTTTTGTAAAATCCTCTAACAAGGTGGTTCACCTCTATGGATCTAAAATCCTCTAGCAAGGCAGTCCTTGATCGGACTTATCTCCTAACAAAGATTGAGATTCCTAACAGGATCTATTCTAGTGAAGAACATTGTAAGACCTTAACCGGTCTGACCGTAAATGATCTGGTTTCTATTCTACAAATAGTGACTTATGAGTTCCATCTCACCATGGTTTTTCCCATTTGGGTTTCCACATCAAATATATTGTGTTATGGTTGTATTGCTTTTGTGGGTGAACACTTTATTTGCATTTTGGTTTGCATTTGTGATAATTGGTCTATCTGTTAAACTATTTTACCGGTTTCTCTTTATACTATTTAAGTGTTTTAGTGCAGTGTTTTTTGGCATACTAATTCACCCCCCCCCCCCCCTCTTAGTATTCATCAATTGGTATCAAAGCCTACCTTTCTATAAGTTTAACCACTTGGAAATAGATATGGGGGAATACACCTTGAGGGAACTTACTCAACGGCTCACTCAGTCTAAGCAAGCCTATGATGATCTTATGGTCAAATACAAGGCATCTCAAGCAAAAAGGAGAGAACATGCAGAAAAGCTGATGCAGCTATCTGAAAATAGTTCTGCAGATGAAGCAGATATGGAAGCCATGATAGAAGAAGTAAATAAGCTGAATGATTCAAACTCCAATCTAAGAAAGGAGTTGGAAGGACTGACTATCCAGTTTAGTCAAGAGCTTGAGAACCGGAGGAAAGCTGAAGATCTGGTGAAGGATAGAGATCATGAGATCTCCAAGTTGAAACAAGAGATTAGTGCACTGGCTGCTCACCTTCATGAGAGAAGAATGGAAAAAGAAGGAGTACAAGATGAACTGAACATAGCCATCTCTGAAAATGCAAGCCAAATGGAGACAAATACAGCTATTTCCAAAGAACTCTCTGAGTCAAAGGAAATACTTGCTAAGTTCAACAAGAGCACTATTAAGCTAGAGCAAAAGCTTGAGTCATCTAGACCAGAAAAGAATACCAATGGACTTGGTTTCTCTATTCATGAGGAAGGAGAATTCTCAGGAACAAATGATGAAACATCAAAGAAGCAACCGACATTCAAAGGAAAAGGTAAGCAAAAATTCAAACCTGTTTGCTTTAACTGTCTTAAAGAAAGACACACTACCAATGTATGTAGGAGCAAAGCCTACAATAATTTTCCTTACTTTATTAACAATACACCTAGATCCAATAAGTTCAATGGTCATTGTTATGCATGCAACAAGTTTGGGCATAGAGCATCTGAATGTAGGTTTTTCATAAACAAAACCGGAAGATATCCTCAGAGGACCCAAGGAGCTGGTCTGGAATCTTTTGTGAACCAGAACCACAACCATTTTAATGTCTTCAATCATCAGCCAAGAAGCAATGGCTATCAACCGGCAACTGGATGGAGAGCAAACTATTGGGTTTGTCATGGTCATGGTCACATTGTTGCTACATGCAGAAGGAAGAATGGAAACATGAACAATGGACCTTGGAGAGCACCTGGAATGATTTTCTATCATTGCAACAAACCGGGTCATGCGGCAAGATTCTGCAGAAGCAGAAAGAGTGTATCTGATGATATACCAGTCACTCTGGAAGGAGAAATTGATGTTGAAATAGTTCAAGCAGACATGAACAAAACCTGGAGGAAGAAACCAACAATGTTGGAAGAGGAATCAGTTTTTGCACCTACTATGGAAATATCAAAACAGGCAAACTAAGCTTCAAAAGGCTTAGGGGGAGCAAACGGCGAAATGTTTTTGAACCTTCAGTTTGCACCAGTAAAAGACCTTAACTGGTATGTGATACCTGTCGCTTGGCAGAAGACCGAAAATGGTAAAAAGGCAAATTAGGGTTTACGCCCTAATAGAGGAGCATTAATGGCGGTAGGTGAGAGACATGTATAAAAGCATTTTTCAAATCATTTCTCACTATCTATTTTTGAGCGAAGAAAAGTTTTTCAAAGAGCAGAGCGAAGAAAAGGCGATTTGAGCTGAGATTTCAAGAAAATGACAAATTGCGAAGGAGATTCAAATTCAAATTGCAAATGGTCAAGTGGAGAACACAAAGCGATGATTTAGCAACCGACAGAGTGTGGAGTGAAGGAGAATCAGAAAGCCCTAAATTCACATTTTAAAGGTATTTCACGAGTTCTTAAAATATTCTACAATGGCTTCCGCATCTCATACCAGTTCTAGTGCATCCATTGAGTCTGAAAGTTTCATTCAAAGCAAGTCAAAGTATAACGCCCTATCACAAGTTCTGGCTAGACTGATAGTAGAAGAGGGAATTTCTGACTATATTGATTGCAAGATTGAAGACCTAGGGTCTCTAGCCATCCACTCCCAACTAGGTCTATTTTGTGGAAAGGATAAGAAAATCAAACCGGAATATAGTATCTTAGAGAAGAAGAAACTCCATAATGTTGTATACTTTCTGGAAGACTTTACAGAGGATCATATTAGGATCATTTTGAGTAGAGTCCATGGTGACAAGATGTACCTAGAGAGGATGCATGATATCACGCCACAGGCAGTTCATGCAATCACCGGTTTCTGCAACACAGGGGAAGTGCCAGCCCTAAGGACAATAAGCAAAATGGAAATGTCAAGGCTCACCGGTTTAGTGAGCGATTCACGAGGCATGACAGTCAACTCCATCAAGGATGATTTGGTTAAGTATGCCTGCATGGTGATAGGCTACCGAACATTCTCTGCCAGCAGAATTAACTCTATATCAGCTACAGCGGTAAATGTCGCTTACCGGATGATTAAAGAGGATGCATCATTTGACCTGTGCACCGGTATGCAGAGGCAACTCCTGTCTAATCTGAAGTCGATCAAACAGGATAATGCACTGAGATTCAAGTTCGGACAACTATTGGTTGGGTTG
Source organism: Cryptomeria japonica (assembly GCF_030272615.1). Classification (NCBI taxonomy): domain Eukaryota; kingdom Viridiplantae; phylum Streptophyta; class Pinopsida; order Cupressales; family Cupressaceae; genus Cryptomeria; species Cryptomeria japonica. The sequence continues at coordinate 269,286,895 of NC_081409.1, read as the reverse complement.
TTCTTCTATTTCCAAGGCTACTTTCCTGGAGTAGGAGATGTCTAGTGGTTTCCTGACCAACCGGTAACCAAGCAAATCAAGGAAAGCATTCAAGAAATTGGAACTGATTACCCTGATGTGCTCAGCAAGTATTTTGATGAGTTCAGACAAAAAATGAGTCAAAGGATGAGGATCTTAGGTGACATTGTCAAGAAATATGAAGATGACATTTGTTTCACCATTCAGGTGGCAAATGCTTAATGGAGGTTGTTGAGCCTAGAATGGAAGAAGTGGAGCCAATGGGATATGAGGTGATGTATGATATGCTGGAAGGGTATGCCTCAACCCTTATTGCCTCACCTCTTGATCCTAAGGCAAAGAGGATTGGAACCTATCTGGAAAGGATTGCACTGATCGAGGAACCCTCTGTTAAGAAAGGAAAAGAACCGGCAGCAAAGAAGGCAAAGGCAGTGCCTGCAGCATCAGCACTGGCTACTACTGCAACTCCAAGAGTGACCAAGCGGTCACCTACAAAGAAGAAATTGGAAGTGGCACCAACAAAAGTCTTTGAAAGAAAAAGGAAGACAAAGTCAAATGAACCGGACTCTGAAGAGACTGAGTCTGAGGAGATGCCAAAGAAGGCCAGACAGATGAAGAAGATGAAGAAGAATGAATCGGCAGCGTCTACACCAGTAAATATTGATATCTCCTCATATAAACCTTTGCCACATTGTCAAAGAGCAATAAAAAATATTAGGAGAAAACTACTTCATGATAAAGTAGATTATTATGATGATTTTAGTGATGAGGAGAAAGAAGAAGTACTATAGGAGATTATTATTTATTTGTGTAAGAATGACCAGTCGCCATCAAAGATTAAATCTCAGACACTGGATTCCTTATATAAGGCATTAGATAATAAATGGCACATTGCCATAGAAAAAGAATAGGAGATTAGGGAGAAAGTCTTTGCATAGTACTTTCCCGACCTCTCAAACTCAGAATTATTTGATGTTTTGGACCAAAATAAAGGACTCTTCTTCACAAGGAGGAGAAGACTTTGACTGTTAGAGGGAAGAGTTGATGATGTTGAAAAAGACACTCATCAGTATATGGATCATGCTATCCATGCTCACAAAGCACGTATGGGCAACCTGCAAGCGAAAAAAGAACCAGTTATATCCAAACCGAATGAAGTTTTTGATGAAGAAGGAAACCTAGTTGAAGAACCAATTGACACTATTGATGTCGATGCCCTGGATGTAGAAGATGTCACTCAGGATATACCTTCTGAGGGAATAGGAAAGGTGCAATAGGCCGAATAGGGTAGTGAGCAAGCCGAGGACAGACAAGAAGTGGCTAAGGAATAGGTAGAGAAGAAGAAGAGGGATAAAGATGAGAAAAAGTGAAAAGAGGAAGAGAAGAGAAAAGAGGAAGAGGAGAAAAGAAAAGATGAAGAGAAAAAGAAGCAAGAAGATGAGAGGAAAAAGAAAGAAGAAGAGGATAAGGAAAAAAAGAAGAAGAAGGAAGAGGAAAAGAAGAAGAAGGAAGAGGAGAAAAGAAAAGATGAAGAGAAAAAGAAGCAAGAAGATGAGAGGAAAAAGAAAGAAGAAGAGGATAAGGAAGAAAAGAAGAAGAAGGAAGAGGAGAAAAGAAAAGATGAAGAGAAAAAGAAGCAAGAAGATGAGAGGAAAAAGAAAGAAGAAGAGGATAAGGAAGAAAAGAAGAAGAAGGAAGAGGAAAAGAAGAAGAAGGAAGAGGAGAAAAGAAAAGATGAAGAGAAAAAGAAGCAAGAAGATGAGAGGAAAAAGAAAGAAGAAGAGGATAAGGAAGAAAAGAAGAAGAAGGAAGAGGAAAAGAAGAAGAAGGAAGAGGAGAAAAGAAAAGATGAAGAGAAAAAGAAGCAAGAAGATGAGAGGAAAAAGAAAGAAGAAGAGGATAAGGAAGAAAAGAAGAAGAAGGAAGAGGAAAAGAAGAAGAAGGAAGAGGAAGATAAAGAAAAGGAAAAGCGGAAGGAAGAAGAAAAGAAGAAGAAGGAAGAGGAAGAGAAAGAAGAGGAGAAGAGGAAGGAAGCTGAGAGGAAAAAGAAAGAAGAGGAAGACAAGGAACAAGAAAAGAAGAAGGAAGCAGAGAAAAAGAAGAAGGAAGAAGAAGACAAGGTAGTGGAGAAAAGCAAAGCGGAGAAAAAGAAAGCGGAAGAGGACAAGGTAGTGGAAGCAGTGAAGAGCACACAGATGGAGACTCTGAAGGCAATTGGGAGTCAAGCCAAACTGGCTGATATCACCAGTCCTATCGATCTTCAGTCAGCAAGTGAATCGGAGCTAATGCAGAGCATCAAGGTTGCTCAAGAGCGCCTTGAAATCATTCAAAGGAAAAAGGAGCAAGATATAATTCAAGTGGCTGTAGACACCCTTACCTGTTTGATCCCCAGTACCAATCTTCCCAACACTGAATCATCACTAGCAAAGCTTAAGCTACTATGTACAATAGTGGATGATCAGGTGCAGAGCCTAGAAGAAGCAGCTGAGGCAAATGTCAAGAAAGAGCATCAAAAGGCTCTTAACATTGCTCTGGTGAAGAAGTTGAATGAACTCTAGTCTGAACTGCTAAAAGACCAAAAGGATATAAGGGACGCTTTGGATGAGGGAAATCTGCTACTAAGCAAAATCTGTCAACCCCATCTATTCTACGATGATGTGCTAGCTCAGAAGCAAAAGCTTCAAATGGACTTACAATCTTACTTGAGCACATTTAAGCCACCTTATGATTCCTTTGCAACTTATGGGCAAACCGTTCACCGATTTCACATCCAGTCAGCCAAAATGGAGCAAGAGATCAACACACGGTCTAGAGATTTGTAGGAGCTTCAATTGGTTTTACTCCCACATTTGTAAATTCTTCAGAAGTATTATCTGAACCTGGATGCCTTGACAGTTACACAGGAAATGAGCACAGTTGATGCCATGGAAGAACAGGTCTCCCAGATGCAAACAGAGAAAGAAGTGGCCACCTCCCTACTTGAGTCCTGGTCTCTATCAATGAAACAATTTTTGCAGGACTATAAATCAGTTTTTGACAAGTATTATCCCTTGTTGTCATAAACTTTTATTATTTTAATATCAAATGGAAACAGGGTTGTTCAACGGTACTTTGTCATTGTTGGCAAAGGGGAAGAAGTACTCTATCTATTTTGGAGAAGTATTTGGCTTTAAAATTTTGCTATATGCTTTGATATATGCTATATGGTCTAATATCTCAATGTTTATGCTCTATATGCAAAATTGCTAGACATTGTATTGATTAAGGGATAGTGTATATGCTTAGGGGAAGCAATTTTGTTAATGGCATGTTTTTGTTGTAAAACACTTACATGTCAAAATTTTATTTTCCTAAGTGTTGCCATCAATGCCAAAGGGGGAGATTGTTGGCATTTTTTATGTTTATGTTGTGATTGTCATTGATGGACACACACTCGCATTGAGATCCCCTTTGTATGTATTAGCTAGAGCTCAACCGATATCTGTTCCAACCGATATGTTGTATTCTAGTCTTTAGACTATTGGTGATTTTGCAAAAAGTGTTTCCCGGTCTAAAGTGGCATGTCGACCCCAAGCGCTTCGTAGATCTCAAGAGGTATGAGGGAGCAAAGCAGCATAACACATTCTTACTAGTCTTCATTTTTGTCAAACTGGCAACCGGTATTTTGTATGAACCGATAATACTCTATGATGAGTTACCAACTGGCATTTTGTGATGAGTTATCAATTCACCGATTGTTTGACGGTGTCGACACACTGGCGGTGCTTCTTGTGTCGTGTTACTGAGTATGTCTAGATTCATTGAACCTAGGAAATTGAAATGTAATCCTATTGGATTGACATGAAATCAAACTCCTTTAAAAGGACATCATGTCTAGGGTTTTAGGTTGTTGCTGAAAGGGTTTATGTTGTGACTAGGGTTTAAGGTGGTTGAGGAGTTGAAAAGAATATGAATGTGTAGAAGACTGAAGTAATGCAGGAGTGCATTAAGAATGAGCTATCAAGGATCTAAGTGAGCAGTCTGTGCTATTAGATAGATCAAACACTTGTTGATTACTCACATCTTTGACAACTCTGTAGCCCTTAACTGGGTAGGCCCAAAAGCCTTTTGTAAAATCCTCTAACAAGGTGGTTCGCCTCTATGAATCTAAAATCCTCTAGCAAGGTAGTCCTTGATCGAACTTATCTCCTAACAAAGATTGAGATTCCTAACAGGATCTGTTCTGGTGAAGAACATTGTAAGACCTTAACCAGTCTGACCTTAAATAGTCTAGTTTCTATTCTACAGATAGTGACTTGTGAGTTCCATCTCACCGTGGTTTTTCCCATTTGGGTTTCCACGTCAAATATCTTGTGTTATGGTTGTATTGCTTTTGTGGGTGAACACTTTATTTGAGTTTTGGTTTGCATGTGTGATAACCGATCTATCTGTTAAACTGTTTTACCGGTTTATCTTTAGACTGTTTAAGTGTTTTAGTGCAGTGTTGTTTGGTATACTAATTCACCCCCCCCCCCCCCTCTTAGTATTCATCAGTATATTGTCATAGAAGAAGTCAAACCTTCATGATTACTATAATAAACCTTATATGAATTTCCCATAGTCACATATTTGACTACCAAGTCAATGATGGTATCAAAATTTGAGGCTCTCTTATCAGACATGGCACCAATCAATTTGATCAATTCATCATTATTTATGGACTTCAAAACAAGCACGATCCTAATCAAGCACAAACTAGTCATATCCCTTAGGGCCTCTTTTGAAATCAAATATCATTGATCCAACCATAAACAATCTCCTTGAATTTTGCTTAAGACTATCTTAATTATCTCTTCATCATTAAACATAGGAAAATTACTCCAAGCATCCAAACCCTTATTCCCTAAACTAACATACTCTTCCCTAAATCTTTGTGCACCATCTACTAGATGTATTCTCTTAAAATTGTTAAGTTTGTTGTGATCATACTCTTCTAAAAAAACATGAATGTAAATGAAAATGTCTTCTTTGCATACCACTTTGCTAGGAACAATAGAAAATGCACCATTCAGTTCGCCCGTTGCCAAAATAAATGGTCTTAATTTAGAAATAGGTCTTGTCTCATAGCTACCACTAATAATATTAGGATTTGCCATCAGAAAATATCTCAAGCAAGAAAAATATATTTGATTGATTCTTCTTCACTCCTCTTTGCAGTCTGTAATTCTCCAATCACATTTGCACAAATGAATTTTGAACAAGCAATATATAACCATCATCTAGGGTTTCCTCAAAAAGTTGATATGTTGTATACCTGAAGTCACCGAAAAAAATTTGAACTATCAAAATCACTTACAATCCACTAGATGCTTATGTCATGTTTATAACAACCCAACACCAATCCAAGAGGGGATGACAGATATGCTTTACAATCTCCCCATTAGACACAATTGTCTAAGCTAGTTATCGAAAGAAGGGTTTTCACTACAGAACATGTGGATCCAATCTCAATCTTTTCTTAAGTCTTATCATCTGATTTCTTCACCCATTTCATCTTCTCCTTTTCTTCATTGATATCAATCTTCTTTTTTTAACCATTGGATTTTTCAGTTATGCTTCTACAATGTTTCACAATGTGACCCATCTTGTTACAACTATGGCATACGAGAAATCTCTAAGGTTTGGCACCATTCATTTTATTATTTTTTAATATTTTGTTTGTCCTGGATTCTCTTTGCATCCATATATATTACAAGAATAGTACACTCCATTGAAAGAATGAGCATAACTCAAATTTATACATCCATTCCTCATCATCCTACTTTTGCATTCAGTATCCCTATGCCTAAAATTAATGTAAGAGTAGCATATTATGCTAATAGATTGATTTATTATTTGAATTTTGCATTCACTGGCTCTATGTCTAAATCAATTACATGAAAAATAGTTATCATTAAAAGATGAATACCTGATAGGAACAAAAGGAGCTCTCTAAACATTTCTTGAGTTTTTGAAGCTTTAGTTTTTTAGATCTTTTCTATCATTAACCTTGTCTTTTCCTTTATCCTTTTTCAAACATTCACCTTCTTTCAAGCCTAGTCCACTCTTGTATCCACTTTGTCTCTGAGAATTGAGGACAAATATTTAGTGCTTCACTGCCACCTTTGAGTTTCAATCCATTATAAATCTATTATTTTGCAACTTTCAATTTCTCCTTGAGTTTGTAAATTTCTTCTTCAAGCTTTGAACATTCTCTGGTCTTCTCATCAAGTTTTGTTTCAAATTCATCTGTGACTTTCTTTCCTTTATTGAGCAGGCTTCTTAAAAAATAAATTTTCTCGACTGCTTTTTTATGCTTCTCTCTGCTATCATCTAGGTCTACCAAAATAGATCTCAATTCTCCTTCCATGTCAACAATACCATCCACATCATTTCAACTATTCTGATCTATATCATCTATTCCATTCAATTCTTCTTCAAACATAATGTTCAAAATCCAAGATGTACCTCAATGGTTAAGCTAACTCTTCAAGAACCAAAGCTTTGATACCAATTGTTGAACACTATCGAAAGTTGAGAGGGTGGTGGGTGAATTAGCATTCACTAAAACTTAATCATGTAAATATATTAAAACAATAGCATTCATCCAATACTTATGCACAAAATTAAACAGCTCAATCATCAAAACACTCTCATAAGAACACCAAGATTTTTATGTGGAAAACCCAAACAAGGAAAAACCACGGTGAGATTCAAACTCACAATATATATATATATATAACTATTTATAATTGCTTTGGAATTGCTAATAGAGGCACACAACCTCGAGCAAGATACAAAAATAGGACTTTCCCAACTGAAGATCACTTCTTTAGGGAAAGATACAAATTGCTTCTACAAAACAATAGGAATGGTAGGTTGAACTATATATAAAACAGCGTCTATTAGAATGCAAATAGAAATTCGCAATGTATACTCATCTATCTACTCTGTACATCTCTGAAACTTTGCACTTCCTTTATGATATCACTTTCACATCTAGCTATTACACACCTCTCTTACTATATCTATCTCATCTCTAACACAACCAATCTACTCAATATATATCAATCAAATCCTAAATAAACTTCACTAGGTTGGCCAAAAGAATATGTAATGTATACATAGCATCAACCCAAAAATATATCATCTAGAAGGTAAAAAGGAATGTGTGAGAGTTCACACAAAGTCAGCACACCTTCTGATCAACATCAAAAATCCTTTACACACAGTAACTCAGACCAATATGCACAAACTAGTACAACACTTGATCTACTAAAATTATACTATCTTTATCCTAGACCTAAAGAAAATGGTTCACTCCAAAAGAACCACAAAATATTGATTTGCAATAGTCACGATGAGCAAAGCACTCCCAATAGTCAACATGATCATCTGAGACATATCTGGTACAAACACTCATTCTGGATCAGAATAAGTTTCACCAAAGCAAACACCAAAGCTAATAGAATAACTTTCATACCAAGTAGGGAATACTAGAATTTGGGAAACACATTAAATCATCACCTCATATCACCTAATCAGTCCAATGTGAATCTACAATAAGTTATGTAGCATAGTATCACAAAAATAGACATTTGGACTATTGAGGTTAAAGTTGAACTCCAAAGAAGTCCTGAAACTTGTTAGTCCATCATAAAATATAAAAATAAAAGCTATAGGAAACTTAACTTCAACCAATGAAGTAACATGAAATAAACAAGATTATACCTTCCATGATTTACACCTCATTGTGTCCTAACTCCATTGTTCCTAGTTGTAGATAATTTGCTCTCAGACAAGTATTGGTAGCTTCCAAGATGGTATATGAAGAATGGATTGATAGTTAATTGATACTATGATATGCATATGCAAATGATTTAAGCTAACATGCTATTAAGCTATGATAAGAAATCTAAAATTGCTAATTCCTTTAAACTTAAACTCACGGATGCAAGATGAAAACTTCTAGAATGACTATATGATTAGCTATTAGTTTAAAAATGGCTTACGAGACCTCTTTTTATAGATTTTTTAGTGCATGTACTTAGGTCGCAGACATCAACGGTCATGATCGAATCTTGCAAATTGGATGGCTATGAGCAAGAAGTTGAAGGTTGAGAGAAAGGGGGAAGGAGAAGACAAGTGTCACTCATCTCACGTTGACTGAGTTGAAGACCTGAGAGAATGAGAATATAGGATAGTTGGAGAAGATGTAGGAATGAGAGGACAAGTAGACTCAAGTCCTCGTAAGATACAGGGATGTTGGAGAGAACATAGAAGAAGGTTAGGAAATATTTGTGCATACACAATATTTCATTTATTTTGGAAGTTGGAGATAAGTGGCTAATAAATGACTTATTTTGTTGAATTAATTTAGCCACATGATGGATGAGTTGGCAAAGGAAAGATGAAGTGGAGATGGAAAGGTGAGTTGGAAAAGGGATTAAATAATTAAGAAATTATTTAATTAATGAGACTATAGGATAGTAGATAGAAGAATAATTAAATATTAGATATTTAATTGATTGATTAGAAGAAAAGGATATAATGAATTAATTAATAAAATATTTCTATTAAATTAATTAATAGAAGGACATGAAATGAATTAAATAAATTAATCTTTTCAAATTAACTATTTAATAGAAGAATAATTATTAAATAAATATAAAATATTTATTTAATTGCTCATAGTCATTTTTATGTGTATACATTTTTCCCCTCTTTGAAATGATGTTGAGACAACATTGTTTCAAAGATTAAATCAAGTCTTGATAATGCGCTTGATGGAGATAAAATCCTGATTGTGTGCCCCCTCGGGAGATTGATCGTGAAATTATTGAAAAATTTGGATTGAGCGATTGATCTCACAATAATTGATTGAAATTTCTACAACTTTGGTTGATGAAAATGTTTTCTCTTTGATTACTTTGATGTTTGGCTTGATTTGATGATTGATAGAGTTTGATTGACCTCATGATCAATGAGGGTCAATTATATAAACTCAAAACTTTAATGATCTGATAGGATAGAATAGGATAGTGGATTGATTGTATCAAGAACTAACATTTTGTTGATATCATGTTACAAGAGGATCTAGATGTATTGATTCATCCAGGGGGGAGCAAGATGATCAGCGAGGCCTACAACATCTAAAAAGAGGGGTGCTCTTTGTCCTAGTTGACATATTGATATGAGACATTGATTTGTATCATGGGACATTGTATTTTATTGAATATTTCTTTGATATCATTGTATACTTGAATTGTTTATTGTTTTATGATGATATGAAGACATGGACCCTATATGATGTCGATGATTCATGATGCATTATATACATGCTACTATGATGGTGATGACCTATATGTTAGGAACCGAAAGGGCAATTGAGAGTGGGGTGAATCAGTTGTCAATGAATTTCAACCCAATTATAACTTAATCAAACTTGATACTTAATACCGATAAACCAAACTTAATGTCGGTTAACAGATTAAAAGTTAATAACAATACCAGTGAAACTTAATGCATAAAACAGAAAGAGAAACAACATCCACAACACATAACACAAATATTTTGATGTGGAAACCCTACAAGGGGAGAAACCATGGTGGGAAACCCTACCCATAATTAGATGATACTACTGCAGATAGTATATGTATACAAATGGGGTCTGCACATGCAGAAAGGCCAACCGCCTAGAGCACACTGCTCAAATGGGAGTCGCAATGACTACAGTAGGATGGTTAAATCTTAGAATAATGTATTTCTCAAAATAGCATCTCCAAGGCTAGATTCAGTACCGGTTAAGCTCTGATAAACACCATCAAACCTTCCTTGAACCTTCTTTATGGTTTGCTCATATGATCTTCAATATTTGCACATACCATGTTACAATACCATACTATAACCATATCCTATGTCTCTCATCTCAAAAATGAGATCTTACATATATACAAAATCTAAGACCAAATGTGTAGGTTGGCTCACTAAGAATATTACAATAAAATCAATTACAAATAAGTCTTGATGTGATACATCATGTCGGCTCAATACAATTACAACAATATCTAATCAATAAATCATATCCATAATGTGTCGTGTTGATCTAGAATAGATAACGCATATCGGTCCATAACCTAGACCAATCTGTCAGTAACAACAAATATGTCAACTAATTAGACCAATAACCAAAACACCAAAACCAAGTATCCAAACCATGTCTTTGACATAATCAAGTGATCTCTAGATGATAACAAGTCATCATCTATGTCGGTGAACCATATAACTTGTCAGTGAGCAATATATTGGTGACTGTGCATAAGTCACTGAACTTGTCGGCGAACATCAACAATAAACCAATATAACCCTAGTGCCAAATCAACAATGTAGATCTCCAAAAGGATAATTGTTGACATTAATGACAAAACTAATGCAACACATCCATAATACCAACAATCTCCCCCTTTGACATTGATGACAACACTAGATGGAAAAATATCTAAGTGCCAAAACAGAATGCCAAAAACCAAAAACCAACAATCTCTAGAATAGATCAATACCAGAAATCAAAATCAAAATACAAAGAGTATATATCTCTCCCCCAATGAATAATATCTCATAGATCTCTCTCCCAAGATTTTTTTCCATAGATCTCTCTCCCCCTTTGACATCAAATGCCTATGCAATTAAAAAATATCAAAACATACAACCAACTACTCCCCCTGAGAAGTAGCTCTCCTCCATCAAAGCCAAAAAAAAGATTTCTCTATTAGTTTTCACCGGTTTGATGCCAATCTTCAATTGTCTAAGTCTCTACCGGTGAGGGTATTACCCCAAGCTGCTCTGAGATATTCAAAAGTGTCCTTAGGCAAAGGCTTTGTAAATATTTCTGCAATCTGCTCTTTAGTATTCACATAAACCAATCTTACTTCTTTTTCTTCAACATTCTCTTTCATAAAATTGTATTTGATAGAAACGTGCTTAGTCCTAGAGTGAAATACTAGATTCTTTGATATATCAATTGCTGCTGAATTGTCACAATAAATGATTATAGGTTCTTTTCATTTCACCTTTATATCCTTCAACGTTTGCTTAATCCATAATACCTGAGTACAATTAGTTGTTGTTGCAACATATTTTGATTCTGTTATTGATAATGATGTACAACTTTGCTTCTTGCTTAACCATGAAATCAATCTGTTACTAAGAAAGAATGCTCCGCCAATGATACTCTTTTTGTCATCTACATCTCCTACCCAATTTGCATTGGTGTATGCACATAAATCAAAATTTTCATCTATAGGATACCATTAAACAAGATTTGTTGTGCCTTGTAGATACCGATAAATCCTTTTTACTACCAATTCATGATTTTCTTTAGGATTACTCTGAAATCTTGAAACTATACATACTGCATTCATTATATCAGGTTTTGTTTTTGTCAAATACAGTAAACCTCCAATCATAGATTTGTATCTTGTCAAATTAACAGGAGCTGAATCATCCTTCAATTTCAATTTATTAGTTGTAGCCATAGGAGTACTTACCGGTTTAGAGTTTTCCATACCAAATTTCTTCAATAGTTCCTTCAAGTATTTTGTTTGATATATGAATATACCTCTATCAGTTTGTGAAATCTGCAATCCTAAAATGAATTTTATCTGGCCCCAATCATAGACATTTCAAATTCTTCCCGCATCTTGTTAGAAAATTCCTTACACAATCCATCTTCTCCTCCAAAAATGGTATCATCAACAACAACTTCAATAACCAAGATGTCATCATTAGTCACTTTGAAATATAAGTTGTTGTAAGCATTACCTTTAGTGTAACCAAGCTTCAAAAGATATTTGTCCAATCTAGCAGACCAAGCTCTAGGAGCTTGCTTCAATCCATACAAAGCTTTCCTTAATCTACAAACCATATCTTTAACATTTGTCAATGAAAATCCATCAGGTGGTTCAATGTAAACTTCCTCTCATAAAGATCACCATTCAGAAATACACATTTTACATCCATCTGATATACTGTATAGTTCTTATGAGCTCCAAATGCAAGAAATAATCTAATTGCCTCAATTCTATCTACTGGTGCAAAGGTTTCATTATAATCAATTCCCTCTTTCTATGAATATCCTTTACACACTAATCTTTCTTTGTTCTTGATTACCTTACCATCTTCATTAAATTTATTTATGAATACCCATTTAGTTCCAATCACACTTTTGTCTTTAGGTCGGGGAACTAATGTCCATGTATTGTTCTTTTCAATTTGTTCTAATTCATCTTCCATTGCTTTTATCCAATGTTCATCTTGACATGCTTCAATAACAAATTCTAGTTCAATTTGAGAAATTAAGCATACCTCTTCATTTGCCAGTCTTCCTCTTGTCATAGCACCTTGATACTTATTCCCAATTATCTAATTTTCTGAGTGATTCAGTCTTACATATCTGGGTTTATCCACATGTTGTACTAGTGCACTCTATATTGGTTCATTTATGATCATCTCAACTGTCGATTCAAAATCTATAGACCTTGAATTTCCTCGAAAGTGTTCATCTATCTTCACATTAGCACTTTTAATGATCTTCTGCAATCTTTTATTAAAACATCTATATGCCTTGCTCTTAGATGAATAACCAAGAAATATTCCTTCATCACTTCTAGGATCAAATTTACCCACATACTCATCTCTCCTAATATAGCATTTGCTTCCAAATATTTTGAAGTATTTAAGAGTAGGAGTATTACCAAACCATAGTTCATAAGGGGTCTTACCGGTTTCACCTTTGATGTGAACTCTATTGAAAGTGTAAACCATTGTATTCACTGCTTCTCTCTAGTACACATGAGGTAGATTTGTTTCCAATATCATGCTTCTAGCTGCTTCCAGAATAGTTATGTTCTTCCTTTCCATAATTCCATTCTACTGAGGTGTCTAGGGTGCTGATAGTTGTCTTTTGATTCCATTCACTTCACGGAATGTATTAAATTATTTAGATGTAAATTCTCCTCCTTGATCTAATCTCAAACATTTGATTTTCTTACCGGTTAAGCTCTGATAAACACCTTCAAACCTTCCTTGAACCTTCTCTATGGTCTGCTCATATGATCTTTAATATTCGCACATACCATGTTACAATACCATACCATAACCATATCCTATGTCTCTCATCTCACAAATGAGATCTTACATATATACAAAACCTAAGACCAAATGTGTAGGTCAGCTCACTAAGAATATTACAAATAAGTCTTTATGTGATGCATCATGTCGGCTCAATACAATTACAACAATATCCAATCAATAAACCATCTCCATAACGTGTCGTACTGATCTAGAATAGATAATGCATACCAGTCCATAACCTAGACCAATCTGCCGGTAACAGTAAATATGTCAACTAATTAAATGAATAACCAAAACACCAAAACCAAGTATCCAAACCATATCTTTGACATAATCAAGTGATCTCCAGATGATAACAAGGCATCATCTATATCGGTGAACCATATAACCTATTGGTGAGCAATATACCAATGACTGTGCATAAGTCACTGAAACTTGCTGGTGAACACAATGTGCCAGTTCAATAGTAAACCAATATAACCATAGCACCAAATCAACAATGTAGATCTCTATAAGGATAAGTGTTGACATCAATGAAAAAACTAATGCAACACATCCATAATACCAACACTATATGAATTGATTACATAGATTATTTATGCAGTGATTAGATGGATGACGTTATGATGATCTTTTCTTTCTTTATATTTCATGATGTTCTCTTGATGATATGATGATGATCTATATGATGTAAGGTGATTTGCTTTACCTATATGAAAATGATTATGGAAAAATGCTTATATATGCAAATGGATGTTATTATGAATGTGCGTGTGATGATATGATGATAAGATGAATTGCATTTGATTTTTGATTTGATAATCATGGATGCAAATGTTTATAATGATAGATTAAATGATATGCTTGATGAGACTCATGTGATGGATGCCTATATGTAATGCTTATGATGATAAATCAATCTAAGTGCAAAGATGCAACTAAATGACCTTAATGGATAAAAAGAACTACAATGATAATGATCCTAATGTAAGTAATAATGATGATATACTACATGATTAATGAAATGCACTTAATGAAATGTAAACTAATGTAATGCAAATGATTATGATCAAAATGCAAATTGTTTTGGTTTGTCCAAGTATACTCAATCTTTATTTATATCCGTTGATCTTTGAATGGAATGAAATGTTTATAATGCAACTAAAAATGAATTCTTATAATGTAGATGAATAATGAGCTAATCTAAAATGATCTAACTAAAATGATACTTCCATTCTTCATATGCTATCTTATAACAGTGCTTGATTTCATCATTGATCTTTTAAAATATTGTAAGAAAATACAAGCATCTTGACATAATAATTCAAGCTGACCTGAGTATTTCTTACATGGATTTTGATATAGAAAGTTTATACAAGCAACTTAATATGATGTATCAAACTGACCTGAGTATTTCTTGCAGAACGGGCAAGGATTATCCACTTTCATGCATGACTCAGAACATCCTCCTTGATCTTTTTCCAATCATATCCTTAGACAAGTACATACATTAATAAGAGATAAACCACATACAACAAACAAAGAAAATAATCATGCCTTATCATAGCTTCTCTAGTCATGGGCATCCTTGAGTTGCATAGAGTACATGAACTGAAATAATCATTTTGATCAATAATTATTGATAATCCTTCATTACTTGCTGGTTGAATCTTTGTATCCTAAGTTTCACGATTCAGCTGTTACAAATGTCTTGATGTTAGTTGCTTTGTTGCTTGTTATTTGTTTCAAAACCCTGGGTGTTTTGGTTTTTTTCTAAGTTTTCCGAATGTTTTGGATTTTCAAAAATTTAAAAGATCACCTTAGAAAAAGGAATTAGGATTTTTCTCCCAGTGGAAATAAAACTTTATTATGGATGTAAAAAGGATGATCCAAACCATGGTGGGATTTAATGTAGATATGATTGATAAAATCCAAGACAGTAACTACACTAAGTATGTCAAAGATTGATAATTGTTGATAAGCTGCATATTTCCTGTTAATGGTTCAGAGCAATGGATGCAAAAGATAAATGGATAGGCTGGGATAGATGGAAATGATAGATGCAAATAGAATGGATTGGATAGGTGCGTGAAGCGATCTCATAGATGGAATAACTCACTTTTACATAGTGCCTATTTACCAGGTTTTCACTATCTAAATTTATTGCATTTTTTCCATATTTAATTTTTTTTGTTTTGTTTTCTCTGTTTAATGTTTTTTAGGGATTTTCTACTTTTCTGATTTTTACTGATTTCTTCAAGACTTTATATGTTTTTTTACTAATTTTTTTGTTTTATTTTTGTTGATGTTAAAGTTGAACTCCAAAGAAATATCCTGAAACTTATTAGTCCATCATAAAATATAAAAAGAAAAGCTACAAGAAACTTAACTTCAACCAATGAAGTAACATGAAATAAACAAGATTATACCTTCCATGATTTATGTAATGCCCTGGTAGGAACCCCGAAGGAAAACCCACAACAAGGGTGAAACAAAAAAAAATTTTAAAGTATAAACATCATAAGTGCATTTACACAACATGCATGATAACACAAGCGGAAGACTTACACCAGAATTCCTTAAGGGTTACCAATGAAGAATTAACTTAAACAATTAATTCCACAAAATCATAAATCCACATATGCATCATTAACTCAATGATCAAAAGAAGCCATAAGCAAATAAAGATTCATCAGAAAAAGATTGAAAGGATACAACATAATTTCCACTTCAATAAGCATTTACTAACATCATCAAGGAAACTAATAAAAACATCCAAACATAGGATTACATTGCTCTTCCAATACATACCTTCTCAATAAACATAAGGGATAGATCTCATCTAATTACAAGGTTACGTAAGATCAATATTACAATGATGCAATGACCACATAGGTCTAAAAATACCAATAATCTTCAAAACATGAGATGAAGCATGAGCCACGAACCACAAGAACACCTGTGAAGCCAATCCTTGCATGAAGGTACAAATTCGAACATCCGATGGGAAGTGGAACTACCACCCGACCATGTAATTCCCAAATGGAATCACCCCACCATGCTAGGAGATAGCTGAGGAACCTCAAACAAGCATAAGCATGACATGGTTGACAAAACAATATGACTCCATGATGGCACAAAAGACTCCACAAGAATCCAGGTGACTCAACCTCACAAACACAAGTGAACTGACATCACAAAACACAAGTGAACCAAAAGAGAGAGTGTCATCGCATAGCTTGATGGTTACCTCGGTAGGATCTAATAGGTCCCGGATCTCTATCCTGGTAACCTCTCCTGAACCTCCGGCTCCAACTAAGTCTCATGTGGACCCTTTCAGCCTTTCGTGAAGACAAGGTGGTCAGTTTTCCATTCCAGGCCTTCTCACTACATTATGAGCCTCAATACAAGTACCCACCTATGTGCGAGGTATATTATCTTATTAATGTTATGATACTGCCCACCTAATCAATTCATTAGATTACCAGTTATTATTTGAATTTCATTGGGTCGTAATACCTACCACTTTGCGTGCAACCCCCAAGAGAAAGCCACTCTCTCAAAGGACACTACACAAGCATGGTCACTCCCTGAGGAGCCTATGGCGAAGCAGACAGCCATAACACCACTATTAGAAAACAAGTCATCAAACAAGGACATACTAACTCTTGACTAACCATAAGGCAAAGACACTACATGGTTAAGACAATGAAGCCAACATATATCACTTGGTCAAAGGTACCAATTACACCACCACAGGATGACTGAACCACAAACCAAAGTATCACAATAAACAATTGCAAGGATACCTAAATACATCAACTCCGCACTGAAACAATCTTTTAAAATATCAGCATCATAAACACTTGCAACATCATTGATTGAAAATTAAATAAAACACTCCTCTCCAACAGTCACATCTAATCAATTTCCAAATCAATATTCCAAATCTACCCATTTGAATCTCTAATTCATGCCTTAATTTTCATTGATAAATTTATGAACCACATAATAAAAATCACATGAAAATCACATTACATCACGCAATACCACTTTAAACATTCCATTTATTAAATTTAAGTTCTTAACACAAACCGGTTTGGAGACCTGTGAGGGCTCAAAACCAAGTGAGGTTCAAATCAACCCACGGTTGTGTTGTTGTTGAGGGCAACAGACACTACCTACCGGTAGTGTTTCTACCACTGGTAACACTAACCACTTCCAACTGGTAACACTTACCACTTCGAACCGGTAACACTTACCACTTCGAATTGGTAACACTTACCACTTCGAACCGGTGACACTTACCACTTTGAACCGGTAACACATACCACTTCAAACTAGTAACACTTACCACTTCCAACTAGTAACACTTACCACTTCGAACCGGTGACACTTACCACTTCGAACCAGTAACACTTACCACTTCGAACTGGTAACACTTACCACTTCCATCTGGTGACACTTACAACTTCGAACCGGTGACACTTACCACTTCAAACCGGTAACACTTACCCCTTCGAATTGGTAACACTTACCACTTCAAACTGGTAACACTTACCACTTCAAACTGTCCATTTCCAGAATTATTTCATGGGCACACACATATAGTGTCAATTTCCAAAATTTCAAGGAAGAGTTTACCAGCAAGGTAAATGGTGAAATAAACACATTGGAAAGAATAGCTAGCCAAATCATGATAGAATAGAAACAAGGATGCACCCAGCAAGCCCAATCTAAAATTCTTTCTTTCCAAGAAGAGGTAAATCAAGAAATTGTTTTCTATGAACAAATAACACACAACAAAGAAGAAATGAACAAATTCCTTTCCTGAATGCAACCATATGCTTATAGCATCACACAATCAACTATATCAAGCAATCTTTCTTCCATTTCAACATTCCAAAAACAATCTACAGCCAGAATACATAAATTTCCATACACAGGAAGAAAACTGAACATTTCAAAAAACAAATTCAAAACAAGAAGGGAACCTCCAACCTTGAAGCAATTAGCAAGCAAAAAGGATGAAGAAACTCCAGTCTTGCAACCAAGTTGAATTTCCAGCTCCTTCAGGAAGTTTTTCTAGAATTTTCTCTCCAAAAATCCTCTTCTTCTCTTGTCGTGAATGCCCAAAATGGATGCCCAAAATATCTTTTAACCCAAGCTTCTAGCTTAAAGTTTTCATTCAATCAAATTTAAATATTTTAAAACTAAAAAGGCAATCAGATTTATTTCTTTCCCCAAAAATAATAATTCTTTCCAATGATTAAATTAAAAAGGCCAAATGGAAAACTAAAAAGGAAAACTTTTATTTATTTCTTTTTCCATAAATACTTCCTTCAACATAAGCATTTAACCTTTTTAAATGGCTAGGCAATTTATTTATTTCACAAAAATATCAATGCAATTTTACACAATAAATTAAGCCATTTAACCATTTAATCTAGCAATTCATCAATTTAATAAATCAATAATCACATAGCATAATTATTAAATGATTACGCCAACACAAGATAGCATCATCCATTTAAATTAAATAACCATTTAAATAAACAGAAACACTCAAAACCAAGAAAGATCAAATGATGTCTCTCAAATGACCAAACCAAGGCACCATGACTCACATAACAGCCAGATGGGGAAACACAACCGACTGACAACACTTACACAATTGTAACCATGGTCAAGCTAGGGTACAACAACTATCTCCTCCACTCCCATCAGATATATAAGGCACGCTCAGACCTATGAAACCAGGTGGAGTCGATACCCCATACCTACCTGGTACTTGTACCTACAATGTCCTGCACCAAAGAACCACACGTGCATATAGACACGGTAAACACACGATGAAGGAGAATCATGACGTTCCTTGTCTCACCGGAGTGAGTGAAGGAAAATCATCCCCTCACATCCCAATACACTTGCAAACACACAACATATAAATAATGCATCACAATATAAGGGAAAAGTGTCAGTCCATGATAATGATCCATAAAAAATAACATTACTCATAAGCACTGAAATACTACATAAAATCATACACCATAAATCCAGATAAAGTATGAAATAACATCGCATAATATCCAAATCAAAATACAATAATGTTCCATAGAATAGTCATTGAAGTAACTCAAAACATACAAAAGAGGTTGATCGAGGAGGGGTACTACAACCTCCCCCCCAATCCTAGGCTTACTCCTGGAAGCCTAAAATAGATAAGAATAAAGCTCTCTCATTTTCGCTACATCTCCCCAAGTCATAGAGGACTCATCACTGGGGTCCCATAGGACCCTTACCAGCTCAATGGTGCGACCCCTGAGAGTCAAATCTTGATGCTGAAGGATGTGCACGGACTCCATGGAAAGCTGCATGTCCTCGACCTGAAAAGCATTCCAATTAAGAACATGGGTCACATCACAATGATAAGGACGAAGAACGGAAACATGAAAGACATCATAGATGTGGGATAGACTCGGCGACAAGGCAAGGCATTAGGCAATAGGTCCTATCCTCTTTAGGATCTCAAAAGGGCCTACAAAATGAGGTGCCAACTTAGAACCCTTTCCATAACAGATCGGACTCCTCCGCGGATGCACTCTCAAGAACACACGGTTGCCAACCAAAAACTGGCAATTGACTCTATGAGCATCGACATACTTCTTCTGCCTATCCTGGGCAGCAACCAAATGCCCACAAATCTGCTCAGCCTGCTACTCCATCTCACAAAGCAAATCAACGCCTAAACACACCCTATCCTCCAACCAATCCCAACTCAAAGGAGTATGGCAAGGATGACAATACAATGCTTGGAAGGGTGACATGCCTATAGAGTTGTGATATACATTATTATAAGTAAACTCCACAAGGCAAAGATATTCCTCCCAACACAACTGCTGATCCATAACATACATGCGAAGCATGTCCTCCAAGACCTGATTCACACGCTCAGTCTGACCATCAGTCTCTGGGTGATAAGCTGAACTGAAGTTTAGCTAGGTCCCCAAAGCATGCTAAAATGAGGTCCACAAGGCCAATGTAAAGATAGGGTCTCTATCAAAAATGATCCACCTTGGGATCCCATGCAACCTCACCACATCTTCCAAGAAGACATGTGCCACCACTGTTGTAGTGTAGGAAGATTGAATAGGAACAAAATGAGCAACTTTGGTCAATCTATCAATAATGACCATGATGTCATCGTGACACTGTGAAGAAACAGGCAACCCTACTATGAAATCCATGGAAATGATATCCCATTTCCAATCCAGTATCAAATTCAGCTGTAAAATCTCTGCAGGATGCTAATGCTCCGCTTTCACCCACTGACATTCCAAGCACTTGGTCACAAAATCAGCAATGTCACGTTTCATACCAGCCCAATGATATACCTATCTAAGATCTTTGTGCATCTTCTTGACACCAGGGTGTGCCGAATAAGGTGCACGATGGGCCTCAATCATGATCAAAATGCGAAGACCCTCCAAAGGAGGTACATAGATCCGTCCAAGATGTCTAAGAAGACCATCTAACTCAAGAGTATATCCAGAATATCTACCCTTCAATGGTCTTCCAGACTCTGCCATGGCTCTAACATCCTGATACCAGGTGTCTTGAGGAAGAGCTCCAAGAATTCTCTCACTCAAGTCCACACCAAGGGTCAATGCTGCAACCCCATGCCACCTACGGGTCAAAGCATCTGCCACTACATTCTCCTTCCCCTGAATATAACAAACCTTAGAATCATACTCGTAGAGGAATTCCATCCATCTTCGTTGTCGAGCATTCAAGTTCGGTTGCGTGAAAATATACTACAAACTGTGGTGATCACTATGCAGCTCAAACCGACGCCCCAATAGGAAATATCTCCAATGAACCAATGCATGCACTATAACTACCAACTCCAAGTCATGAAATGGATAGTTCAACTTGTGATCCTTGAGTTTGTGAGACTCATAGGCAACCACACGTCCATCCTGCATAAGCACCACACCTATACCTTCCAGAGGCATCTCTGCATACCATGAAATCTCTGGATGGGTTGGGAACTGCCAAAATCAGAGCACTAACAAGGAGTTCCTTCAAGGTATGAAAAGCCAATTTGCACTGCTCTGACCAAACAAACTTCTTCCCTTTCCTCTAAAGAGAAGTAATCGGATGGCCTATCTGAGAAAAGCTCTGAACAAAGTGACGGTAATATCTGGCCAAACCCATGAAACTTTGAACTTCAGAAACATTGGTCGGCGCTAGCCAATCAACAATGGCTTGGATCTTAGAAGGATCCATGGATACACCTTTTCCCAAAACTATATGACCAAGATAGCTCACCTCCGACTAGAAGAAATCACACTTCGCCAAATTTGCAAAAAGTTGATTCTCCCTCAAGCACTGTAATACCTGACGCAGGTGCCCCTCATGCTCTACCATGGATCTAGAATAAATCAATATGTCATCCAAGAACACAAGAACAAAGTGGTCAAGGTAGGTGCAAAAAACCCCATTCATAAGACTCATGAACATAGAAGGCGCATTTGTCAACCCAAATGGCACCACTATGAACTCATAGTGACCATAACAAGTACAAAATGTCATCTTATGAATGTCTGCATCATGAATGCGCAACTGATGATACCTAGACTTCAGGTCAATTTTAGAGAACACTTTGGCTCCCTTCACCTGATCAAATAGGTCATCAATCTGAGGCAATGGATATCGGTTCCGAATGGT
This sequence comes from Cryptomeria japonica, assembly GCF_030272615.1. Lineage (NCBI taxonomy): Eukaryota > Viridiplantae > Streptophyta > Pinopsida > Cupressales > Cupressaceae > Cryptomeria > Cryptomeria japonica. Next base: position 269,264,998 of record NC_081409.1, on the reverse strand, counting down.
TACCTTATTCAACTGTCAATAATCAATGCATAATCGAAGAGAACCATCCTTCTTCTTGACGAAGATAACTGGTGCACCCCAAGAAGAAACACTAGCATGAATGAATCCCTTTGCCAATAACTCCTCAACTTGCAACTTCAACTCACTCAACTCCTGAGTAGTCATCTGATATGGTGCTCTCAAAATAGGTTCCGCACAAGGAACCAAGTCAATGCGAAAATCTATGTCTCGTTTCGGAGGCATACCGAGAATATCTAAAGTAAACACATCCTCATACTCTCAAAGAATAGGGTGACCATCAAGAGCAATTTCTTGACTCTCTCCCTCATCCACATCCTCAAGAGCAACTACAAAAAGCCGACACCCTTGATGCATGCACTGCCTAAGTTGCATAGCGGAAATCATATGTAAGGATATCGATCGCTGAACTCCAACGATCCCCACTCTCCTGCCATGGTCATCTACGCACTCTACTATCTTCTGATGACAGTCTACATGAGCATTGTGATATGATAATCAATCCATCCCCAATACAACTCCATATGACCCCAAAGGAATGAATCAAAGGTTAATTGAAGTGACAAAGGGTCTTAGGTCCAACTCACAACTGGGAACGAAGGCATCAACAAACACTCGCACACCGGTAGCCAACTCTACTTGCCACCTATCTGCCTACTTAGTAGACATGAGCCCGCACTGCTCCATAATGGATGAAGAAATAAAAGAATCTGAAGCACTGAAATCAAAAAGTATAGAGATAGGGGTACCATGAAACACACCTGTGGTCTCAATCACAGTACTCTAATGCTCAGCCTAGCGGTCATCCACCGCTACAAATACTCTATGTGATCTACCTGCATCCCCCACTGTCGGCTCTGATGTGGCTGGCCTCTGACTAACTGACTAATGCAAACATCGAGGACACTGAGTGGCCTTCGGGCCAAACTAACCACAAGTAAAGAAAGCTCCACTGTCAGGTCCTCTACTTCCAGATGGTCCACTAGACTATTGAAATCTCTCCCCACTAGGGGCCTAAGATGCTCCCTGAGAAGACTACCCTGGAAAGGTCTGCCTACCCTTCTTCCAAAACCTACTCTTCTGAACCTGAGAGTTGCCACCCTGCTGGCCCTGAGACTGCTTTGGTCTCAGTGGCTGCTGTTGCTACTGTTGTCCACCATTGGCAGGTGCTTGAGGACCCCTAAAAAGTGCAGCAGTCTGGGACTGATTCCCTCTACCTCTAGACCCACTAAAAGGATCACTCCTAATCTAAACTCCAGATTGGCTTCCATGAGCACATCTAAGGTTCTTCTCTACCAACCTAGCTTTCACCACGAATACCTCTACTGAAGTAGGCTCAAAAACTCTCACTCCTCCACTGATGCGGTCATTAAGACCCCTCAAGAAGTGTTGCACAAGCATAGCCTTGTCATTGTCGATCTTGGCATACTGTTTGAGCTCATAGAAATTGTGCTCAAACTGATCCACTGACAACCCAAACTAGCACAGAGCATAGAACTCATCTACTCGCGACTGCCTCCACTGGGGTGAGAGGAATTGTACCTTGGACATCTCCAAAAAGATCTCCCAAGATGCGGTGTTAATGCTCACACCGATTCTCTCCTCCTCTAATCTCCACCAGATAGATGCGAAGCTCTCAAGACACATGATCGTGCATCTTGTCTTGGTGTTTCTACTGTAAGGATACATAGCAAAACACTGGTCTAAACTGATAAGCCAGGTCTCTTCCTCAAGACCAGTACCTTTTCCATCAAAGAAGGGAGGATTGGACCTCATCAAGTCCCTCATGTGCCCTAAGATAATTGGATCCGGGTCCACTGGGACCTCTCTCCTTCTAGGAGATCTCTCTCTCTCTCTCTAGAACCTGCTGAAGCAACTCCTCTACCCGGCCATGGATGAGCTAATCCACCTCGGGTATGGGGCCTAGTCTAGCTAGCACCTCATGAAACATCTGACGTAGCTCCTCCCTTTCAGGAACCTACTCTACTGAATGTGGTTCCTCCTAATGAACTAACTAATCTCTATCCACACTCGCATGAGTGGGTGGTGGCGAAGGACTATGGCGGTCAGAACCTCAACACCTTCCTCCTCCTCTGCCTCTGGTGTGGCTACCAACACGACCACCTCCCTTGGCTTTCCTAGCCATGTCCTAACATTGTACAAGAGAAAAAATTTCAGATCAAAGGCAAAGAAAGACACAAGGAAGTCACACCACAAGACCTACACAAAAAGGTCAAGGCAAATGGGCTCACTACAAACCCAGAGTACCCAATGTTGAAACACAGGCTCTGATACCAAATGTAATGCCCTGCCAAGAACCTCGAAGGAAAACCCACAACAAGGGTGAAACAATTTTTTTTTTTAAGTATAAACATCATAAGTGCATTTACACAACATGCATGATAACACAAGCAAAAGACTTACACCAGAATTCCTTAAGGGTTACCAACAAAGAATTAACTTCAAGAATAAATTCCACAAAATCATAAATCCACATATGCATCATTAACTCAATGATCACAAGAAGCCATAAGAAAATAAAGATTCATCAGAGAAAGATTGAAAGGATACAACATAATTTCCACTTCAATTAGCATTTACTAACATCATCAAGGAAACTAATAAAAACATCCAAACATAGGATTACATTTCTCTTCCAATACATAGCTTCTCAATAAACATAAGGGATAGATCTCATCCAATTACAAGGTTACATAAGATCAATATTATAATGATACAATGACCACATAGGTCTAAAAATACCAATAATCTTCAAAACATGAGATGAAGCATGAACCACGAACCATGGGAACACCTGTGAAGCCAATCCTCACATAAAGGTACAAATTCGAACATCCGAGGGGAAGTGGCACTACCACCCGACCATGTAATTCCCAAAAGAAATCACCCCACCCTACTAGGAGATAGCTGAGGACCCTCAAACAAGCATAAGCATGACATGATCGACAAAACAATATGACTCCATGACAGCACAAAGACTCCACAAGAGTCTAGGTGACTCAACTTCACAAACACAAGTGAACTGACATCACAAAACACAAGTGAACCAAAAGAGAGAGTTTCATCGCATAGCTTGATGGTTACCTCGGTAGGCTCTCATAGGTCCTAGATATCTGTCCAAGTAACCTCTCCTGAACCTCTGAATCCAACTAAGTCTCATGCAGACCCTTCCAGCCTTTCGTGAAGACAAGGTGGTCGGTTTGCCATTCCAGGCCTTCTCACTACATTATGAGCCTCAATACAAGTACCCACCTATGTGTGTACATTATCTTATTAATGTTATGATACTACCCACCTAATCAATTCATTAGATTACCAGTTATTATTTGACTTTCGTTGGGTCGTAATACCTACCACTTTGGGTGCAACCCCCAAGAGAAAGCCACTCTCTCAAAGGATACTACACAAGCATGGTCACTCCCCGAGGACCCTATGGTGAAGCAGATAGCCATAACACCACTATCAGAATTAAGTGGTCAAACAAGGACATACTAACTCTTAACTAACCATAAGTCAAAGACACTACATGGTTAAGACAACGGAGCCAACATATATCACTTGGTCAAAGGTACCAATTACACCACCACAGGATGAGTGAACCACATACCAAAGTATCACAATAAACACTTGCAAGGACAACTAAATACATCAAGTTCGCACTTAGACAATCTTTGAAAATATCAGCATCATAAACACTTGAAACATCATTGATTGAAAATTAAATAAAACACTCCTTTCCAGCAGTCACATCTAATCAATATTCCAAATCTACCCATTTGAATCTCTAATTCATGCCTTAATTTTCATTGATAAATTTATGAACCACATAATAAAAATCACATGAAAATCACATTACATCACGCAATACCACTTTAAACATTCCATTTATAAAATTTAAGTTCTTAACACAAACCGGTTTGGAGACCTGTGAGGGCTCAAAACCAAGCGGGGGTCAAACCAACCCACGGTTGTGCTGCTACCACTAGTAAAACTAACCACTTCCAACCAGTAACACTTACCACTTCAAACCAGTGAAACTTACCACTTTGAACTAGTAACACTTACCACTTCGAACTAGTAACACTTACCACTTCCAACTAGTGACACTTACCACTTCGAATCGGTAACACTTACCACTTCGAACTAGTAACACTTACCACTTCCAACTAGTGACACTTACCACTTTGAACCGGTAACACTTACCACTTCAAACTGGTAACACTTACTGTATATGGTGAAAATGGATAACAATAATAACAAGATTGAAAGGCTAAATGAATTCAACCACCAAACCCTAGCCTAACAACAAGAAAGATCCACCATAACATATGAAGATCACCTAAGACAATGCAAATCACATGAAATCACAAAGATTATACCATCACATGTCCAATAGGGTTTTGATCTCCATTCTTCCTATCTCCATTGATCTTGCTTGATATATTTGCTCTCAGATTTTATGTGCACAAGAGCTCAACAAAGAACGGAATGTGGTTGCAAGTAGGATCGTAGTGTAGTCAAAATGATCCTTAGGGTATTAAGTCATTAGGTCATTAGAGTTTGATAATGAAGAAGGCATCTCCTTAAATAGAAGACACTATATGAAATGGAGGGATAAGATTGAGAGGTGCAAAAAAGGAGGTCGGCTAGGATTAGAGGGTAGGTAGAAGAAATAGTAAAATAATGAAAGAGGTAGGTAGTGTATGAATTAAGAGATGAATGGCATGTGTCATGTGTAGAAAAAGCTAATGAATTAATTAAATAAATAAAGATTTATTTAATTAATAGAAGAAGTGGGATAATTAAATAAATAAAAATATTTATTTAATTTAGGAAAAGGATAATTTAAATAAATAAATGTATTTATTTAAATGAGAAATAAGGCTAGAAGAGGATAAATGAATTAATTAAATAAATAAGGATTTATTTAATTAATAGAAGAATTAGGCTTAGATAATTAAATAAATAAAATATTTATTTAATTAGACATGAAAATTTTAGGTGTCTACATTTTGCCCCTCTTTGAGACAATGCGGCTTGTCGCGTTGTTTCAAAGAAGATAAGATGAACTGATACCGAGTTGCCCCAGGATGGGAATGATATGCCCCCTCGAGAGATTGGATGAAAATGTCTAAAAAGATCGCAGACAATCTCTCGATAAGAAAGAAAGGCAAGAATGGACTGATCAGATAAAGTGACAAAGTCACGGGATAATGAAGACTGACTCAGAAAATGAAGGCTAAGGCTAGGGTAGGCTATAAGATAGACCACGGGGGAAAATACATCCTCACTGTCATCTACACCTTCACGAGATCAAAGTGCAGAGCGAGAAAAGAGCAGGAGCAGTCAGCAGCGATGGCTTTCGTGCATAGATTCGACCGAGTTCGCCGATTTCAAAGGCCAGCAGAGGCAGGAGACCCGGTAAGTACCACCAAACCTCCTTGTACTTTGACACATTTAATTTTGTCATTAATGCATGTCGAATAGGGCAATAAATGCACTTTAGAAGTAGAGTTGAAAAATTTTAAAAACCATCTAACCACATCTGCGTCGGTGCCAGGCGCGTCTGTGTCCACCAGGCACGTCTGTGTCGGTGCCAGGCACGTCTGTGTCTGGAACCGCGTCTGCGTCAAATGCGGGCGCGTCTACGATGTGCAGGGGCATCTGCGTAGTCTAGTCGCGTTTATGCCTGGCATAGGCACATTTGTGTTATACAGGCCCGTCTGTGTTGTGCAGGCGCATCTGTGCAGTCTGTAGGCGCATTTATGTAATGTAAGTGCGTTTGCGTTGAAAAATGCAAGTTTGGTCTTCTAGGTCAAATCGGCAGTTCTGTGATGAACATATGCTGTCGATTGGATACACTACTAAGAGGATACACTCAAGCAGGTCCTCTAGGGAAGACTAGGATAGATCAAGGCACTTTGTGATGAACAGTGAGTACCAAGATAGAGTACTTTGTGATGAACAGGGAGTACCCAAAGTATGAGCAGCACTTTGTGATAAACAGGGAGTACAAATGTGAATAACACTTTGTGATGAACAGTGAGTGTCACACACGTAGTACTTTGTGATGAATAGGGAGTACTACTAGGATAGAAGCAACACTTTGTGATGAACAGTGAGTGTCACTAGGATAGATAGCCATATGCATTTAGATAAAAAGTAGCATTTTGTGATAAACAGTAAATGCCACTATAACTAACATGATTGATTTGCTTGACTGCAAAAGTATTTGCCGATGCTAGAGTCACGAGAGAGATTCTCGTCGACGCAAAGGTTGCGACCTGAGTTGACACTTGGGGACCGAGCTACCATTGAGGCGATGGGCTTGAGACATGTACTATATGTGCCTGAGTTTCGGGCAAACATGGGTTTGCTGAGAGATGGCACTCTGAGACGTGCACATTCCATTTACCGATGGGTGAGATGACAGTCACCTAAGAGGATGTTTACAGGATTCTGCGGGTGCCGATCGATGGAGATTTGATCCCCTACGATCGAGATGGAGACCGGGAGGCATTGAGATGGGTGTTTCAGGACCCTGGATTGGAGATGAGGGCAGGACACGTGGCATGGGACACCATGACAGCCACAGGGTTAGCATTGCCGGCAGTGATCGGAGGAGCTATCAGTGGGTTCCTGTGTCCAAACAGGGCAACATGGGGGTTGACTGTGGGCTGGGGGGGAGCACTGGAGACACTGGTGACGCAGCACACCAGATATGCCTGGGGACCATGTGTGCTGGCCCATTTGTATTACGAGCTTCACCAGTTCGTTTATCACGGGTCAATGGGATTGGGCTGCGGGGTAACACTGCTGCAGGTGTGGGCTTACGAGCATCTGCCAGTGACGAGGCCGATACACTTCAGAGGCAGGGAAAATGGATGTAGTTTTGTGCATCTATACGATATGATCACCTCGCAGCCACGGATTGGCAGATTGGAGCATTGGCGGCGAGTGCTAGACGATATTGATGTGGTCATATGGAGACCATATCTAGGCTGCGAGGAGTGGGAGGATGATGCAGTGGAGCTGCCCTACATCTTCCGGAGCAGGTACCTGATTGGGCGGACGCCCTATGTTCTAGAGAGGTAGCTTGTGGACAGGGTTTGCAGGCAGTATGGTAGGATTCAGAGGATGCCACGGGGCTCGGGCATGTATGCCCACACAGTTAGAGATCAGGCGAAGTTTGGGCCACTGCTATCATATGATCAGGCACTCACACAGCTAGCAGAGATGGTACCCCTACCCTGGGACATGTGGCCTAAGATTGAGGATCCCGGGATGGATGTTGAGTATTTAGCATATTGGGCAGAGCATCCATTTCCCTAATTGACAGATCCAGGAGAGGCACTGGAGGGAGATGGTGGTGGTGAGGATGATAGAGGTGATGGGGGCAGAGGCCGACGAAGGAGGAGAGGAGTAGTGGGAGAGAGACGAGTTGCACCTTAGAGGGAGGGTGGAGAGGAGAGGTAGGCTCGAGTGGTGAGGGGTCACGATGGATTGCCTCTACAGGTACCAGCAGCACAGGGTCCCAAGCAGGTACAGAGACAGGCACAGGGACAGGTACAGGGACAGGTGCCAGTACAGGCACAGGAGCAGGGACGGAGATAGGTACAGGCACAGAGGCATGTACAGAGATAGGTACCCGTACAGGCACTAGTACAGGTACAGATACAGGGGCAGGCACCCGTAGAGGGGGAGCCATAGGCAGAGGCAGATGAGATTCAGGAGCTAGAGAGGGAGAGGGATCGGCTCTGGATGAGGCTCAGAGATACTGAGCGGGAGAGAGATCAGGTGATCCAGCCCTATATAGAGGCTGAGACAGCACTGAGGGCAGGGAGACAGGCGGCGGAGGACACAGGGGCAGGATATGCATATGTCCTGCGGGCAGGAGAGGAGATAGGCTACTGGAGGGACCTCTACTATGGTGCAGTGCCAGCAGATCAGCGGGCGAGGAGCTTCCATAGACCATCGCATACAGCGACAGCTACGAGGGGGAGCCGGAGGAGATAGGCATCGAGTGGTGGGGTCATGGGTCCTCCACCACCACCAGATAGAGGAGATAGGCAGGGTGATCCTGGGGCTGGTCCTTCAGGGGCTCAGATTCCACCGAGGCCAAGCGGCTCCGAGGGAGGGAGTTCATCATAGCCATAGAGGGCTCCCATTGTATCAGTTTTGTACCATTTTTTGTATGATGATGTAGACACCTGTGGGTGCTTTTGTAGTCATATGTATTTTTGACATCATTGTATCATGACACTTTTGATTATATATATGAGATGATTTATTTTTGTGGCAGCTATATGCATGTGTACCTATGTGATGAGATATTTAATGATGTATGAAATGCCATATTTTTGTTCTTTTATGTTGTATATGCATGATGCAAATGTGAATGTATGGAATGTAAATGAATATAATAATGCAAATGTAAATTGTGCTAACGGGTGTTGTGTGTAGGATGTGATGTAGTTGTGATATCTATATGTATGTATGAAATGCTTATATGTGGTAATGTAGGTGCAGCTACATGAAATGCAAATATTTTTGGTGTGTCATTATACTCAGTCATGTAATAGCAGGCTACGCGGACTCAAGAAGGATGATGGAAGTCAATCAAGAAAGGGAGATGAAAGATAAAAGATATGAAAGTGAAAGAGCTTCTTGTGCGTTATCATCATTGAGCTTTATTATGGCAAGTAGGTTATGACAATCGAGGCATATGTTCGACCCAGAAAGTCATTGTACCTATTTGCATGGAGATAAGACAGTCACAAAGAAGGAATGTCCCAATTCATACTAGACTCACAGTGTCCTCATATCCTTGGACAAGTCATAGCATTACTAAGAGACAATCCACAGATAGCAAACAAAAATAGGTGATAATACCCCATCCTCGCCTTTCTAGTCAAAGACATCCTGGAGATAGAATCTCTAGTCAGAGACATCCTGGAAAAGCTAAAAGACATGTCACCAAAAGATAAAATCAAAAGAAAACCAAGACTTGACACCAACATCCACTGTAGTCCTCACGTTTAGTGTCTCTTGTCACTTGTATAAGTCTTATTTGATTGTGGTCACAATGTTTACTTTCACAGAAAGGATAGATAGCACTGAACCATAATGTTGTCTGAGTCTGTTGAAAGATTTGATTTATTGAAGCCCATTGTTGCTGTTGTGTCTCATCTGAAACTGACTGAATCCAGGAAGCTGATACTTTATTGCAGAGAAGATGAAACTTTATTGCGGACTGGCGATGCAGATGTTGCTTTATTGCGGATTGTGCGCGAATAGACTGAAGGAAGCTGGAAGAAACTGTACTCCTTGAAACATGTGATGTTCTCAGTTCCACACCCATTACTAGACGTAGGATTTGCCTTAGCCACAGATAGGATCTGGTTTATTATGGATGGAAAGGGAGATTTATTATGAATGGCCAACCAATCTTGGGTAGATCAATAACAAGCCATGATGGGAATGGGTAAGTTTATTATGAACGAATAGGTTGTGAGTGTGTGCAAAGTGAAAGGATGAAAGTGAATCCTGAAGGAGGGAGGAGCAATGTCTCTACGCATGGCATTGGTGACCCAGTTTTCACCATGGTACTTGCCCAGGGCGCCACCAAAGTGGTTTTCACCGTTAGACAAAATTATTTCTCTTTACTTTTTTGATTTTTTGATTTTTTTTGTGTCACAAGGCGCCTGTTTGCCAAGTTTTCACCAAGTAACGATTTTTTTGTATTTTTGAATTAGGATACTCTGAAGAGCTATGTGTAGAACCTACGAAGGTGCATGCTATTGATAGGATCCTCCAAAGGTTCACCTTCTGTAGTTGAGAGCTGATATGCCCCAGAGCCATATACTGATGTGATGATGTAAGGACCAAGCCAGTTTGGTTCAAACTTGCCCTTCTTCTCTCTGTCCTTCTGATTCTTGGGGTTTTCTCGCAGAACCAAGTCACCTACCTCAAATGTGCGAGGCTTGACTTTGTGATTGTAGCTGTGACTCATTCATTGTTGGTAAGCCTTGAGATGATTAAAAGCAGTTTGTCTCCGTTCATCTAGCAGTTCCAGTTCTTGTAAGCGAGAGACTCTGTAATCTTCATCAGTGATGATGTTTTGCAAAGAGACCCGTAAAGAGGGTAGCTCGACCTCAATAGGCAAGATGGCTTCAGAACCATAGACTAGTGAATAGGGTGTAGCTCCTATAGGTGTGCGAACACTTGTGCGATAGGCCCAAAGTGTAGGATTGAGTTGGATATGCCAATTACGGCCAGCATCATCGACTGTCTTCTTGAGGATTTTAAGGATTGTTTTATTAGACGCCTCAGCTTGGCCATTACCTTGGGGGTAATATGGTGTGGAGAAATGATGGGAAATATGGAAGCGGTCACAAAGTTCATGAACATCCTGATTTTTGAAGGGTTGTCCGTTATCAGTGATAATGGAAACAGGGATACCATATCGGCAAATGATATAGTTAAGGATGAAGGTGGCAATATGTTTTCCAGTGACTTGTGTGAGAGGCACAGCTTCAATCCACTTCGTGAAATACTCTATGGCTGTGATAATGAATTTATGACTATTGGAAGAAGGAGGGTGAATCTTGCCTATGAGATCGAGTCCCCATTGACAAAAGGGCCAAGGAGACGCAAGTGGCTGTAGTTCTTGTGCTAGCGCATGTATAAGGTCTCCATGAATTTGACATTGCTTACATTTCTTTACAAACTGATATGAGTCTTTTTCCATATTGGGCCAGTAATATCCAGTCCTAATGAGTTTCTTGGCCAAGGTAGGACCACTAGCATGTGGACCACATATCCCTTCATGCAATTCATGTAACGCAATCTGAGCTTCGTCGCTTTCTAGACATCTAAGAAGAGTGTCATCTAGACCTTGCCAGTATAGGATATCAGCTAAAATGACATATCGAGAGGATTGGCGAATGAAGGTGTGGCGTTGGTTATTTGATAGATCAGGAGGTAGGATATTGTCGCAAAGGTATGTGAAGATGGAACCATATAACTAGGATTCAGGACCAACAACACATATCATTTCAGTAGGAGTGATCTCATATGATGGAACCAAAAGGTTATCCACCAAGAACTCATAGCGGGTCTCATTTGGAGGTAAATCGATCAATGAAGCAATTGTAGCCATGGCATCTGCGGCGCGATTCTGCTCTCTTGGTATCTGCTCAAAATCTATCCTTGTGAAGTATTGTTTCAGATCATCGACCATTTGTTTGTAAGGCATTAATTTTTCATCTTTTGTTTGGTAATCATCAGTTGCTTGACAGATGACAAGTTGAGAATCCACAAAAACACGAAGTTCCTGGATCTTCCACTGAACTGCAATCCGTAATCCAGTTGTTAATGCCTCATATTCCGCTATATTGTTAGTGCAAGGAAATGATAAGCGGTATGATTTTGGTATAGAATCCCCTTGAGGAGTTATAAAGAGAATACCAGCTCTTGCCCCATGCTGTGTGTATGAGCCGTCAAAGTACAGTTGCCATGGCTTTGCATGTGATACTGTTAAAATGGATTCATCTGGAAATTCTGAATTTAGAGGAACATCATCAATCATGGGGGCATCTGCTAACTGATCTGTGATGGCCTATCCTTTTATTGCTTTTCTGTCCACATACTCGATGTCGAATTCACTCAGGATCATTACCCATTTGGTCAGTCGCCCAGTAAGTGTTGATTTATTGAGAAGGTATTTTAATGGATCAATTCTTGCAACCAACTTAGTCTTATGAGTGAGCATGTAATGTCATAATTTCTGTGAAGCAAAGACCACGGTGAGACATGCACGCTCGATTGGTGTGTAGTTTAGCTCATATCCCACCAATGTGCAACTAATATAGTATACGGCCTTTTCCTTGCCCCCAGCAATTTGTTGTGCTAAGAGTGCTCCCAGTGCTGTTGGAGTAGCTGATATGTATAGTAGCAAAGGCTGATCTGGAACTGGTGGCATCAGAACAGGTGGATTCAAGAGATAATCCTTGAGCGTCTGGAAAGCCTGTTGACAGTTATCATCCCATTTGAATTTGATATTTTTATGTAGCAGGTGTTGAAAAGGATTACACTTATCTGCAAGTTGTGCTATGAATCTTCATATAGACTGTAGTCTCCCTTGTAAGGATCGAAGTTGACTAATATTTCTGGGTGGTGGCATGTCCAAGATAGCCTTGACCTTTGTTGGATCGGCTTCGATTCCTCTTTTAGACACAATGAATCCTAGGAGCTTCCCGGAGGTTACTCCAAAGACACATTTCTTGGGGTTTAATCTTACTTTGTATTTTTTCCACCGAACAAAGATGACTGAAAGTATGTCCAAATGTGTATCTCTATCTACTGATTTACCCAAGAGATCATCAACATAATCTTCCATAGTTATGTGCATGAGATCATGAAAGATATTAGTCATTGCTCTTTGATATGTAGCACCTGCATTTTTTAGTCCGAAGGGCATGACATTCCAGCAGAAAGTTCCCCAAGGACAAGTGAATGATATTTTATGTTGATCCTCAGGTGCAATCCTGATTTGATTATAACCAGAAAATCCATCCATCAATGATAACATTTCGTGACCTGCCATGAGATCAACAATCAAGTCAATATTTGGTAATGGGAAGTCATCTTTTGGACAAGCTTTGATGATGTCTCTGAAATCTATACATATTCTGATGTCGCGATCTGGTTTACTGACAGGCACTAGATTGGATATCCATTCAGGATAATCAATTGGGCGTATGAATCCGACATCCAATAACTTCTCCAGCTCTGCTTTGACTAGTAATGCCACTTGTGGATGCATTTTTCTTAATTTCTATTTCATTGGCTTTGCCCCCGGTTTGACTGTCAAATGATGCATTACCAAATCTGGATCCAGTCCAGGCATATCAGCGTATGACCATGCAAAGTTGATTTATCGTTCCTTGAAGAAACTTATGAACTGTGACCTTTCAGACTCTGTCAATGATTTAGCTAGGAATATGTTATGTGGAACCTCTTCCGTGCCAATGTTTGTTTTGATAGTCTCCTCTACCAACATGGATGACTTTTCCTCATATGATGTTGGGAGAATGTCAAGCCTTCCATCTTTGGGTGCCTCAGAGAGGTTTTTTCCCTCAGATACGTCCTTTCTTTTTACTTTTTTGGGGTCAGATAGCGCCACAGTGTGGTTTTCGCCATACGACCCTTGATTTGTTCTTATTTTCACATTTTTGCGACTAGAAGGTCCAACACCCTCGCCAAAATATGCCATGTTGTTGAGTTCTATGGTGTATCCTACTTTATGGTCCCCAGGGGGAAGATCATCTCGTATGCCAAGATAGTCAATAACGGATTCATCATTTTGGAATGTGTCAAACTGTGTTGGTCCTTCATAATCCCAGTCAATGAGTTGGTGGTGAACCAAGGGAAGGCCTTTAATGTCTTCGGAGTTTGCGGGGCTAAGAGTGAAGATGTGGTTATATTCAGGTATATCTAGGTAATTATTGAGGTCATCAATGGCACTCTCCTCATCAGTCTCAATCGCGAGCGAATCCAAATTGTCATCACTAGTAGCGCATTCTGGGATAGGTGTTCTTATCCTATGTGATTTCAACCTAGAACCTTGAGATGAAGACTGTGTGGAATCCTCATGGGTTGTTTCTTGACCAACTCTAAACTTTTTATAAAATTCCTCTTCTTCTGTGGGTTCATCTGGTTCTCTGAATGTCTCGGTGAGCTCATAATCACTGGAGGATTTGTCTGAACCCCATTCCCATTCGTTGGAGTCTGTGGAATAGCGATCCTCTTGTTGAACTTTGGCAGTTTTGATTTGTAATGCTTCTTCTGTCCTTTTAGTGTGGATCTTGGAAGTCAGAAAACCAAGTCCCTTTGAGCATTCCTTTTTGAAAGTCAATTCAGGTTGTAAAGGTTCAATGATGCCTTCCTTTCGTAACCCAAGGGGGCTTCTTCCATCATACCCAAATTTTTGTAAAATCTTGAAGCCTTTGCCATATTTCTCACAGGGTATATTGATGTGATCTTGTGTGTCATCTTCAATGTCTTTGTAAAGCATTTTGTATAGATCTTCCTCCTCCAGTTTGCCCCATTTTTGAAAGACAGTAGGGTCCCATTCGAGTATCACGACGGATACTTGTTTGTTAGGATGTGGTCTTCCATATTCTTTTGGAGAACTCATGACTTTTCGTAAGTACATGGTCTGATTTAAAGTGTATTCTCCCATGCCTTTGTCCTGAAATTTGCCTTTAAGCTCACCTTGTTTTGATGTCGAAGGTTTCAATGACTCAGGATCAACGTATGCGGAAGAAGGAACAGCTTTACAATTACTGGGAATGATGGTTTCCGTATGTGATCTCAGGTTATTGCAATATATGAATGGATTAGGATCACCGTTAACTGTTACTTCGACTCCATTGTGAGGAAACTTAATGCATTGGTGATATGTCGATGGGACTACCCTCATTTCATGAATCCAAGGACATCCTAGCAATATATTATAAGGGAGGTCTAGATCTAGGACTTGACAAACCACATCCTTTGTAACTGGCCCAATTCTTAGAGGTAAGGTGACTATGCCCTTGGATGAGCGCTCTTCATCATCATATGCCTTGATGGTGATTTGATTTGTTGAATTTACAGCTTTGTCGGAATATCCCAATTGTTTGATAGTGCTTAATGTGCAAATGTTTAGACCAGCTCCTCCATCTATCAGGACTCGTTTGATTCTATGTTTGTGTATGAAGGCTTCAATGTGTAATGGTGCATTATGTGGCTGACTTACAGAGGCGTCATCGGCTTCTGTGAATGTAAGGGAATGTGGAATGGAAAGGTATCCCACCATGGCTTGAAACTGGTCCACGTTCAGATCAGTAGGAACAGCAGTATCTCTCAAGATTTTGTCAAGAATAGCTTTATGAGCGGGGGATATACGTAAGAGCTCAAGTATGGAGATTAGTGCGAGTGTCTTCCCTAACTGTTCTACAAGGTCACACTCAGGTTTGGTTGATGAAGAAGCGGTGTTTTTAGTTGAAGCACCTGGCAAAGTAATTTTACCTCGACGGATTGTAACATGACACTCAGAGGTAGGCTCGGAAGAAGATCCAACACCTCTTAGGACAATCTTGGGTCTCTGAGTAGGATTCTCAGGGTTTTTGTTCTTGATGGTAATAGTAGAGATATGATTGTCCATCAAGATGTGATTGATAGTTGAATCATAGTTGTAAGGTGCTCTAGTATAGTTAGCTTGATCATCTGTGACTTTAGCTTTTCCTTTGTCATGTTTTGGGAATGGTTCCTTAAACATCTCATGTTCTTGATTGGATGAGTGTCCCTCAATCTCAATGTCACCTCTATCAATGAGATCTTGCACGATGTTCTTTAGTCGATGACAATTTTCTATCTTATGACCCTTGCTCTTATGAAATTCACAATACTCATCATCATTCCACCAATTTGGTTTGACCTTTGGTTCATATGGCAGGAAATCTGGAATTGTGATCACCTTGTTTGCCACTAACTTCTTGAAAACTGACTCAAGTAGTTCTCCCAATGGGATATACTTCCTTCGTGATCTAGAAGTTGTTTGAGTATTCACTTGATTGTTTGTAGAACTTGATCCAGAAAAAATGAATTTGGGTCGCACTATGTTGGCATCAACAACACCATCATTGACTGTGTTCTTGTTTTTATTCCAAAATCTTGGCTTGTCTTTTCCTTTATAGTCATCTTTGTTCTCCTTGAATATCTTAATAACTCCTTGTTCAATTAGGACCTTTTCTGTTGTTAAGCCTTTTTCAATAACGTCCTTGAAGGTAGACAAACAAGCTTTTCTTAGATCATAGCCAATGTCTTTGTTAACATTTTGTGTGAACATCTCTACCATTTGTTTTTGTGGAATTTCACAAGAGCATCTGCTAGCTAGATTTCTCCATCTTTGTAAGAACGATGCAAAGATTCTCCCTCTTTTTGCTTAGTATTGCACAAAGTAGTGACTAATATGTCTGTCTCTATGTTGTAGGAGAAATGTTGAATAAATGCCTCTGCTAAGTCACCCCATGACTTAATACCAGGTGGGAGTTGGGAGAACCATTCCATAGCTTGATCGCCTAAGCTTTGTGGGAATAATCTAATCAAATATGTCTCTTCTGAAGCTACTTCAATACAAGCTGTGAAAAACTGTCTTATGTGTGCCTTAGGATCCCCTTTTCCTCTATACTTATCAAATTTAGGCGTCACAAAATGTGTAGGAAATGGAGGCATTGGAATGTTCTTGTCGAATGGATAGGGACATATGTCTCTCATTGTCTATGTTGGCTTCGGTGTATTTATGTCCTCCATTTTCTTTTGTAAGTCCCTAATTTGTTACTCCAAATTGCTCTTAGGTGGAGATCGACTTCTTGGAGCATACCCCATGTTTGAGGCACCAATTGGAGGAGGAGCATGTTGCATATATGGATGATATTGATCATACACATGTTCATATGGAGGAGGTCTATAGTGATGCAGCATATATGGAGCACTTGGTATAGATTCATGTTGAGGAACACCATATTTATTTTGTGCATGTATACCATATTTTTCAGGCATGTCATGTTCTATTGTGTTGCCCCCAAATTTGACACGGGATTTCCTTGTGTCCAAATTTTGAGCATACCTTTGAATATCCAATTGTTTTGGTTGATCCGTAGCTTGGGCATATCTATCTGCATAAGACTTCCATGATGGTCTGCAAAGGTGAGTATCATATGCTTGACCATGTGTATGTGGGACCTCTGGTTTTTGAAGCAAAGACGATGGTGATTCGGGTACCATATATGGTCCTCTATTTCCTCCACTATTAGGTCTCCTTTGATCCATGTTGGAGTGAGTTTGTTGCAAAGGTTGGTTTTCCATTATTTGAGACATGTCAAAATCATGAGGTATCTTGGCTCCACTTTGTGCCATCATGTGTAAGAAGTATTGTCTATCTCTCCTCATTATTTCCTCAACCAATCGATTGAAATGGGGATTCATAATGGATTCTTCCACATCTACTGAATGTATTGATAAGTTGTCCAAATTGTCATTGTGTGTAACATTGTTGTTTGTAGTGCCTGTGTTTTCAACATTTGGAATGTTTCTATAGACATCCATGTCAGGTAATGTAGTGTGATCAGTGTTGAAAAAGATATCATTCTCATACTCATAAGAACTCATGTTTGCGGATTCTTGAGCCTCTTTAGTTTCTCTCCTATATTTTTGAAGACGGGTTTCAACCATGAACTAGGTATTGACCAAGATGTGTGAGACTAGATGAAAATGTAAAAAGTATGGAAGACCAATAGTTGTATGGAGTGTAAATGAATCTGAGGTGTACTTGCAATGTCCAAAGTGTAAGACCAAGTATGTATGTAGTAGAGTAGGTGTGACTTCCAAAGAGAGGATAGTTTCTCTTGATGAGGTAAGCTGACCTTGACCCTAAGTAAGACCAAATGAGACCCAAAGGTAAGAAACCTTGATGAGGGACCACCTAGCAAAGTGTTGTTGTATGTAATGTGTTGACAAAGTATAGTGAGGACAAGCAAATGACCTTTTGACTCAAGTTTAGACAAGTGTGAATGTAAAGCAAGATGTAAAGCAATGATGGATTTTGTGAGACCCAAAGACAGGTTGAATGCTAGATGAAACCTGGAGAAAGACCTAGGAAGCTCAAGTATTCTGAAACTGATTTCTTTTTGTTTTCTGGACTGTAAAATTTTTTTGCAATTTTGAACACAAACGCGCCTGTATACTGCATAGACGTGGTTACCTGACACAGACGTGTTTCTATTCAACACAGACACTATTCTGCCCTTCACAGACGCGCCTAGACAACACAGACGCGTTTCTATAAAATTTGTGCAATTTTTTCCAATCTGTGAAGTCATTTTGTTGTGACCAAATCTGACTGTTTGACTATTTTTCGTGACAAGAGGACACAATGTTGATGAGGACTCAATGTTTGCAAGTGTTTAGACTGACAATGACTCCAAGAAAAGTGTGTTGTTTGATGTAAAATTGTTTCGCATACACTTGAAGACACAATGTTTTGCTGTTTGGTCTTGAATGTTTGAATGTTTAAAATAAATCAAGCACAATTCTTATGGCTAGCCAAGACAATAGTTGTTGATCCCACATAGGGTTTTACCCCCGAGGCTACACTATTCAGAGCGGATACTTAGATGCTTGACCTCACTGGCTCCACCCTCGGCACTCACTTCTTGGGTCAGCCAAGCATCAGTCCCCATGAAAACTCCCCATGGCGAACTTTGTATCTCTACTAAGAACCATATGTGTGTGGGCCGCTACCAGAGGTCCGACCTCCTGCCCCAACAACTAGAAGGATTTGGGCTTCTAAAACAAAAAGGTGCTAGTAAGGGCATCCGCTCATGTGGCCATACATGCGGCACTTTCAGCTCTGTAAATACAAAAGGCTCCCAGCCGGTAGGGGTTACGCCCTACAAATGATCAAATAAATTTGATCAAACGGGTTTATGGGGAGACATAGTGTCGGTATGAACTAATCAGCACACGTTATCCATAGTTTTCACCATGAATACATTTGTTTATAGTGGTTCGGAAGAGGTGGGTTTTCCTTGCTACCACTTGGGTCGTTCTCTTCTCACTAGTAGTCCTAATGATCACACAGGAAGACAGACCCTCTAAAGATTAAACAAAAAGAGCCTATTGCTCAAGACACAAAAAACAATGATTCAATTTTAGTGCACCAATGGAAGTGTTTGCTAGTCTATGAAAACAAGGCACAAAATAAAAATCAAAAAACCTTGCCACGGGCCTGCAACAAAGAGTTGTTAGTAGTTTGGGTTGTTTGAAATAATCACCCCATCCTACAAACACACAAGTTAGGTAAATTTTAAAACCCAAAAGACTTTGTGAAAATAGGGGCCTTCAACCAAACGATTTTGCTTCTAAGACAAGCTGCACCAATTTTGTTAGCTAGATCTGAAAATGTTAGCTCAAAATAAACCAGATCTGAAACCCTAAATGCAAAATCCGAAAACTGAATCAATAAAATTTCAAAATTTTGAAACAGGCAACACATAGACGCGATTACCCCCGACGCAGACGCGAATCTACGACACAAACGCGGTTCTGTGATACACAGACGCGAGTAAAAACCACAGACGCTCTTTCCAAACACAGACGCGGGTAAAAATGGCACAGACGCGCTTCTGTAACACAGACGCGCCTCCCTGGAACCTGCAAAATGAAATATTGCCAAAACACAGATGCGGGTCCAGTTGTCTCAGACGTGCCTAAAAATCAAAAACGTGATCCGAAAGTGCGCAGATGCGAAAATACCAAAAATGCTACCGAAAATGTCCGATCTGCAACTTCAAAAACACAAGATCTGCAACAAGGAGGTTAAATGCAAAGGGACAAGAGTCCCACCGGGCATGCCAAAATGTATATGGTGAAAATGGATAACAATAATAACAAGATTGAAAGGCTAAATGAATTCAACCACCAAACCCTAGCCTAACAACAAGAAAGATCCACCATAACATATGAAGATCACCTAAGACAATGCAAATCACATGAAATCACAAAGATTATACCATCACATGTCCAATAGGGTTTTGATCTCCATTCTTCCTATCTCCATTGATCTTGCTTGATATATTTGCTCTCAGATTTTATGTGCACAAGAGCTCAACAAAGAACGGAATGTGGTTGCAAGTAGGATCGTAGTGTAGTCAAAATGATCGTTAGGGTATTAAGTCATTAGGTCATTAGGGTTTGATAATGAAGAAGGCATCTCCATAAATAGAAGACACTATATGAAATGGAGGGATAAGATTGAGAGGTGCAAAAAAGGAGGTCGGCTAGGATTAGAGGGTAGGTAGAAGAAATAGTAAAATAATGAAAGAGGTAGGTAGTGTATGAATTAAGAGATGAATGGCATGTGTCATGTGTAGAAAAAGCTAATGAATTAATTAAATAAATAAAGATTTATTTAATTAATAGAAGAAGTGGGATAATTAAATAAATAAAAATATTTATTTAATTTAGGAAAAGGATAATTTAAATAAATAAATGTATTTATTTAAATGAGAAATAAGGCTAGAAGAGGATAAATGAATTAATTAAATAAATAAGGATTTATTTAATTAATAGAAGAATTAGGCTTAGATAATTAAATAAATAAAATATTTATTTAATTAGACATGACAATTTTAGGTGTCTACACTTACCACTTCGAACCGGTGACACTTACCACTTCGAACCGATGACACTTACCACTTCAAACTGGTAACACTTACCACTTCAAACGGGTAACACTTACCACTTTGAACCGGTGACACTTACCACTTTGAACTGGTAACACTTACCAGTTCAAACTGGTAACACTTACCACTTTGAACTGGTAACACTTACCATTTGGAACATTCCATTTCTAGAATTATTTCATGGGCACACACATACAATGCCAATTTCCAAAATTTCAAGGAAGAGTTTACCAGCAGGGTAAATGGTGAAATAAACACACTGGAAAGAATAGCAAGCCAAATCATGACAGAATAGAAACAAGGATGGACCCAGCAAGCCCAATCTAAAATTCTTTCTTTCCAAGAAGAGGTAAATCAAGAAATTGTTTTCTATGAACAAATAACACGTAGCAAAGAAGAAATGAACAAATTCCTTTCCTAAATGCAACCATATGCTTATAGCATCACACAATCAACTATATCAGGTAATCTTTCTTCCATTTCAACATTCCAAAAAGAATCTACAGGTAGAATACATAAATTTCCATACACAGGAAGCAAACTTAAAATTTCAAAAAACAAATTCAAAACAAGAAGGGAACCTCCAACCTTGAAGCAATTAGAAAGCAAAAGGGATGAAGAAACTCCAGTCTTGCAGCCAGGTTGAATTTCCAGCTCCTTCAGGAAGTTTTTCTAGAATTTTCTCTCCAAAAATCCTCTTCTTCTCCTGCCTTGAATGCCCCCCAGAATGCATGCCCAAAATATCTTTTAACCCAAGCTTCTAGCTTAAAGTTTTCATTCAATCAAATTTAAATATTTTAAAACTAAAAAGGCAATCAGATTTATCTCTTTCCCCAAAAATAATAATTCTTTCCAATGATTAAATTAAAAAGTCCAAATGGAAAACTAAAAAGGAAAACTTTTAATTATTTCTTTTTCCATAAATACTTCCTTCAACATAAGCATTTAACCTTTTTAAATGGCTAGGCGATTTATTTATTTCACAAAAATATCAATGCAACGTTACACAATAAATTAAGCCATTTAACCATTTAATCTAGCAATTCATCAATTTAATAAATCAATAATCACAGAGCATAATTATTAAATGATTACGTCAACACAAGATAGCATCATCCATTTAAATTAAATAACCATTTAAATAAACGGAAACACTCAAAACCAAGAAAGATCAAATGATGACTCTCAAATGACCAAACCAAGGCACCATGACTCACATAACAGCCAGATGGGGAAACACAACTGACTAACAACACTCACACAAGTGTAACTGTGGTCAAGCTAGGGTACAACAACTATCTCATCCACTCCCATTGGATATATCAAGCACACTCAGACCTATGAAACCAGGTGGGGTCGATACCCCATACCTACCCGATACTTGTACCTGCAATGTCTTGCACCAAAGAACCACGCGTGCATATAGACAATATACATACATACATGGTAAACACACCAATGAAGGAGAATAATGACATTCCATGTCTCACCAAAGTGAGCGAAGGAAAATCATCCCCTCACATCACAATACACTTGCAAACATGCAACATATAAATAATGCATCGCAATATAAGGGAAAAGTGTCAGTCCATGATAATGATCCATAAAAAATAACATTACTCACAAGCACTGAAATACTACATAAAATCATACACCATAAATCCAGATAAAGTATGAAATAACATAACATAATATCCTAATCAAAATACAATAATGTTCCACAGAACAGTCACTGAAGTAACTCAAAACAAACAAAAGAGGTTGATCAAGGAGGGGTACTACAATTTACACTTCATTGTATCCTAACTCCACTATTCCTAGTTACAGATAATCTGCTCTCAGACAAGTACGGGTAGCTTCCAAGATGGCATATGAAGAATGGACTGATAGTGAACTGATACTATGATATGCATATGCAAATGATTTAAGCTAACATGATATTAAGCTATGATAAGAATTCTAAAATTGCTAATTGCTTCAAACTCAAACTCACAAATACAAGATGAAAACTTCTAGAATGATTATATGATTAGCTATTAGTTTAAAAATGGCTTAGGAGACCTCTTTTTATAGATTTTTTAGTGCATGATCTTAGGTGGCAGAGATCAATGGTCATGATCAATTCTTGCAAATAGGATGGCTATGAGCAAGAATTTGAAGGTTGAGAGAAAGGGGGAAGGAGAAGACAAGTGTCACTCATCTCACCTTGACTAAGTTGAAGACTTGAGAGGATATAGGATAGTTGGAGAAGATGTAGGAATGAGAGGACAAGTCAACTCGAGTCCTCCTAAGATATAGGGATGTTGGAGAGAATATAGAAGAAGGTTAGGAAATATGTGTACGTACACAATATTTCATTTATTTTTTAAGTTGGAGATAAGTGACTAATAAATGATTTTATTTTATTTCATTTTGTTGAATTAATTTAGCCACATGATGGATAAGTTGGCAAGGGAAAGATGAAGTGGAGATGGAAAGGTGAGTTGGAAAAAAAATTAAATAATTAAGAAATATGGAGATTGAGAAGAGTGAGGGTAAGTATGAGTGTGTACCTAATTAATCTAATGATATGGAGCCATTGTAATGTTGGATTACATTCTAGGAATAATATCCTACTTTTCTACCCCTTCCTAAGAAAAATATAGACCACGTGAACCATCCTTCTTTTTTCTTAGAAAAAAATCTTAAGACTTGATCCTGATTCCTTTCTCTAAGGTTAGGGAGGTAACCATTCATGGAATGTTTTATGTATCAAAAGCAGGGGCCATTGCACTACCTCTCCCTACATTTATTCATGTATTTATTCAATCTTAAGACCCTGAGAGGATTACCTTGGACCCTTATTGGACATCCAAGTTGGGATTTCTTTCTTTTTTCTCCCTATGAAATATCTTGATCTCTTTTTCTTCCAAGATCTTGGCGCTTTCTTCTTTTGATATTTCAACAACCAAGGAAATAACTATATAAGGGTCAAGAGTAGATGAATTATGTTCATCCCATAACTTTTCTTGTTTCTCATTGATCTCAACTAAATCATATGGTTTAGTTGTCCTACCACTTTCCTATTAATAGTTCTAAAAAGCTTTTATTTTCTTATCATCTGATTCTTCTGCGTTTGAGATATTCTTTTATACGGTAGGTAGAATGATCAAATCAAGGTTACAAAAGTATAATAATTGATAAAAGGCTTCCTAATGTGGAAGAATCATGGTTGGGAACTCATATATTTCAACATACTGTAAGAAAGTTATGGTAGCGGAACAACTTCCTACAGAAATCTTGAGAAGAGGGTAATGCAAAACTTTTACAGTTCTTTTCAACAATTACAAAAACTAAACAAAAATAAATATTAATACCATGCACACCACAATACAATGATTTACGTGGGGAAAACCCTTTCGGGAGAAAAATACCACACTCTAAAAGTCTCCCAATAATTTATCCAAGAATCAACAAAAAATTACATTATACTTACAGAGTAAGCTTCTCACAGGAGTATCACCAATGGAGATTCAAAGGCAAATCAATAGCTACCAAGCACTCAAAATACATCACAATATCTAGTCAGAATATAATGCCCTCATAATATAGGGTTGTCTTCTAGGGCAAACAAAGCACACAAAATATATACCATTAGATCTATGACCTAATGATAAACAATAAAAGATTTACAATGATAAATTATTAGCTATTGAGTACTCTACATGCATTTATGTAGCATACAGAATGCACCTCTAGGAAAAATCCAACATTCTTTATCAAGCACTTAGAATGTACCTAAAGTGAAAAAATGCATGTCTATCCAACTAGCTAAGTGCACCAATGCCCTTTTACTATTGCAAGGTTGAGACACCATTTTCCTAACATGCACAACTCTAATGAATCAGTCATAGGTGATTTCTTCTCCTTAATTTTAGACATGCTCAAATGTTTGAAAATAAATTTTACTTTCATTTTTATCAAAGCATTATCCATTAAATTAAATGGTTTATAAGACCAATAATATTCTATGATTCTAAACCTAGTTCTACTTACTTTTTCATAAAAACATATTTTTCTCTCCCTTTATTGAGAATTATTCACTATAAGAGAAAGGAATGTTATAAAAGACCATCTTTTTCCTTGAAGTTCCATAGTGGAGATCAATGGTATCCAACTATTGGGAAAAAATGATGCTAAAATCATGTTTAGCAACATCATGTGGAATTTAAACGGTTCTCCTATACATCTATGTAATCAAATCATCATATAGAAGGCACCAAGGAACTAGTCATAAGGAACTTTTCTACTCTTCATTAACCCAGTCTATTATTCATTTAATGAGGAAACGTATTCTTCATAATAATTTTAGGTCTTTGAGAGGATAAGAATCCATACAATATAGAATATTTCTTGGGGATTGATTGACTTGTCTAAAAGCACCCAACATTAAAAGAAAAAAGCATGTCTAGTAAAAAGGAAGGATATCTAAATTCGCTTTGTTTATTAAAGTTACACAATTGATATTGCATTGTGTTTGCTACAACTTCTACAAAGTAAAACTTTAGACGACCCAATTGGTAATAATGTGCAAAATCAAATCATCATTCAAGCCAAAAATGATGAAATATGTTATCCTTGTTTTTGTTTCAAGTGAAAATAAGGGAACCCCCTTCGAATTTTTACAAATTTCTGTTCGAATTAGTTTTCATTTCTCTAAGGGTTCATTTTTTAAGGCATTTGGGTCACCTCGTTAGTCTTTGGATACCTTGTTTCTATTTTCAAATTCTCGTTTTGTTAGTTAAATTTGAAAATTTAACTTAGAATAAGTTTTTGGTCTTATGGGATCATTTTGATTTCTTTCATTTTTTATAGCCTTTTGTTTTCTTTCTACCCTCATTTGTTTATGGTTTGAGGGTTGTGGTTGCATTGGAAGCTCTATCAAGAACAAATTTCTCTTTCCAAGTGAGTCCCTTCACTTCCTTTCATTTCATTCTGTACTTTTATTTCTTTTTCTTCTTGCATTTAGTGGATGATCGAGATTTCCAATCGTCATACACTGTTGTATTTCCTAGATTGAAATGATTGTATGCCAAGCCTCAATCCCAAATATACATTGTTTTCATCTCCTTTTCCATTTTATATGGAAAATGGTGTGTGTTGGGTTGGTAACCACTACATACACCATTATTCTTAATGGTGGATGTCATGGGTATTACCCCAACCTACACCATTGTTGTATCCATCCCTTTGATGTACGATACGGTCACGACCCCAACATACACCAAAGCCCTTCCTCACAATGTATGTCGGAGTCATGGCTTCGCCCTACACCATTGCTATTGATATTATGTATTGTTCTTACCAAGTATGGTGACATGGTGCATGTCGGGTGTATGACCCCAACATACAGCGAAGCCCTAGCTCATGATGAATGTCGAGGCCATATCCTCGACTTACACAGTTTTTATTATAAATTTTGCCAATTGCTTCCATTTGGTGCATGGCGGGAATATATCTTCACAATAGACCATTATTACTTTCAATTAGTGCATGTCGAGGGTATATCCCCGCCATGCACCAAATGCAATTTTATCTTTTATTTTAGACAATGGTGTAAATCGGGGTTGAAAGCTTGATTGACACCATTGGCCATTGTTTCATCTTCCCAAGTGCAAATCGAACTTTCAAACCCGATTTACACCACTTTATTTTTAAGCCTCTTAATTAAAAATTGGGCTTATAAGTCTAATATATACTTTGTTATCCTTTTCACTAATTTTTGTGCAAATCGAACTTATAAGCCCAATTTACACCAGATACACACACTTGGAGATTATATTTACAAATCCAATTTTATAATAAATAAGGCATTTTGTTCTATCAATTGGGACTTTTGGAATCCTAATATGCTTAAATATGGTGATGGTGTTTTTAAAATGTGACAGTTGCAATCATACTCAAATGACATAGCCATCACCAAGCAAGAAAGGAATGAAGTTCAAGAAACAAGACCCTCATTTGGTCTTCTCACCTTCATCTATGTCTTTTAACATTGACAACATTAGAGACATGGAGATCGGACATGTAGATATTAAGGATTTCTTGAAAAGAGTCAAAGAGCCTCCACAATACCACAAAATGGAGGCAATCATCAACAATAGCATTCATTTGGTTGTGACTTTCCCCATGGCAGCATAGAATCCTAAGTTTATGTTAGCATTAGCTAACTGATATGATCCACTAAGAAGGTCAGTTAAATATGCAAAGGGAAAGAAGACTCTCATCAAACTAGATGAGTATTTATTTAACACTATTTTCAAGTGTCCGCATATAGATCAATATTCCAATATTGACATGCAATCAGTATTGACATACTATGAGAACAATTCAAATAAGTCTACAAGGAATATTAATGAGAATTGGTTGAAGACCCCGAGGCCTACAATTTCAAGTTGGTCTGAGACTATACATCAGAGTGACTTCATTGAAGAGGTAAATGATTTAATTACCCTCCTCAATAGAGTAAAAGGACTCCATGTTTTAGATACCTACCGTAAATGGATGTATCACTGCATTCATATTAAATTCAGAAAAATAAGAAAAAGATCTTCTGGGGTGAACAAATAGTTGATGCTTTCTGTGAGAAGTTAACTAAGGTTCCTGTCACTTTAAAGTTCTATATGACTTCATACTTGGTATATGTGGTTGCCTCGATGAGGCATTTTCCAAGGTTATCTACCATAGGAGACAAGATTCAAGTTCTTGTTTATCAATAATTCACACAGTTGACTCTCAAGAATTGTTTGTAGCATTTCAGGAGAGTCAATGATGCTTTCTTTGCTCAGTATATGTGTATGTTTGATAAGGATCTTCAAAAGAATCGAGTATCATATGAAGCCTGGATTGTGGTAAATTAGTATGGGTGTATATACTTATGAATCTCCACCTTTACATATCTTAGAATAGGATGTTTTGATGGTGATCCTTTCATGCTTCCTAGATACCCATCGGACAAAATTGTGCTCATGGAGCTAGCTCGTCAAATGGTAGCAGTGCATGAATTCCAATCTAGTTTACATAAGACTGGTTTTAAGTTCACTCTCACCATTGGGAGATATTCAATAAATTTCATCTACAACGCTCGAGTCGTGGATGAAGAAATGAGAAGAGTAAAAATGAGGTTCTTCAAGGCTAGGAAACACTTTGATTATAGAGGTATGCAGAACAAACTAAAGAAAAGCTACACACATGTTCATTGGGTAGAGGATATTTGGACTGATTGTAAAACAGAGGAGGATGTCAAAAAATTTGAGTACTATCGCCTTACTCTAGAGAAAATTGAGAACTTGAATCTTGTTGATATCCTTGAGGAGATCAAAGATTATGGGGATATTTTAGATTTTTCATATGAAAAGAATAAGGTTGTTGGTGTTGGCAACAATAATGAAAGAAAACTGAAAGGGAGGTGAATCAATTTTCACTGAATCACAAACTTAACCATAAAAATAGATCTGATAAACTATAGCAATAACAAAGATAAGAAAATTGATAGCACAACACACAACACTAAGATTTTGACATGGAAAACCCGGTTAAGGGAAAAACCATGGTGGAAACCTACCCACAATAAGATGATACTCTACATTAGTATGTGTAAATATTACAATGGGGAATGCACATGCATTCAGGCACACTACCTATAGCTCACTACTCAAAAGATAATGACCTCGAAGGCTACAACTCTCAAGGAAGTCTCACTGACTTACAATAAGATTCAATCCTACAATCCAAAAGAAATAAACTGCATTAATAGCATCTCCAAATGCCTGATGATAATTTTGGTTAAGAACAATTGTTTGTTCTACAACACCAATATCTTCTCAATCACAATGTCAAAGGATGAATCACTTGATTGCACATACACCACTCTCTAATAATGCAGACATAGCCTTGATACCTAAATTACATGACAATATCACCTATTTATACAATCCATCAACCTTGACAACAAGGTAGGCTAAACCCTCAACTCACAATTACAAAATTACATCACATGATATAAAGATCTACCACTAGACCAATATAATGATATGAATGACATTAAATGGTCCTAACTCAAATCTCCAAATACACAATACCACCAGAAATCACACCAAGATCAACCGCAACACGCTACACCGCTGAGAAAACGCATAACACGAAGAACATCACTAGTTCAAAAAAATCACCAAGAACTTGCACAATGATCAATGCAGATCATCAAGACAAATAGGACATAATTAGGAAACACCAGCAAGCACATTAGAACCATCAGAAATAGTTGCGCCAACACCACTTATCAAATCTTCATTTGCCAATGTCTGAAACTCAAGAACACTCAAACATCAACAACTATCATGAAGAAAGATAACTTGTGGAGAACCAAATCATGAACCATCTAAAATGAAGATACACAAGACCATCCCCAACAATCTCCCAAAGACTCAACCCAAGATCTGATCACACCGAAATATATGAGAGGAAATACTTAACTCTACTAAGCACTGATCAGAAAAAAAAACCTACAAAACCACTGCAAAACCAGATCATGTGATATGATCAATTAAGATTCTTGAATCAGCAAAGCCAATATAGAAGAATATAGTGATATTATAAATACTCCATACACCGAACGATAATCCCAATAAACCAAACTAAAATCATCGAAGCAAGAATTTGTTGACATCAATGACAACAACATGTCCTAGTAGCAGCAATGTCCAATAGTTGGTTCACCTTTACCTCTTATCCAATGGTCTCAAAATAAAAACACTTCAATAAGGACCAGATTTCAAAGAATTATTGCCAATACCAATGTTTAGCTAACTTGGAAAGGGATTCAATTAAAACCTTTCCAAACTAGATCTGAGGATGACACTGCAGGGCCAATTGGGAAGACTTTTGAGCTAAGAACTAAGAATAAACAGGATACACCAGTTCTAAAGGCTCCTAAGCTCAAGTTCATCGTTAGAAGAGGTAAAGATAAAAGTCAAGGGGAATCTTTAGCCTAGGACACTCAAACATAGGATGAATCTGAAGAAGAGTTGCTTGAGGAAGAGATTGAACAAGAAGGAGAGGAAGAGTTAGAAAAAGAACTAGAGGAAGAATATGATGAGGAAGGATTACTAGAAATTCCCAGAACTTCTCAATTTGAAGGGACACAAGAAATTTCTCCTCCTTCCTCACATGATATCATGGTACAATTCCTCCTCCAATGTCGATCTCTACCCCTACTCCTTTTGGTTCTACCTTTTCATATACATCTGAGGCTCCTAGTGTGGTAATCCATACTATTCCTTCAATAACAACTAGTGAATTAGCTCTTGACACCCCACATGAAAACATTGAAAATGTGTTTCTTCCTAACCTATCTGAAGTGTCCTCTTCTATGCTGGATGATTTTCATAAGTTTATGTCAAAAATTGAACTTCCCCCTAGGTTTTCAATTTTTGAAAATCCACGTGTCATTGTGGCTTCTATTCCTGCTATTGTGACCGCAACTATATAGAATCAAGAACTTGAATCTTAGGCATTGACCATAGGAGTAGAAGATGATACACCTTGGCCACCTTGGTTAGTTTCCAATACCCATAAAATGAAAAGGTAAGTCATCTCCCTAGATGAATTTGACTTCATTTAGTTGATTATTGTGAAGCCCAAGGGTACTAAGAAAGCCAAGACTTTATCTAGGATAAAAGTGGATAAGTCAAAGAACAAATATGTAGAAATGGAAATTCCTACCCCAGATACAAGTATATAGAGAAGATTCAACATATAGATTATGTTATCAACAACTTTAATTTGGGCAAGTAGACACATGAAGGATATATGACAAAATAGTGAAGATTCTCAGGCGACTTTTAATAATCTTGTAACAAGGTATAATGAAGAGAATATCAAAAAGGATAAATTGAAGAAACGGGTGGAGCAACTCACTAATGTCTTGGTCAAGATAAAAAAATCATCAGAGGTAGTTGAACCAGCCACCTCATTAGTTGATGAATAGATCATTGAGAAAGATGAATAGATTAAATCATGGGAAGGTCAGTTGGTGAATTGATGGACAAAATATTGAGCCAAGGTACACATCTCATATGTTTTGCAATTACTCTGACAAATAATCTAGAAGATGTAAAGTCTGAGGTAGATAAAACTTTGGATATATTTTTAAATGATCTAGAGACATGTGAGAATAAATTCAAATTATGGTTGAAGTTAGAAAATTTTCAATTAGATGTTCTAGTTGAGAATGGAGTACTTCCTTCAAGGGATACATATATTGAACAAAGGGAGGTATTAGAACATCAAATGAAAACCATAGAAATTCTTATCAAAGATATGAGAAAATCCAAAAGGGAATGTAATGATAAGGGACAAAACATTATTAAAAATATATCAACACTTCCTTATACATTCCTTGACAAAATAAAAAGCCTCTTCATGAAGATGTTATTATCAAAGATTTTAGCTAGCTTATTAGAGAAGAGGTGGACTAAGAAGTTTTCTCATTATCTCCAATTGATAAGTTGATAGAGATTCAAATCAAACTGGATGATTTGGCTTCTCTTCTAAAGAAACACAATAAATACTACATTAGCCTTGGAGATTCCATTACTCGGGTCAAAGTTATCACAAGCCATACTGATGCAACCATAACCAATAAACCCTCAAAAGAGAACTGACTGGCTTATGCAACAAGAGTAACACAACGAAAGAAACAAGAAAACATAGAAAGATTACAAAAATAGATCATATTATTGTCTTAAAACCTCTGGCAACCAATTGGTTGTCATCATACAATCATCATAGAACATTTGATATTCAACCGGTTACATGGAGGCTACAAGCCAGATACAGTCCAACCGGGACTCTCAGAATCAACTGGATCATTAATCACAAATCTCGGGCCTTATTCTGATTTCTACTTCCTCTCTCTTACAAATGATTACATAATACCCTATATATACCCTCTAGAACATATCTGAGTCGGCCACAAAAGATTACATTTACCAATGCAAGAAAATGAAATGTGTAACTAGGTTGGCCCTAAGAATGAAAGAAATTCCTCCAGAAAATAACAACCAAGAAGTGCAGATTAGCAGGAAGGTCGGCCACATTCCAAAGAACATTGGACAAGAGCTCAAATAGATCCACATGCCAAGAAACCACTCTGAAAATGAAGGAAACCAACCGGTAAGCACAAGAATTGTCCCGGAACCCAGAAACAGTCAAACCGGGAACGATAACTAGCTCGAAAAGAATCCAAATGGATTGAAAATCTGGAATTAAGCACATGAACCAACCTGGAGACCGAAAATAGGATCTACAATGAAAATCAAGCAATGACCGGCATCTATCGATAGGAACACAAAAAATTGCACACTAAACTGAACAAGAACTAAACTGAAAGGAAATATTTTTTTGGTTGATGCAAGATTTCTCATAGACCGGGGATGCTCTTGCATCAGACACCCCAGGTAGAAAGAGATGTTCCATGAGAGGAAACTCATGAACATCAAAAAGGATTCAAGATAAATACCTCATGCTCATTTATGATCCAAACATCTTCCTTATCTACAAAGCTCTTCTTTAGCTCCTCTGGGACCTCAACTAGATTCTCTAGCCCCTCATTCTCTTTATCTCTCTTCCTTTGCTTTAGATATGCACATTGTCTCTTCTTAATGCTTTATTTCTTCTGGCACTCTGATTTTTTTCTACCACAAGACTTCACTTGGTTTGTCACCATAACTTTTTTGTCATCCAGTTCTATATGTCCATCTATGCCATCTTTCGGTATAACCTCTGCAACTGGTTTCTCAATACTGCAACTTTTCTCAAGACTCGGATTCTTCACCTCCTTCTCTTTCTCCTTCAAAGAAGTCAATGTGAACTTTTTCCCATCCTTCTCAATAGTGATTAGGTTTCTTCTATAGTCATAAATAGCTCCTCTATCAAACTGCCAAGGTCATCGCAACAAGACATGACAAGCACTCATAGATACAACATCACACAAGACCTCATCCCTAAAAGGCCCAATATTAAAATTTACCAAACACTACTCCTTTACTTCTAACTTCTGATCATCTTGTAACCAACTTACCTTGTAAGGACAAGGATGCTCAAGCCTCTTCAATCCAAGCTTCACTACCATTTCCTCAGATACCAAATTATCAATACTTCCACTATCCACAATACCCTTGCAACACTTACCACCTGATTTCACACAGTCCAGAAAAGACTCTTTCTCTCAATAGATCTAGTATCTTCACTGCTCTACTCCATCATGACTCTTCAGAACATAAGGGATTCTCCTTGCTCTGGTGTACAGTTAGTTCTGGTAGCTTCACCATCTGGTTCCTAATTTTCCACATAACTTCTTCCCATTCCATGCTTACATTCATAAAATATATGTCCGATTTCTCCACACTTGAAACATTTGTCGAGAAATTCTTTGTTGGTACTTCCACTGCCTTTTCTTTGTGTTTTTTGTTCCAATTCTTTACTCCACTTAGGTTTTGATTCTTCTTCCATATTTTGCTTCTTTGTACTCATATGCCCCTTGAATACCTCCTTCCCTCTATGGTTATTTGGTTGTCTTCTTCTCATCTTCTCCTCAGCCTTCAAAGCATACTGGTAAGCTTCTTCAACTATGGAAACCCTCAACATACTCATCTCATCCTAAATGTTAAATGCAAGTCCATTTATGTACCTTGCCACATTTTCTCTATCAATCTCTCTATGTCTAGATCTAATCATCACTTTGTAGAATTCCTCAATATATTCTTTCACAGTCATGTTTCTCTATTTCATAGTCTCTTGATATGAACTTGGCCTTTAATCTTGCAGCCATCTGTCTCCATCGAGTGACCTTCATTTCACCATTATCCACTTTGTCTCTCTACAATTCTTTCCACCATAACGCAGCGTACCCTTTCAGCTTAGTATGTGCCAACTGGACTCTCTATAGGTCCTTGACATCCTCAAACTTAAAGTAATCCTCCAACTCTCCGATCCAATCAATCAAATCCTCTGAGTTCAACGTTCCAGAAAAGTTTGAAACTTCCACTTTATGAACTTTACTCACTTGCGCCACTGCTCTCAGGAATCTTTCCTCTCTTCCGTCTTCAAGTCCTTCAGCCTCTTCCACTTCAATCTCTTCACCAACTTCTTCATACTCATCCTCAGACTTTGGGTTCCTCCACAAACTAGCCAATGCTTTCCAAATCTCATTCCTCACCTCATTCTTGAAATCCTCCATCATCTTCTCTACCCTATGGGGGTTCATTCTTCTAGGCGGCATCTCCTCCTCTGCTTCGATGAACTACCTCAACTCGGTGATCTGACAACCAGTTTCAATTGCCTCTCCTCGGTGATCTATTGAACACACATGCAACCTACCTCCAATTGGTGATCTGTCCACCCAAAGGAATGCTTCCAGGTTTGCAAACAACTCTTCTACCAACTAATTCATAACCAGCTCTGATACTAATTGATGCAGCCATAACCGGTAAACTCTCAAAAGACAACTGATTAGCTTATGCAGCAAGAGTAACATAATGAAAGAAACAAGATAACATAGAAATATTACATAAACAAATAATATTATTGTCTTGAAACCTATGGCAACCAACTAGTTATCATCATACAATCATCATAGAACAACCAGTAGTCAATCGGTTACACACAAGCTACAAGCTAGATACAATCCAACTGGGACTCTCATAATCAACCGGGTCACTAATCATGAATCTCAGTCCTTATTTTGATTTCCACTTCCTCTCTCTTACAAATGATTACATAATACCCTATATATACCCTCCACAACATATCTGAGTCGGCCACAAAATATTACATTTACCAATGCAGGAAAATGAAACGTGTAGCTAGGTCAGCCCTAAGAATGAAAGAAATTCCTCTGAAAAATAAAAACCAAGAAGTGTGGCTCAGCAAGAAGGTCGGCCACATGCCAAAGAACATTGGACAAGACCCCAAATACATCCACGCACCAAGAAACTGCTACAAAAATGAAGGAAAACCAACCGGTAAGCACAAGAATTATCTCGGAACACAAAAATAGTCAAACCAGGAGCGATAACTAGTCGGAAAAGAATCCAAATGGACTAAAAATTTGGAATTAAGCACATGAACCAACTTGGAGACTGAAAATAGGATCTACAATGAAAATCAAGTAATGATCGACACCTACCGGTATGAATACAAAAAACTGCACACTGAACTGAACAAGAACTAAACTAAAAGGAAATATTTTTTGGGTTGATTTTCTTAGATAGTTCAGATAACCGGAAGACAACTGAGAGGGGGGGTGAATCAGTTGTCAAATATTACAGGAACATTAAGTAATTAAAACTTTAATACCGGAACCCAAAACAATAATATCGGAATAGGAGTTAATCCAATTAAGCATAAGCAGTAATCACGGAATAAAAGCCATCCACACAACACCAAGATTTATACGTGGAAAATCCGATAAAGGGAAAAACCATGGTGGGAAGCCTACCCAGTCAGATAATACTTTTGCTGTAAGTATGTGAATTACAATGAAGGGGCTTGCACTTTCAGGAAGGCCAACAGCCTAGAGCACACTGCTCATCATAAAAGGAGCCTCACTGACTACAAATAAATCCATACTACAATCCGGAGAAGTGTTGAACTGCAAAATATAGCATCTCCTATGCCTGAGTACAGTTTTGGTTAAGCTCAATACCGGAGGACTAAATCCTCATACATAAACCCAATTCAATCTCAATGATCGACCAACTCCTCTACCTGAATGATATTACATTATTCACGCATTATATTCTTTGACCATGACCTGTTGCATTAACCATGATGATCTACAATGAGATCTTACATCTATATATACAAACCCTTGACCATAAACAATCAGATCGGCCACCAGACAATAAACCGATTACATAATTTCAAACCATGTCGAATAGACCAAACAAATAATATCAACACATAAGACATCCCAAAAATACATCAATAGGTCCTATCCACATGTTACATTAAAGTCAGTCCATAACCTAGATCAACCGGGACCAAGTATAGGTCTACACGCTTCAGCAATGATCTCCAACTGCCAAGTCTCGAACATGATCACCAATAGCATCTTGAACTTCCATCAAAAGCTGCACCAACACCACTTGTGTAATTCATCAAAGATCTCCACTAAAAGCTCTGTCGGTGAAACCCTCACCAGAACCAGAAACCAATCCTTTAAGTGAGCAGGATAGTATCCAATCATCAAACCAAAACCAACTGACCAAATATGAGTATAAGTATAGCCAATTCCATCATCAAATCATATCGGAGTCTACCAGATCATGCCAAATCCAAGTTAACCAAAAACCACTTAACCTACTAGGACCAGAAGGGTATCGGTAAAGCATCCAAACAGCTAGTGTTGACATCAATGACAAAACATCAATGCAACACCTAATCAATTCCACCAAATGGCCAATAGATGCAAGATTGCTCATAGATCAGGGATGCTCCTGCATCACATATCGAGGGACCTAATGAAAAACAAATGAAGATAGTTTTGCATATATTCAAGGAATTCATGATGTAAGATCACAATGGAGTGTCTGGTGACACTTAGTAGTTTTGTCATGACCCGACTTAGACCCTAGTTAGATTTACTTTACTATGCCAGATACTTATACTGCTGACATTTTACATGTAATTATTTGATTATCTTTTTCATGATGTTAGATGGTATTTTGTGGTTTAATGACATTAATGATGGTCATTTATTTTATAATATCGTTATGATGAATTGTTATTTTCAATTATGATCATTAATGATATTAATGCTTTAATTAGATTATAACCCTGATAATATGAATAATGCATTTTATTATTGTGATATGACGACCTTTTGTTGAGTTGGAGTAAGTTGCAGGTTAATCGTCGAAGGGGGACATATGACAGAGGAGGGGTTTTTCTAGCTCGCCAATAGCAACCTAAGTATTGGAACCTTGTGCAAAGTACCCAATTAGATAAGCAATTAGTAAATTAAATTAGGGAGTTTAATATAAAATGATAAAATAAAATTATTAAAATAAAAATAAAATAATAATAAGGATAAATTATTGAATATACAAGTATTTAATATTGCAATCAAGCTAGAAATTAATTATAATATAATTATTTAAAAGTGAGTAATTAAAAAATATAAGTTATTTGATAATTAAATTACAAAATAAATTAAAGCTATTTAAAGAGATAACATCTTGTAAATAATTAGAGGACTAATTTTAGAAAAAAAGGGATTAATTCAAGGAATTTATTAAAATATTAATTAATAAAATAATTTAAATATATATGTATAATCAAGATTATAAATTATATTTTCGACATGCAAGATACAATGCATGAGTAAATAGTAAGATACTAAATTTAGGGAAAATTATGACGACATGCAAGGCATGATGAAAACTAAATAATTAAATTAGTAGATTATTTTCTTTAAAACTAAAAATTTAAAATCATGCTAACAAATTTGTGATTTAATTTAAGAATTATTTTGTGAGTTCTAATCATGCATTTTATAATTAAAAATTTAGTTTTATTTTTAGAACTTAATCATGCAATCAGTTAAATTTTATTTTTAGAAGTTTAATATTTATAAATATAGGGATAAATCTCTTATTTGATCATTCCAATTCTTTTTGAGCTTCTTGATTCGTGTGATTGTTGTGAAGTCGACAAGGTAGATTGAAGAGATTGTTTAAAATTTGGGAAATGCCTGCGATTCTTCTTTCTTACAGCCAGGTTCATTTATTTTAAATATTTTATTGAGTCTTTATTTGATCTTTTTCTTTTAAAATTGGGTATTGTGGATTTAATGCTAGTTTGTTTGATGTGTCAGTTGTGTTGTCAACACCTTCTTCTCGATTTATCATAAAAAGTAGAAACTGGGTTTTTAGGAAATTTACTGGGTTTTTTTGCTTCTAATATTTTTAGTTATTGTGAAAATTTCAAGGAAATTGGGATCTGGGTTTTTAAGAAAATACTAAAACATTATGACTATATTTGGAAAGTCTTGATAGTGGTAAATTCTAACTTAAATAGAGATTCTTAATTTAGAATTATTGAAAATATTAAAATTTAATTTTGATTTGAGGAAATTATATTATAAAGGGAAAATTTATAAAATTTTATAAATAAAACATATAATAATATTATTCTGACATTAATCCGTGGAGGGTTAATTATTTTTCTGTCTATGAGGGATGATTATGGAACGAGAGTGCTTGTTTATGGGTTAACCAGGGAAGGGTGATTTTCTTCACCTCCCCAATAGGGTAATGATGGCCATCATATTTATTTATTTATTTTTCTCCCTGCCATAACACATGTAGTTAGTTCAACCAGGATGGGTTGTTAGTTCTACATGATTGCACAGGATTCCTTTACTGCCAGTTGGTACCGGCTTGCTAGGATACTCCGTCGTGAGGGACGAGAGCTTATCAAGAGCACCGAGAAGCTTATGCTTCATTTGGTTGGGTGGATAAAATGCCTAGGTCATATGTCTGTCATCCGGTTTGCGAGAGGAGGTTATCCAGGTCAAATGAAGGCGACACATCCAGAGACAGAGAAAGTCAGAGATTCCAGATAAAATTTTATGTAATAATTAAAGATGTATATTTTATTTCACTGTAAAGACCAGAATGGTCGCATGTAGAAGTTATGAAAAAAGATCTATAAGGTAACCTGATGTAAAGCGACAGGAAGTCGCCATGCAATGTAACTAACAAAAGAAAAGAAGAAAAAAAGGCTACTAACATACTAACCCACTAACATGCATGGTTTACTTTCTTTAGATTAGTTTAGTTTACTTTTCTGTATGCATGCATGGTTATATTTAGTTAGTTGATTTAATTGTGAGTTTTTCTCATGTTAATTCAATTCGTAATAATTTCATGCATACGATTTACTTTTACGCATGCGCGCACGTAACTCGACATCGTAACTAATTATGGATTTGCATGTCATTTAAATATCATGCGTACTTAACTTATGTTCATTTTTTCGCATGCATATGTAGTTTTCACATGTTAATCATGAGATGCATGGTTGTTTAGAGTACTTATCTATTATTTGCATTGCTTTTTCATGTGTAATAATGGTTAACTTAGTTCTAATTGTAACTGTGAGTTTAAGTATGGTTTAACTAGGGTTAGGACAAGCGGGTCCTTACATTTTGGTATCAGAGTAATGGAATTACTAAGTATAAGAAATGCTAGATATTATTTTCTTTCACATACATTCCTTGACTATTTGATATGGAAATAAATTTGTATTGATTAGTAGATATGTGTGACTTTAAGTAATCATGCATATTTTGCATGAAATTGTAAAGGATAGTAAATAAAACTTGACAGGTGTATCAAGGTTAAGTGTGCATGATTGAATGATTCTTATATAGAATGCACTAAGGCTATTCAAATGATGTGATTACCTCTAAATCCTAGAATGATTAATAGACGTATGAACAATACGACTTAATTGTTGGTCATGTTCTCTAACACACCTTGGAC
Source organism: Cryptomeria japonica (assembly GCF_030272615.1). Taxonomy (NCBI): domain Eukaryota; kingdom Viridiplantae; phylum Streptophyta; class Pinopsida; order Cupressales; family Cupressaceae; genus Cryptomeria; species Cryptomeria japonica. The sequence continues at coordinate 269,226,078 of NC_081409.1, read as the reverse complement.
GCAAGGTGTTGTGTAGCTTTTACTCCCTCAATGTGACTAGAATTAGCCACACAGTTTATGTGAAATTGGTTATTGTGCTCGAAGCCTCTTTTTTTTCTATTATTAATTGATAATTTGAATTATTGTAAGGACTAGGTGTAAAAAAATTTGAAACTAGTCACCAAATCTTTAGTCCTTATTCTTCTCATGATTCTTTAACACACTTTTTGATTTTGCATTTTATGATTTAATGAAGGAATTTTGTTACTTGAGATTTCTCTTACTTTCTTGCGGTGACTAGATTTGTGTTTATTTTACTAGTCCTTTGATGTGATTTCTATATCATGTTCAAATGTTTATAGATATGTTGTTTAAGGGAGTAAATAGTGGAGAATGTGCCAAATTTTAATGAGTATTTAACCTTGGTTAGTATAAGGGATGATACCCTTGAATGGACTTGAATGTCCTTCCATACTTTGTGTTTAATGGTTGTTTATCAATATCTTATATGGAGTAAAATAAACTATAAAGCATAAGAGTTGGACTAAAGGGTTAAATAAATCCGAGATGGACCTTGTGCACTAGAAGACTGAATTATTAAATATTTCTCTATTCGCTAGGTACGTGAGGTATCTCATTGAAATATTTTCAAAATTAGAAAAAAAATAGTAAGTATTTAAAAAGATACATAAGGTATCTTTCTAAGATTAAATGGTTTACAAATTTCATTGCTAAATTATTTTTCTCCTTGGGATATTTATTACCTTAGGGCAATATGGAGAGTCAATTTCTCATATTCGTGAATTATGGTTGTGATGTTCCCACTTTACATAAGTAATAAATATAAAATTCCTTCTCATAAGATATTTTGGCCTGGTGTATTCAATTACGATATGTTGATCATGTATTGGAACATTAGCTAAAGGAAAACATTCTCTTTGAGTCAAAGTAATTAAGGTCATGTATCATGACCTATTTGTTGAATTTGTTATGAGAAACATTATAACTAATATAATGTATTATACCTTATACTTTTTGCAATTAAGAGAGATTATATGTAGACATGGTACAGTTTTCCCTCATATGACTTCTTGTGTAATGAAGTAAGTACATAGTTTCACTTGAATTATCATATTGAATTTATTCAAATTCTAGAATTTTAGAAATAAGAGGATTGAAATTAAGCCTTGTAAGGAATCCTGATATAGCTTGGCTTGTTGGATATTGAGAATATGACCACCTACATAAATGACATAGAGCAAAGTAAGTGGACATCCTTGTTTTGTGTAAATGATAAACTTTGAGATATATTGGAAATTTCATATGGAATGTGACGGGATAGGTCACATGATAATAAAATGTGACAAGATGGGTGTAATGCCTAGGTCACATAATTAATGGTGATGAGATGGGTAGGATGCCTAGGTCACTTAAGGCAATCAGAAGGATGAAATCATTAAACAAAATGAAGGCATAGTTTGATTGTAACTTGTTAATAATTAGCTCTTAAGTAATGTTTTTGACATGTAGGCAATCATAACCTTAGACTATCATTTTGTGATCACTATGTGAAAGGTTTGTGATCATCTTCTAACCTATAAAGTTAACATAATATTTTCATTCAGTTTGGCTATAACCTCCTATAGATAGAAAATATGAAGTTTCTTAAATTATAAATTGATTAATGAAATCTAATTGGATGATGAATGATATAGTTATGAGTGATATATGATACTTGTTCTCTGTTAATAACATTTATTCTGCATATCTTTCTTAAAACATTAGTGTATAGATGATTATTGGTTGCACATTGTGACCTTTCTAGAGAGATGTATTTTTCAGATGTGTATTATGACATCGGGACGATGTCTCTTCCTGGTGGGGAAGGATGTCACGACCCAACTTAGACCCTAGTTAGATTTACTTTACTATGCCAGATACTTATACTGCTGACATTTTACATGTAATTATTTGATTATCTCTTTCATGATGTTAGATGGTATTTTGTGGTTTAATGACATTAATGATGGTCATTTATTTTATAATATCATTATGATGAATTGTTATTTTCAATTATGATCATTGATGATATTAATGCTTTAATTAGATTATAACCCTGATAATATGAATAATGCATTTTATTATTGTGATATGACGACCTTTTGTTGAGTTGGAGTAAGTTGCAGGTTAATCGTCGAAGGGGGACATATGACAGAGGAGGGGTTTTTCTAGCTCGCCAGTAGCAACCTAAGTATTGGAACCTTGTGCAAAGTACCCAATTAGATAAGCAATTAGTAAATTAAATTAGGGAGTTTAATATAAAATGATAAAATAAAATTATTAAAATAAAAATAAAATAATAATAAGGATAAATCATTGAATATACAAGTATTTAATATTGCAATCAAGCTAGAAATTAATTATAATATAATTATTTAAAAGTGAGTAATTAAAAAATATAAGTTATTTGATAATTAAATTACAAAATAAATTAAAGCTATTTAAAGAGATAACATCTCGTAAATAATTAGAGGACTAATTTTAGAAAAAAAGGGATTAATTCAAGGAATTTATTAAAATATTAATTAATAAAATAATTTAAATATATATGTATAATCAAGATTATAAATTATATTTTCGACATGCAAGATACAATGCATGAGTAAATAGTAAGATACTAAATTTAGGGAAAATTATGACGACATGCAAGGCATGATGAAAACTAAATAATTAAATTAGTAGATTATTTTCTTTAAAACTAAAAATTTAAAATCATGCTAACAAATTTGTGATTTAATTTAAGAATTATTTTGTGAGTTCTAATCATGCATTTTATAATTAAAAATTTAGTTTTATTTTTAGAACTTAATCATGCAATCAATTAAATTTTATTTTTAGAAATTTAATATTTATAAATATAGGGATAAATCTCTTATTTGATCATTCTAATTCTTTTTGAGCTTCTTGATTCGTGTGATTGTTGTGAAGTCGACAAGGTAGATTGAAGAGATTGTTTAAAATTTGGGAAACGTCTGCGATTCTTCTTTCTTACAGCCAGGTTCATTTATTTTAAATATTTTATTGAGTCTTTATTTGATCTTTTTCTTTTAAAATTGGGTATTGTGGATTTAATGCTAGTTTGTTTGATGTGTCAGTTGTGTTGTCAACACCTTCTTCTCGATTTATCATAAAAAGTAGAAACTGGGTTTTTAGGAAATTTACTGGGTTTTTGTGTTTCCAATATTTTTAGTCACTATGAAAATTTCAAGGAAATTGGGATCTGGGTTTTTAAGAAAATACTAAAACATTACGACTATATTTGGAAAGTCTTGATAGTGGTAAATTCTAACTTAAATAGAGATTCTTAATTTAGAATTATTGAAAATATTAAAATTTAATTTTGATTTGAGGAAATTATATTATAAAGGGAAAATTTATAAAAGTTTATAAATAAAACATATAATAATATTATTCTGACATTAATCCGTGGAGGGTTAATTATTTTTCTGTCTATGAGGGATGATTATGGAACGAGAGTGCTTGTTTATGGGTTAATCAGGGAAGGGTGATTTTCTTCACCTCCCCAATAGGGTAATGATGGCCATCATATTTATTTATTTATTTTTCTCCCTGCCATAACACATGTAGTTAGTTCAACCAGGATGGGTTGTTAGTTCTACATGATTGCACAGGATTCCTTTACTGCCAGTTGGTACCGGCTTGCTAGGATACTCCGTCGTGAGGGACGAGAGCTTATCAAGAGCATGGGGAAGCTTATGCTTCATTTGGTTGGGCAGATAAAATGCCTGGGTCATATGTCTGTCATCCTATTTGCGAGAGGAGGTTATCCAGGTCAAACGGAGGCGACACATCCAGAGACAGAGAAAGTCAGAGATTCCAGATAAAATTTTATGTAATAATTAAAGATGTATATTTTATTTCACTGTAAAGACCAGAATGGTCGCATGTAGAAGTTATGAAAAAAGATCTATAAGGTAACTTGATGTAAAGCGACAGGAAGTCGCCATGCAATGTAACTAACAAAAGAAAAGAAGAAAAAAAGGCTACTAACATACTAACCCACTAACATGCATGGTTTACTTTCTTTAGATTAGTTTAGTTTGCTTTTCTATATGCATGCATGGTTATATTTAGTTAGTTGATTTAATTGTGAGTTTTTCTCATGTTAATTCAATTCGTAATAATTTCATGCACACGATTTACTTTTACGCATGCACGCACGTAACTCTACATCGTAACTAATTATGGATTTGCATGTCATTTAAATATCATGCGTACTTAACTTATGTTCTTTTTTTCACATGCATATGTAGTTTTCACATGTTAATCATGAGATGCATGGTTGTTCAGAGTACTTATCTATTATTTGCATTGCTTTTGCATGTGTAATAATGGTTAACTTAGTTCTAATTGTAACTATGAATTTAAGTACGGTTTAACTAGGGTTAGGACAAGCGGGTCCTTACAAGTTTTTTATATTTTCTAGAGCTATAGGTTTATTTTTGTAAGAAGACATCGACACTTTAAGTTTCATTTTGTATTCAAGTTTTTTCAACTAGAACATGCATGAGTTCTAAGTCAAATAGGACTCTTCTTTGATTTAGTCTTATTTTTCCTAGATTAGCTCATTGCACCTCACCTATATATATGAGGTTCCTTATTGTACTTATTATCTTTAATCTTATGCAACAAAACTTTGTCGAAGTGAAGAGAAAAGTGAAACTTTGATTTTATATTGTTATTTTGCAAATTTTATCAAATAAGAAGACATATTTGGCATTTAGACTTTGTGTTGGATTCATTGTGATTTATGGTGAAAGTGTTCTTAAGTCATTCTTATGATAAAATCATGTTTTGATCAAATAAAAGTATTGTGTTGAAATAATATTAAAGAGTAGAATAAGTGTTGGCTTGTAGACTTTGTGTTACATTTTAGCTCTTGTTAAATAGAATTAGTAATTAGTGCAAGAGGTAATGTTTTGTAGACTTTAAGCTTATCTTGTTATTTTGAAGAAAAGTTAGCTGAACTGTAATAAGATAGCATTTCGAATACTCTGTGCTTTGCTTTGTTATCTTGGGAAGAAGGTGGTGAAGACTTTGAGCTTCATTTTATTATTTTTGAAAAAAGATTATCAAAATTGTAATAGGATATCAAGATAGAGACTTTGTGCTTTTCTTTGTTATCTTAGTAGATACCATGGGTTACCGAAGTTATTTGTAAAAAGGTTGATAGGATTATAGTGATTACAAGACTTTGAGCTTGAACATTGTTTTCTCATCCTGGAGAAGCAACATAGAAATTTGTGCCTTCACAGAAACTTTGCTTCTTTATTTGTATTTTCATTCACATATTCTAAGTTATTTTTTTGTAACTTTGAAGTTATGTTAATCATTATTGCTCCAATTGTAACTTCTTTTCTAAAAAAAGAGAAAATAATAGAATCAACTCTCTAAAGAGATAATAGAATGATGTACCAGCCAAGTTTAGTATAGGATTCATAGTTAAATTTGTGTTTCAAATAGAGAGAGTAGTAAGCAAAAGGAGGGCATTCCCTTACAATTAGGAGAGATTCAATCTCACACACTGTGGCTAAAACCACAATTTTGTGAACTTCCCCGGTTTACAAAATTTTCACCCAAAAAAATCATAAACAATGTTTATTTAGCATTCTACTAGAAGTATTTCAAAGAGATGGGAAATGGTGGTTGATTTGCCTATTGTGGTGAGTTAATTTCTTTATTCAAAAAGGTAGTTCTATTTTTTTTCATAAGCCTTGTAAATTTTGGTTGCTACAAAAGTAAGCTTAACGATCATAGGGTAGCTAGAGAAATTCCCTTCTTTTCTCTATATTGAGGACTAGCTTAATGTTGCTTCCCAAGATTGCGCAATTTTTTACATCATATAAGTATGCACACATTTGAATTTCCTCTATTCATGGGTGGACATGAGGAACCATATATTGATTTGGAGTCAAACTATAGACCCTTATTCCAAATGTCTCATACTTTCTCATCTTTATTTGCCAATAACACACATGAACTCCCTTTGTTAATTTCTTTGAGGTTCTATAAAGAATTGATTTGAAGACATTGTCTACAAAATTTGAAACCATTGATGAGTTAATAGATTTTTCTTTAGTTATTATTCTAACATTAACTTTGAAATAATACACCTTTAGTCATGTTAGGCCTAATGCATAGGACTTGTTCTATAATTCTTATGAGAATTCATACAAATACCATTTAGCAGAACTTCTCTTCCTCTTTGTCATTTTTAGGATCCTTTGTGGACCCTTCAAAAAAATTTCCTTCCTTTACTCTAATATGTTAAGTTCACTTGAGTGTTATGAGAGATTGAACATTTTTATCTCATGAACATGTGTAAATGAAATTAAATGTGTATTTTTTAACTACATTTTTTACCTCACAAAATTTAAAGTTTCCGTGTCAAAATTCGTAAAGCTTTACTATGTATCATGCCCCTTTCGTCAAAACTTTTTTGAGTTAGTAATTCTTGATCACAATGATTCTTATTTTTTCCCATATCTAATCTCTCATTAAATTGAAGTTATCAATTCATACTTATAGTCATGAAATGTTGGTATTATGTGCACCATGATTCACATAGCTTGACCTAAATTGGTCAAAAAAATGAAAGAAAATTATTTTACATGGAGGTTGGCAACTTCATTTAGCACACTATGGCAAGTTTTTAGGGAAAAATGCCTTCTATTTTAGAGATTTTAATTTTTCAAAATTTTGGCAAAGAATTTATTGAAACAATTAAAACAATAAAACTAAATGCATAGAGAAAAATGGATTAATAAGGGAGTTCATAAAGTTTTTGATTAAAAGTAAAATAGGTTTCGAAGGGACCCAAAACCCTTTACAAAGAAACGCTACCTAAAAGATAAGCATAGCCAACTAGCACAAAACAAGACAACAAAAAATAAACAAAACACACTATTGTAATTCCTTAAGAATCTTAGCTGCTTCAATGTCCTATTGATATAAGTGATTATGATGGTTGACCATCTCCTACATGTCTTTATTTTGAGCTTCAAAGGGTTCCTAGAATGACTACAAGTGTGAGCACTCAGTCCCTGCTCGGCCAAAGAAGTACCTTATTTACCTATAACAACAACCTCACTAGTATTATCAACAACCTATAGCATCCCCATCAAAACCACTTCTCTTGTATTCTTGACTTATCTAGTAAGAATATAGAGCCCTACTACGTTGTTCTCAATAGTAGTTTGTCTTACCTTCATAATCTTCTCTATATTACGATGAACCTTCTGAATTTTATCCTCCAAGATTTTTATATGGAACTCATAATCATTCTTCATTTGGCTAACATCCTTAGCCACATCTTCTATGATATCTAACGTCTTATTTTCTCTACTATGATCCTAGAAAAATCCTCACTACCTTCCTTTTCCTCCAACTTGTTCTCAATGGACCACAACTTCACATTAATCTAGTTATTTTTAAGAAAAAACCACTTGGATAGTTTAAGTTATCCCATGACAGCCTCCTTAGTTAGATCAAGTGTAGAGGTCCTTATATCCACTTGTGGTTCAAGCCAACCTAGTTAGCTTCTATGAATCGGGGATCAACTATAAAATGTTGAGAAATAATTTATGGATTATAAGTTACATATAATCTTGTTAACCTAGGGATGTATACTTGAAATGGATCTACACTATACGTGCACTATGGAAGGCTCTAGGATATTCTATCAGTTATGTATAGAAAATTAAATAAAAGTAATGAACTAAATTGAAAACATAACAACATTGAAAATAAATCTAACTGTACAGCAATTGCTATCAAAAATTATGTAATAACACAGTTCAATTATTGTGGGTTCTACTAACTATAACTATCAAAGATGAAAAATACCTTAATTGGACTATTCTTGTGTAATTTACACTCTTGGCTATGTACTCAAAAATTCATGCAAAAGCAACTTTATTTATTGAGAAAATACAATTTGTTGTTTTCTATAGATAAAATCATTGCTACTACATAATGATGTTACAACTTTTTAACTATCTACTATCTACCATCTTTTGTTTGATTACAAATTTGAATTTATAAGCTAATTGACTCTCTAACAAATATCTAATAGGTGTCCCTTCATTCCTTCAAACAAGGAAGAGGATTAGTCTTCCATGTGACGAAAAAAATGACTAGGAAGTAGAGTAATGTTATAATTGTTCATCAAACTGATTGGAAAAGAGTTTGTTTGAACTCTTATGTGAAAAATAATAATTTGTTGGAGATTATTCATTGTAAATAAATAGATAAATATTCATATAAACATTTTTTTCAAGTTGAAACTCAAACTATAATATATGATGAAGGTTGGACTGAGTGTGTTGCCTATTTAGTCACAACTTTTTTACTCAATCAACTTCTATCATGTACAACTCATTCATGTTTGTAACTTTCTTCAAACAATTTTTGGTTTCTATCTCCACCTTTTCTACTTTCTAGATTATTTTGAAAATCTGAATTTCATTAAAAATGAGGGAGATACATCTATTTTACTTAAAATAGGTTTTGACTTTTTCTCTTCACCTCCAGCAATGGTTGCACATTGACAACTGACAACTGCTTCTCCTTTTTAGCTCAATGAATGAGACATTATTTCCACACACAATAATTCAATCCTTTCAAAAATACTTAGCATTTATATATCACTATTAATCATAATATATTATCATTATTTAGCATTAACTATCTAAACACACAAACATTTATTAATCATCATTTATCGTAGTCAATGCTTCATGTAAATAAGGTAAAGTATAGAAATGTATTGGAATGGAATTATAAATATTTATTAAAGTACAATAAATAAGGAAATAAATAGGACAATTTATAGGCTCATCACTCCCCCCAACTAAATTCCTACTTATCCTCAAGTAGGGAATGGACAATGGCTAGACATAAAAGCTACAAACATAAAATATTATAATTGTATCTTGCCCTCTTCTTCATCAAGATAGAAACATTGATGTATCTTCATTTTCTCCCAAAATCTTCTCTTTTTAATTCATTATTTTTCCACTTATGATTATTATATTCTTCACCTTTTCCTTTCTTTTTCACTTGTGTCGTGATTCATTTACTTGTTGTCCACTAAGGCTCGCAAAGTATCATGGATGGATCTCTACCTTTTTATAAAAATTTAACAATGCTATCCATCATCTCTTCTATTGCTTGTACTCAATTTGCATAAAATTCATCATTGTCTTGCATTTGCATGACCTTGTACTTTGTCATTGCCTTAAATACAAACCTCTTTTATATTCTTGACTATTTTTCAAGTTTAGGATTGTCATAGATTCCTTAAAATGCTCTCATGACAGATCAACTATCTTTTTAGGTACATTGGCATGCATGGTCATAGGCTCAATCATCTTAGACATGTGTCCTTTCAAGTCTAGACATTCCATCTTGAATTCAACTTCTTAGTGTTGACAACTCATAACTATCTTCATTTTTTATATCTTTGTTTATTCATGGTTGTCTAATGTCGTTTATTTTTTAGGACTGCTCAATGTTTCTTAATACAAGACTCATAAATTATTTCTCCTTTATATCTATCTTGGAAATCATCTTATCCCATTCCCATACCACTATATTTTCCCACTTGAAAATCATCTTTGAAGATTATCATGACAATGCCATATGGATTGTTAGCAGAATCTTGTTCTTTTACTATCATGGACTAAAATTTATATATACTTATGAGGCAAAATCAGCCTATGACTATGATACTCGTTTCCTTTGTTGGACTATCCCAAATCCACTCTATGTCCTTAAATGGGTCATGTCTAGTTAGCAATAAGAAGATAATTTTCACAATGAAGCAAGCACAGTAATGAATGTAGGGGGTAGGTATGAAAATATACAACTTTGGTAAGGTCATCTTCCTATGGTTTAGGATAGCAATATGAGGCATGCATGTTCCCCCCAACTGAAAGAGAATTTGTCCTCAAATGACAATGTATGGATGAGGGTAGCAAAATAAATCATTTGTAAAGCATGTAATTAGAACAATGATAATTGATAAAACATTGTAATGCATAGGTAGTGAATTAGCTAAAAGAAATGATAAATATTACTAATAAATGGATAATCTTAAATGCAAGTACCAAGTGTAATGTTTTAAAAATATGAAAACTTGTTGAATAATTGAATGTATGGGTCTTTGAATATCTAAATATATAGATCCTAAATAGTTAAATATACAAGTATTTGAATAGTTGAATGTATAGGTCTTTGAATAGATAGATGTACAGCTCCCTAAATAGTTGAATGTGTACATCCATAAATAGCTACATATTTATCATTCGTTATGTCACCTCATCATCTAAACAAGCACTTTGTATTTTGGTTTCTTTGGTAGAAAGAATTGTCTCAAGTACTATTCTCAATAGCTAGAGGGACTATCTTTGATGTTGTAGTCAACAACTACAAAAATTGTCTCTAGCATTGTTGTCAACGAGTATAGGAACTATATTTGGCACTGTTGTCAATGGTTGTAGGAATATTAATTGTTCTTTTATTAATGACTATAGGAACTATCTTTGATACTACTATCAATAGCTATAGAAATTATTGATTGTTTGGTTGCAATGACATAGCAGTAAACAGAAACATAGAAGGTGTTGTGGCTTCCTAGGTTGTAATTAACTAGAAAACATCATTTGGATAGATATTCTTGATCTCATTAAGACACAACCACATAATACACAACACATGCTAAGACTCCTTTTCAAAATTGAAGACATAAATCACATGAAATAGAAACGACTATGAAACATGACCAACCAGTTATGCACAACTCAAAAATAGTCATTTAAACAAGAAAAATTTGGGAAACACCTACACTAGACATCATATAACTTACTATGCTTCAACATTTGAGGAAAAACACATCTAACACACTGTAGTACCCCTTTCTCTATCAAACTTTTAGACTCAAGTTGACTTTTGTTGACTTTTTCAATGGATACATTATTGTGGTATTTTTGCTTAGACATTATGCAGTATGGTGATATGCTTTAATTTGATTTGTAGTATATGTTTCATGTATTATTTCCTTATGGGTGTTTAATGTGATTTTTATTGGACTACTGTCATGGACTGACATATTTACTTTATACATGCAATGTGTTATATTCATGTTTCATGTTTGTAAGTGTATGAGGTACGAGGGGATGATTTTCCTTCACTCACTCCAGTGAGACAGGGAACGTCATGATTCTCCTTCATCGGTGTGCGTGTCATTTATGTTATATATAGGTATATATGCACATATGGTTCTTTGATGCAGGACATTGCAGGTACAAGTACCGAGCAGGTACAAGTTGTTAGGATTCCCACAGATACTAAGAGGGGGGGGTGAATCAGTATCTAACCGGTTAATAGATTTTCTTAACTTAAAATATGTAGAGCATATTCATAATGTGTACTGGTAAGCAGAAATTATATATAGATTTTCTTTGTTTTGTTGGTGATATGCTTCTTTAGAAGCCATTGTACATGAATAAGAACCATGAGCTCATGTGTGCTAGACTAGGTCCTAGTTTTAGGTCCTTAGTGAGTTTGTTGTGATTTCTTGTGCAAGAGAGGTTGAGTGTGCCTGGAGTGTGTGTTAGGCCTTATTGGCATGTTGATGTCCTTAGGATAGCCCAAAATAGGCTTAGGAGTCATGAAAAGCAACAATGGCAAAGTTGCTCAAAAGATGCAAAAGTTGCATGATAGCTTTTAAAAGTTGTCAAGCAACTTTTCCACCCAAAATGGTCATAGACCCTTGTTGTGCATGGAGAGCCCTAATTTTGGCACACCGACCAAGGCAAAGGTGGTTTAAGTACTGGCAAACCCTAAATCATTGGGTTGGATGTCAGACATTGTATGGCCCTAGCAAAGAGATCAGACTGAGACTCTAAAACTGTTACCAGTCAGTTTTAATGAAGAAAACAAGCAAGTCAATGGATTGAGAAACGCCAAAATCTATGTGGAATGTTTTTCCTAGTGTAAATACTTTCATTTCAAGCAATTAGTTTAGGTTCTTACTTGCAGATTGAGTGTGTTTGTGTATAGTTTGTAAATTGTCTTCTTACTGTCCAGTTTTGGACAGGATTGTGTAAATGGCTGCATAACTCCATTCCCCATTGTGGAACCACCATGAAACCATGGGGAATGAGAGTGCAGACTGTGTACCATATTGAAAAATAAGAAGGGTCTTTAAAAATGCAGGAAGGCCAAGCAAAGACCCACTCCTAGGTGAGACTGGACAGTGCCCAGTTAGGAGAGGTTGAATTGTAGAGGTCTTGGAGAGCAAGGTTGGACAGAGGAGAGTACATCCTTTGGAGGAGGTGTAGAGGAGTGTTAGAAGCATCATTAGTGTGAAGGAGGAGCCTCCACCAATCCAAACAAGGTGGCTAACACACAAAACCTTCTCTGTGACCCAGGCAGACCACAAAACCCTCACAAAACCCTTAAAAACCCCAAAATTCGCCATAGGCTCTATACGGCCACTTGGAGGCCCAAAACCTAGAAAATCCTTGAATCCTTGCCAATTGATTAGCAGTCCATTTTGGGAGTTGGGGTTGTTTATGCATTGTTTGTGAGAGAAAGCCCTAGAAGACCGGTTAGGAGGCCTAATTGGTCCTAATCCTTGTAGCCCTGTTTTGTAAGCAAAAACACAAAATAGTGAAATCAGTAGAAACGATGAAGGTAGAAAATTATTGGGGGCACATGGAGGGATGTAAAACATGGTTTAAGACTTGATACAACCTTTCTAAGACCTTGGAAGGGGTGAAACAAGCCTTAGCCTTATTAGCCATAGTAAGGGGTTTTGAGTCTCATGAGTAGGTGAGACCTTAGGAGTAGCAAAGCAACTCATTGGTGGGTGGATTGGGCAAGGTCAGGGGATTCCTCAAGCAAAGGAATTCCTAGAGACCCTAGGGTGTGAGGAGAACACCAATTGATCCAGGAAAAGGATCCAAGAGCATAGACTAGGCTAGTCTATCCCAAACCCCATCCCATCAGATTGGTATCAGAGCCTGTAAAAGACTTGTTGGATTGTGTATGTCTCTATATACTGGTGAATCAATAGGGGAGAGCAAAATGGTTACTAATGTAGAGTTGGCTAGAGAGGTAGAAGAGAAGAAGGAGTAGAATAGACTCCTTGAAGTAGCAATGAGTGAGATAAGGGATAAACTACAGGAAGTGGTGGATTAGAGAACACATGAACCTTGGGATGAAGAAACCAAGGGTAAAGGCAAGAGAACTATAGATATAGATGACATAATTCCTGAACCAGATCCCTTGTTCAATGAAGAACCTTTTGTGAAGGCTATTAAGGCCTTGAACACCAAAGCCTTTGAAGGATTGCCACATTTCAGTGGAAGAATGGACATCAACACTGTTATGGAATGGATTGAGGGCATGGAAAACCACTTTGAGTGTGAAGGAGTGACAGAGGCTCAGAAGGTTAAAGTTGCCAAATCAAGATTGAGGGGAGCAGCTTTGACATGGTGGAAGTACCTGCAAGAAGAAAGGGTTAGCATGGGGAAGCTACCTATTGCAAATTGGAAAGCTATGGTGAGTAAGATTAAGGAGAACTACTTACCAGAGGATTATGAAGTCCAACTTCATAAGAAGAGACAAGGTTTGAAGCAAAAAGATCTTGATGTAACTTCCTACACTGAAGAGTTTCAAAAACTATGTCTTAGATCAAAGGTTCAAGAAGATGAATCTATTAAGGTGGCTAGGTATCTAAGCGGCCTAAAGTGGAACATTTAGGAGGAGATAAGCCTATGGACTCCTACTACTATTCAGAAATGTCATCAGCTTACTATCAAGGTAGAAGAGAGGAACAAAAGGAAAGGAGACTCCAATAACAGGGGTAGAGGCAGAGGTAGAGATCAAGTGAATCACCGAGTTGGTTACCAAAGCAAGACAAATGAGACAAGGAACCAAGGAGAAGCCAAGTTGACTGAGCATGGTAGTGAAACCAATCTCAGAGGAGGACATTCCAGAGGAAGAGGTACATAAGGTGGTCCAAATAGGGGTAGAAGTACCGGTAGAGGTAACTCGTATTTTGCAACTATGAAGTGTTACAATTATGGACAATTGGGACACCCGGCATATAGATGCCCTGACAAGCCTACCACATCAAACAGTGGAAAGAGGGTTGTTTATACACAAGAAGACTCTTCAAGCAGCAAGACACTGGATGTGGACCAGATTGAATCAGAAGTTGGTGAGAATCTGAAGTTCAATAGGATTTTGATCAGACAGCTGATTAAGGAGGAACCCAAACATAGGAGAGCATTGTTTAGGGTGAGATGCAAAGTTCTTGGTAAAGTGTGCAAGGTGATAGTTGATACAGGCTCAACTAACAACATCATCTCAGAAGAGGTAGTTAGGAAGTTGAAACTCACAAGAATACCCCACACCAATCCTTACAAAGTGACTCGGTTGAACAAAGGACAAAGTGTGCTAGTCAATGAGCAGACTTGGGTAGAGTTTTCTATTGGAGGATACAAGGATAAGATCCTTTGTAATGTGTTACCTATGGATGCATGTCACTTGTTTCTAGGAAGACCCTAGCAATTTGATAGGAAGATGATCTGTGATGGAGAGGAGAACTCCATATCCTTTAAGAAGGACAGCAAGACCTTCAAGATTCAGTCTTTGACAGAGGATGAAGAGGGCACTTCAAAAACACCTAGTGTTTTAATGGCTACTGGTAAAGAGTTCTTAAATATGCTACATGAGGAGGAGATAGTGAAGTGTGCCATCTTTGTGAAGCCAAAGGAGAAAGCAGACAAGTTGCAGGCAGAAATACCCAATGAGGTAAAGCAAATGTTGCAAGAGTATAAGGATATAGTGAGTGATGGAGCACCTGCAACACTCCCATGAAGAAGGTCTATAAGTCATCAAATAGACTTTGTTCCTAGTGCATCCTTACCTAACAAGGCTATATATAAGCTCACACTTGATCAGAATAAGGAAGTAGCAAGGAAAGTGCAGGAATTATTGGAACAAGGATTGATTAAGAAGAGCATCAGCCCATGTGCAGTCCCGGTAGTGCTAGCATCAAGAAAAGGAGGTAAGTGGAGACTATGCACTAACTCAAGAGAAATCAATAGGATTACCATAAGGTAAAGTTTTCCTATTCCTAGAATAGAGGATCTAATGGATTGTTTAGGAGGGGCTATGTATTTTACCAAGCTAGACCTTAAAAGTGGTTATCACCAGATAAGAATTAAGGAGGGTGATGAGTGGAAGACTGCTTTTAAAACTACAGATAAATTGTATGAATGGCTTGTGATGCCATTTGGGCTTACTAATTCTCTAAGCACCTTCATGAGGTTGATGAGTGAGGTGTTGAAGGAATTCACAGGCAGATTTGTGGTAGTGTACCTAGATGACATTTTCATCTATAGCAGAACCAAGGAAGAGCACCTTGAGCATTTGAGGTTAGTTTTAGGAAGGTTGCATGAGGAGAAATTATCCATCAACCTAGAGCAGTGTGACTTCTTGAAGCAAGAGCTAGTTTACTTAGGATTTGTGGTGTCTAAGGGAACCTTGAAGATGGATCCAAGCAAAGTGGAGGCAATTTTGAATTGGCCTGCACCTAAAACAAGGACTAAAGTTAGAAGTTTCCATGGATTAGCTCAATTCTATAGGAAATTTGTGAGGAATTTCAGTGTTATATGTGCACCAGTCCTTGACACCATAAAAGGAGGTCTGAAAACTAATTTTAAATGGACTGAGCAGGCAAACAAAGCATTTCAAATGTTGAAGCAAGAAGTAGCCACAAAACCCATCCTTCTCCTACCTACGTTTGATAAGCTATTCACCTTGGAGTGTGATGCAAGTGGAGTTGTAGTAGGTGGTGTATTGAGTCAAGAGGGAAGACCTATGGCATTTTTCAGTGAGAAGCTTAATGAAGCAAAGAAGAAGTACTCAGCCTATGACCTAGAGTTGTATGCATTAGTGCAGTCTCTAAAGAAATGGAGGCATTACCTACTTCCACAAGAATTTGTAGTGTTCACAGACAATCAGGCATTGAGTTACATAAACACTCAAGAGAAGCTAAGCAATAGGCATCTGAAATGGATGGAATACCTCCAATCTTTCACCTTCACCATCAAGCATAAGAAGGGGCAACTTAATAAGGTGGCAGATGCATTAAGCAGGAAGTTGTTGACAGTTCAAGAGTTACAGTTGCAGAGCATAGGAATAGAAGGTTTCAAAGACCTCTATGAAGGAGATGAAGACTTCTCAATAGCTTACAAGGTTTGCAAAGAGTTTGAGAACCATTTCCATGGTGAGTATGCAGATTACACTCTCCAAAATGGTCTCTTGTTCAAGGGTAAACAGTTGTGTGTACTAAGGGGGTCCATGAGGGAGAACCTCATCCTAGAGAAACATAATTGCAGTTTAAGTGGACACTTTGGAGTCAACAAAACCTTGGATTTAGTACAGAGGTACTACTATTGGCCAAAGTTGCCAAGAGATGTGAAAAGATATGTAGAATAGTGTGGTGTATGCCAAAGAGCCAAAGGTGGATAAAGCAATGCCGATTTATATCAACCATTACTGGTCCCTAGCAGACCTTGGGAATGTCTAAGCATGGACTTTGTAGTAGGACTTCCCAAGACAAAAATAGGTATGGATAGCATCTATGTGGTAGTAGATAGATTTTCCAAGATGAGTCATTTTATCCGATGTAAGACTACACATGATGCAAGCTATGTTGCACATCTCTTCTTCAAAGAGATTGTTAGGATTCATGGACTCCCTTTAAGCATTGTTTCAGACAGGGACAACAATTTCATGGGTCATTTTTGGCAAACATTATGGAGGAGACTAGGAACTAACTTGTCATTTAGCTCAGCTTACCATCCACAAACAGATGGTCAGACTGAAGTCATCAATAGGGTGTTAGGTAACTTGTTGAGGTGTTTAACTAAGGAATATGGCCAAACATGGGACCTAATCATTTCTCAAGTAGAGTATGCATATAATGGCAGTGTGAATAGAACCACTGGTAGAAGTCCTTTTGAGGTTGTCTATGGCAGACATCCAAGAGGAGTATGTGAGTTGAGAGACCTTGGTAGTTTGGAAATGAAGAGTGGGCAAGCAAAAGACTTCACTCAAACCATCAAGGAAGTTCAGAAGCAAGTTAAGAAGGCCATCCTTGAATCCACTCAAAAACTGAAAGCCAAAGTGGATGAGAAGAGGAGATAAGTTTAGCTCAAGGTGGGTGACTATGTGATGGTCCATTTGAGTAAAGCTAGGATGCAAGGAGGTAAGCCTACCAAACTGCAGATGAGAAGGGTAGGACCTTGTAGAATCCTATCGCAATATGATAAGAATGTCTACAAAGTTGACCTGCCTTCAGATTTAGCTATATCACCAGTTTTTAATGTAGCTAACCTGATCATGTACAAGGGTGAGATAGCAGGGCAGACTGAGAACCAATCCAAGGTACTGCAAGACCTTGATGTTAATGTCTTACCACAAGTGAAGAAGCCTAAAGTAGAGGAGATATTGGAATCAAGGGTGAAGAAGTCAACTAGACACTAGGTATACATGGAGCACTTAGTGAAATGGGCAGATCAACCAGTATCTGAAGCTACATGGGTGGAGGAGAGCAGGTTCAAGGCACTTGGAATAGACTCGGCTCTCATCTCTTCTTCTATTTCTTAATTGTGTGCAGAGGGGGAGTGTGGTGAAGAAGAACCCTTCCTAACTCTTTCTCTTTCTTTTTTTTGTTGGTGATATGCTTCTTTAGAAGCCATTGTACATGAATAAGAGTCATGAGCTCATGTGTGCTAGACTAGGTCCTAGTTTTAGGTCCTTAGTGAGTTTGTTGTGATTTCTTGTGTAGGAGAGGTTGAGTGTGCCTGGAGTGTGTGTTAGGACTTATTGGCATGTTGATATCCTTAGGATAGCCCAAAATAGGCTTAGGAGTCATGAAAAGCAACAATGGCAAAGTTGCTCAAAAGATGCAAAAGGTGCATGACAACTTTTAAAAGTTGTCAAGCAACTTTTCCACCCAAAATGGTCATAGACCCTTGTTGTGCGTGGAGAGACCTAATTTTGGCACACCAACCAAGTAAAAGGTGGTATAAGTACTGGAAAACCCTAAATCATTGGGTTGGATGTCAGACATTGTACGGCCCTAGCAAAGAGATCAAACTCAGACTGTAAAACTGTTACCAGTCAGTTTTAATGAAGAAAACAAGCAAGTTAATGGATTGAGAAATGCCAAAATCTATGTGGAATGTTTTTCCTAGTGTAAATACTTTCATTTAAAGCAATTATTTTAGGTTCTTACTTGCAAATTGAGTGTGTTTGTGTATAGTTTGTAAATTGTCTTCTTACTGTCCAGTTTTGGACAGGATTGTGTAAATGACTGCATAACTCCATTCCCCATTGTGGAACCACCATGAAACCATGGGGAATGAGAGTGTAGACCTTGTACCATATTGAAAAAAAAGTAGGGCCCTTAAAAATGTAGGAAGGCCAAGCAATGACCCACTCCTAAGCGAGACAGGACAATGCCTGGTTAGGAGAGGTTGAATTGCAGAGGTCTTGGAGAGCAAGGTTGGAGAGAGAAGAGTACATCCTTTGGAGGAGGTGTAGAGGAGTGTTAGAAGCATCATTAGTGTGAAGGAGGAGCCTCCACAAATCCAAACAAGGTGGATAACACACAAAACCTTCTCTGTGACCCAGGCAGACCACAAAACCCTCACAAAACCCTTAAAAACCCCAAAATTCGCCCTAGGCTTTGTACGGCCACTTGGAGGCCCAAAACCTAGAAAATCCTTGAGTCCTTGCCAATTGATTTGCAGTACATTTTGGGATTTAGGGTTTTTTATGCATCATTTGTGAGAGAAAGTCCTAGAAGACCGGTTAGGAGGCCTAATTGGTCCTAATCCTTGTAGCCCTGTTTTGTAAGCAAAAACACAAAACAGTGAAATCGGTAGAAAGGATGAAGGTAGCAACTTCTTGGGGGCACATGGAGGGATGTAAAACATGGTTTAAGACTTGATACAACCTTGCTAAGACCTTGGAAAGGGTGAAACAAGCCTTAGCCCTTATTAGCCATAGTAAGGGGTTTTGAGTCTCATGAGTAGGTGAGACCTTAGGAGCAGCAAAGCAACTCATTGGTGGGTGGAGTGGGCAAGGTTAGGGGATTCCTCAAGCAAAGGAAGTCATAGAGACCCTAGGGTGTGAGGAGAACACCAAGTGATCCAGGAAAAGGATCCAAGAGCATAGCCTAGGCTAGTCTATCCCAAACCCCATCCCATCAATAGGATTGTAAGGTTGCCATCAATGACAAAACCTTCAATCACCTACAAAGTCTCATTGAAGTGTGCATATGCCAACAATCTCCCCCTTTGGCATTGATGGCAACACTCATGATAAAATTCCAAAACTTGTAATCCAAAAATATATGAGCTCCCCCTGAGCAGATAAGTCTTTTGCAGATTATTTTCTCATACTACTACTCCCCATTTGGCATCAATGACAAAGGTTGTCAAGGTGTCAATAGAGTTATAGTTTTTCTATCTCAACCTTGTAACTGGGTGGTTACAATTTGAAAAAGATCTACCAAAACCAAATTTATGCTTTCCATAAACTTCTTACTATCTTTTATTGGTGTCTCTGTTCTTTGAACTGTACCGGTGAGGTGTTGCATATGCTCTGCCGATGTTTTCTGTCCTTGTACTAATGCCTCAGATATTTCCTTCCTCAAGAATGCTAGATAATCTAGTCTTGGACTTAGTCTTAGTCTCATATTTTTAGCCTTGTTTATTATTCTCTCATTTTCTCTCTCTAGCTTCAATAACTCTTCCTCAAAACCTGTTATCTTTTGCTCAAAAACTGATAATGTATTAGGTGAATTAACAAAATTGTCGGCAAGTTTATTGATTTCTTCTTGTACCTTGCTCATTTTCTTATATATGTCAACTGTTAAAAAGTTTGTCTTGCAAGTATCTTTGTACAGAGTTTTAAATTCCTTCAATGAGTTACATAGTTCCAGTAGAAGTGTGTCAAATTCCCTAGTACACTTCTTTATTTGATCCTCAAAGAATTTTTGTTTTTCAATTTCCAACCTCTCTTTGAATGCATGTTCCTTTATTTGTTCAACTGTCACTGTGTTGTTAGTAATATACTTTGACAAAGTGTCAAGTTGACTCAAAGAATCCTTATTATCTATGTTGCATTTTGGAGCTATCATCTTTAAAATTGGGATTGTGTCATCTATAGCTTTATAAGCTTGTGAACTGCAATCAGTTATTTTCTTCAAAGAATCTAAAAGACCTTCAGTTACCTTGGTTGATTTGTAATATGCTGAGGAGGAACCAACATTCTAAATTCCGCTGATGGAGGAAGTAACTATGCTTGTAGTGACCTCTAGTAGGTCAATCTATGTTTCCATTTCCTTAAGCAAGGGTTTTTGCTTCTCTCCTGTTGTCATTGGCACTGTTTCCACATGAACCTGTTCTTGTTCCTGAGCTTGTTGATTTGCTTGTCTCTCTATCTGTTGATCTGTTTCAGTCTCTGTCGGAGTCTCTATTTGTTTCCCTGTGTTATCATCTTCAAGTTTTCCTTCAGTGTTATCAATGTTGTCAGTTCCCGGTGGCTCACTAGCCATGTCAGTCTTACCGGTTGTGTCTTTATCTACCACAATGTTGACCTTTTAAGTATCAACATCAACTGTGTATAGTATCTTTGAATTAGGATTAGTATCCTCTTGTGATACATCCATACTATCATCTGTCGGTTGGCCTTCTGTTGTTGTTACCGGTGAAGTAATCAGAGGCGGTGGGGATAAGTTTTCTTTTATTTTGATACTAGGAGGTCCACCAACCTTTCCTTTACCTTTATCTTTGTCCTTTTGATAAACTTTGATAGGCTTTGGGTTCCTGTACTTTTCCTACTTTTCCTTCTCCACAAGGAATATATACCATTCATTTTTTGTTTCTTCTGTTACCTCATTTACTCTTCCTGCCATTAGTGCAATATGTTAGTGTGTAGTAGAGAATACTGACCGGTTGGCCTTTGCAATTAGATCATCTATTTCTTTTGGAGAGTTGACTGGGTAGACAGCAAGTAATTTTTCAATTTTGATTTTCTTGTCAAATCCTACAACAGATTGTCTTCTTGCTTCCAGTCTCTTGAATAATTCATCTGGTAGTTCATCTACAACTTGCATCAAAAACTTCTTATAGATATCCAGGTGTAAAATGACATTGTTTTCAACTTTCTCTTTCTCATCTGCTGATAGTGTATCATATAATTTTTCTATGTTCTTGAGATTTTGTTCTTCTGTGATTTCATCCAATAGTCTGTCAATCGGAGAAATATTTTGTTGAGTCCTTTTCTTCTTAGGTGTTAGCTTTTTCTTTGGGGTTGTCTTCTTTATCGGAGACCTCACTGCCTATTGTTTTTGTCTAGTTCTTCTAGGTGAGGGTGTGGATACCGATGAAGGTTGTCTTTTCCTTAAAACTCTTTTAAATTCAACTGGCTTGTCACTCTCTGAAGAAGTTGCTACCGGTGATAGGTGAGTTTCTGGTTGTTGTGCCTGTAACTCATCTTCAGTGATACCGGTTTGTTTTAGTACACCCTCTTTTATAGCCTTAGCCTATCCTGAACCTCTCCTTACTGTTGCTTATACTTTCTTTACTCTCTTCTTAGATTGAATTTGGCTTTCAATGGTCTCAACACTACCAAATACTTCTTCCTTAGGTTCATTTGGTGCTTCCAGAAGGGCTTTAGCATATGTTTCAATGATGTGATCATCTGTCTCATAACCCATCTCAGTAACCCAAATTGTTCTTGGGATAACTGCTTCCATGTAGATCTCATCCTTTTTAATCACAAAACATATATCATCTTTGTATTTGTTTACAATTTTCTGTCACAGTCTGACTCTTTTGTTCATTCTGGCCTTTAGTGCTTGAAAATACTCATCAATATTCTTTTGTTTGCTTTCACCCATGTTGTTGAACAAGTTTGATAATTGTTTTCCTACCGGTATGTCAAATCCAAGGTTCTTGATACCTATACTAGGCACCTGTTTGGTTATGTGTAGCATTAAGCATACAAGTAAGTTACCAAATCTAAATGTTCCTTTCTTATCCTTCTTGATCTTCCCTAAATTTTCAATCAATTCATCCTTTAGCCATTCACATACATCAATTTTTACATTATCCTTAACCATATCATGTGCACTTTTTATGCATAAGCTGGAAACTGAGTTAAGTCGGTTTGCATGTGTTGCTTTGTAACCTAAAATCATGCTAACAAATCTCACATTTATGTCGGTCACATAATTAACCCTTAGAGACCTTTTGTCGGATGTTGCACTAGTTAGGTTCATTACCAGGTCATTTGATACCTTCTTTGTCTTGTCTGGTTTGTTACCGGTGGAAGGTAACCCTGTTACAGCTTTCACAACTTCCTTGGTAATTTTGTGAATTGAATCTAGCCAAAAGAATTCTCCATGTACCCTGCTCAATACTATCCTTATCACTTCCTTGGGGAATTTCGGAATGTAGAGGATCTCTGTGAATCCTAGGGTTTCAATAATTTTGTATTCAGGTTTTACATTTTCATAGTCATCACATATGACAGTTTTGTACATGTTTTTGATTTCTTCATCTCCTAATTCTTCTATATGGCAATGGATATAAATTCTAGGGTCTTCTGCAAAAACAACTCCTTTGGGAATTTGGGAAAAAGCACCTACATTGTCATCCTTTTTAGCTATCTCGGGAACTAACTGAAATATGGCCTAGGGCATTTGATTACCTTGACCACAGTAAGGTTTGCTATGAATTCAGGAACAGAAGAGGATGCCATGATTATAAATAGCTTTTTCTTCCTTTGGAAAGATTGATTGTTGAAATGCTTTGCCTCTTTGCTCGAAATGCCGTAGCTCTGGAAATTTTGCACTCTTCGAATGTTTGAATGCTCAGTGAAGTGAAATGGAGCCAAAAACATTAATTTATAATGTCAATTTGCCAACTACCATATTTAATGCATGCCAGTTAAGTAATCACTTAACATAAATGTTGGTATAGAAGTAATTTCAACTTCTTACCATCAATCGAGGGAATAATAGCATATGTCTCATCGATTGCCAAACCCTCAAAGAAATTTCTTCAATTTGATGAAGAGACTCCTGCCAATGGAGTGCTACTATGTTCTGTTGGTGAAGTGTTGCTTGGTTCTACCGGTGGAGGAGTATTCCCAACACCATTCAGTTCTAATTTCCTAATCCATTGTTTTGAGAATTCCTACTTAGCTTCTTCAACTTTTTCTTTACCTTTCAAACTAGAACCTTTGTTGTCTACCGATGGTGCCCTACTTCTGCAGAATTTAGCAATATGAAACCAAGGTATCGACTCCACTTGGTTTCATAGCTCTGAGCGTACCTTATTTGTCCAATGGGAGTGGAGGAGATAGTTGTTAGACTCTAAATTGACCCGTAGTTACACTCATGTGAGTGTTGTCAGTCGGTCGTCGTTTTTCATTTGACCAGTATGTGAGTCTTGGCCCTTTGGCATTTTCAATTTGTGAGTCGTCTGGTGGTTATTTCTCGTTTTGTGTGCCTCTTGGTAGTTAGAAAAGTTAATTTGAATTAATAGTATTATTTCTTATTGATATATTCAAATTAAATTAATATGTCGTTGTTATTTCATGTTGGTTTATTTAATTAAATTAATATGCCTTTGTGATTAATGAGTTAGTTAAATAAATTGAATTATTAAATTTAAATGGCTAAAGTGCATCTTATATTTCAGAAAAGTAATTGTATTTATTTGAGAAAGGAATAAAGTTAGAAAGTATGCTTTTTGAATTTTTAATTTATATGTTGAAGTTATTTTCATTTTATCGGAAAAGAAATGAGGAAAAGGAAAATATCTCCATTGACCTTTTGGAGGAGATTTGATTTTACCTTTTTGGGGAAATTTTCTATTGGTTGAACAAAAATTTTAACCTAAAAGTTTAGGTTAAAATATTTTGATATATTGCTTGAGAGTTCACGGGAAGAGGAGGATGAAAAATTTTGGAAGCCAAGTTTTGAGAACAAAATTGGTGTGAGATTTTGCCAAGATCAAGAGCTCAATGAAAAGTACAAAAGAGAGACAAAACTGTATTCTATCAAGATGAAAATAATGATCAACTGGATCATCAATCCTTATATACAATGAATATGAGCCTGCTTATATAGGAAAGGCTATATGGATATGTGAGCACACAAACATGACATGTGGATCAATAAGAAACAAGGGTAGGTAGGAAATAGGTGTGGTAGGTAGGAGAAACAATATAATATTCTACATGAGGTGGATCATCCACCGAAGGTGGAATTATCACTCCACAATAAGTGGATATGATAGAGTAGTAACAAGATCAACACCATAAAAGGTGGAAATTCTCCTACACACACTATCCCAATGTGGCACAAACACCCAAGTGTCTCATACCCAAACTACTATGACATGCATTTCCTAAGTAAACTTAAGTAAGGTGTAATAATATCCAACATGAATAATTAATTACACCAGCAATTGGAAATTGGTTTTTTGGGTTGAGGATTTGGTGCAGGTTGAAGCTCATCTCCAATTTTCTTCCAGGAGTGCATTTAAGGTTGGGTAGATTTTATTCCTTCCTTTTTGTTGCAAAAATTTGAAATATTTTAAAATCTTCTTGTGTGTGTGTTTGGGAATTCATGGAATTCTTTTAGAAATTTTAAATTTAGTTTGAGTTGTGGGAACATAGTGTTTTGTGTTTGAGTTTATCTATTTCCAACTTAATTTGTTAATTTTGAAGAAATTGGTTTTTAGAGCCAGAAAAATTAGTTTTTTGTGTGTGCTTTCAAGTTTTATAATTTTTTATTAAATCTCTTCATTTTTAGTTTGGAAATAATAGATTTGTTTCTGTTGTTTGGAGATTTTCAAATTATTCAAAAACAAAAGGTTATGCTGGCAAAATTTTTACGAATTGGCCCCCCTGTGTGTGTTCTTGTTTTTTTCATTTGTGTAAGAACAATGAAAATTTGGATTAAATTCTCTCTATTTTGGTTTAAATTGTCATGGATTTTTCCCAAAATCAATTGAATTGGGTCTTTTATACATTTGATAGTAAACATAAATTTTTATTATGAATTTTTCTTTTAAAAAAAAAAAATCTATTTACTCTATTTTTTTTACAGAGTGCTTTGTGTGCAGAGATTTTACCAGTAAAAGTTTTTATTAAAATAAATTTAAAAAAAAAAATTAAAAATGATATTTTATTGGCCCACATGGCAGGGGACCCACCTTCCCCATCATGTAGGATGGTAGTCACTACTACCATTGGTAGCTACTAGCGCTACCATTGGTAGCCACTGCTACCAAACGGTAGTAGTGCTACCATTGGTAGCTTCTGCTACCACATGGTAGCACACGCTATCATTAGTAGCGGTCTACCTCTTAAACAAAAAAAAATGCAGTCTATATTTTAAATAAAAAACCGCCTACAATAACGTATTTCGAACGCTTCGCCCAATTTTGTTATTCGGTTTTTTTTTTAATATTTTAATAATATGTGTGTGTGTGTGTGTGTGTGTGTGTGTGTGTGTGTGTGTGTGTGTGTGTGTGTGTGTGTGTGTGTGTGTGTGTGTGTGTATTATTTTAAATATAAATTTTCTTTTATAATTATTGTTTGTAAATTAGTGTTATCTTTTATTTGAGCTATTTTAGATAAGATTTATATATTTATATTATTATATATATTTAGTGTGATTTTTTAATTTTATTAGAAATCACATTATTTGGAAAAATAAAATTAAATGATGCTTTTGTGGAAAATGTATTATTTAATATGATATGTTTTATACATTAAGTTATTATGATTTTTGTTTGTTCAAAATTGAAAAAAGGCAAATTGGTTATTTGTGATTAGTGTAATTTCTAGTCTTATTAGATTAATGACGACTTGAATTTCTCTTAATCAATATGGTTGTGTTTTATTAATTTTAAATGTTGAATTACAAGTATATATGATGTTATTATTTTCAAAAGATTGTTTGAGTATGGTCTTAGTGAATTTGGCATTTCTTAGCAAGGGCTTATTTCGTTGCAATTCTTGTTAATGTTTAGTTGTCATGTTGTAGTGTTTGTTGTACCTCTTGATCAGGTGTTGTCCTTATAACCTTGTCGTTTTAAACCATATTGTGCTTGTTCCTTATGGTTAACCAAGGGTTAGTAAGACTATGTTTTGTCACCTATATTTTGTAGTGGTTTTATGGTTGTCAGTATCGCCATAGGGTCCTCGTAGAATGACCATGTTTGTATAGTGTCCTATGAGAGAGTTGCTTTCGAGTGGGGGTCGCACCCGAAGTAGTTGGCTGGATAACCCCTCGAAAGTGAGATAATAAGTGATAACCTAATAATTTATTAGGGGTGGGTAGTTATTAACATTAAATAAGATATGTTAGGCCCAATATGGAAAGCTAATGTACTGAGAGGGGAGGGATGAATCAGTACTCCAAAACTTTTCTTTGATAATAACCTTACTGTTATGCATAAATAGAATAGTGTAGTAACATAAAATAAAACTAAAATCAACAGATAACAATCATACATGATTCACTCCATAACACATATATTTTGGTCACGCAGAAACTCTTGGTTAGAGAGAAAAACTGCGGTGGGGATGGCACCCACAACTTCACTACTGCAATAATAAAGAATGCTCATTACAGCTACATTTAGCTATTTCTGATAGCTTACCCTGTTAGGAGTATCAAGATCAGTTAGATCTACCTTACTAAAGGATTTTACAACACTATATAAGTGTTGCACCTAGTTAAAGGATTTACAATTTATAGACTTGGTTAGAGTCTTTTACCCTGTTAAAGGTTTCTCTTACAACTTCAAAATATTACAATAAAATCATTACAAATATCTGCATCTTTGCATCTGAAATGTTATAGCAGATTCTATGTGCTCAGAATAAGATTACCTAGCTTGTAGCATACCTCAATAACCCATATTGTAACTCGGTAAACCCTTTTGTTTACTCTGTTCTTCGACTGTTCACTAATAACCTTCTCAGTGACCTCTACGTGTCTCTGTAACAGTCTTGTTTCATGCATACACACACATATCTCACATCTCTTGTATATCTCTCTTTTTATAACCCTAAAATCATGCTGTATAAATAGATCTCTTACAGCGGTGATCTAATTCATTGCTTCAATCTTACAAAAAGATTCTTTGAATGAATAACTAAACAAAATATTTCATTGGTTAGATTGACCTTGCAATCATACACAATCTCCTAGTGCAATTTCCAATGCAAAAATGGTTAGATGTGCCTCGATCTTGTAACACGTTTTCATGTGCATGTCTAGGTTCAATGTATCTCGTAAAATGTTTCACTCGGTGAATATCAACTCGGTGAGTTAACTTTACCACTCGGTAGCCATGAAACATTACTCAGTAAATAGCTCGATGAATACTATGTTTTGTGACTGCTTTCTTCTGTAACCGACTAGACTGTTCGTACCGACTTCTTTGTGTGTACCGACTGCATGATTCGGTAATACTAACTGACTAGGATATATAGTATGACTTTGGATATGAAACTAATGGCAATTTGATAAGTAGTAACAATATTGTACCTTGTGCATGGTTGAGTTCTCGTATAGACTCAAGATGTAGTGGCAAGGGCTGGAATGGCAAAATGACCACCTTGTCTTCACGAAGGGTTGGTAGGGTCTACATGAGACTTGGATGGAACCGGGGGTTCAGGAAAGGTTACCAGGATAACCCAGGTTGGGGGTCGGAACCTATGGAGGCCTACCTAGGGTAACCATCACAAGCTATGCGATAACACTCTCTCTTTAGGGTCACTAGTGTTTTTTGATGTTGAGTTCACTTGCAGTATTGTAAAGTCACACTTGTATTGTCGGCCATGTTTTGCTTGTGCTTTATTGAGGGTCTTATGCTATCTCCTAGCATGGTGGGGTGATTTCATTTTGGGATCACATGGTCGGGTGGTAGTGCCACTTCCCATCAGATAATTATGTTTGTGCCTTCATGTGAGGATTGGCTTTGCAGTTATTTCTGTGGTTCGTATTTCTTGTATCATCTCATGTTGGAGATTTTTGTATTTGAGACCTACCTGGTCATTTGTATCAGAACCTTGATATTTGGTAAAGATGTAATTTTGTATGTACTATTGGAAGCCATGTAATAGATGAATAATGTAATCTTGTTATTGGATGTTTATTTTATCAGTTATCCTTATGCTTTGTGCAAATGCTTTCTTGAAGAGTAATATATATTGTAATACTTTCAATCTTTAAATGATGTAATCTGTTATATGAATATTCTTTATTGTGTTCAATAAGTTATTGATGGATAATTAGATTAACCTTTATTATGGAATTTAACCTTTCGAATAATTCTTCGTTGGTAGCCCTTTAGGAATTCTTTGTTTTAGACTTTTGCTTGTGTAATTTTTGTGCAATGTAGTAATTAAAGCACTTAATGTGGTTTATACTTTAAAAAAAAACAATTATTTCATCCTTAGTTGTTTAGTTGTGTGGTTTTTCCTTTGGGGTTCCTAGCGAGGCATTACAGACATTGTGCAACTACACTACTTACACTACTTCACTATATTTATGAGGAACCAAAAAGAGGTGCAACACACATAGAAACTTCATAAATAGATACAATACTTTTGGAAAGGCATAAATAAAATTACTTACTATAATGTATGGAAAGTAGGGTTTCACAAGCTAAGCAATGTAAACTAGGAAATCCATATATTTCCATACAAATCATTAAAATGAGGTTTAATTCAATAGACCCAACCTCAATTATATTGAAAAGAGAGTTGAATATTAATTAAATTATGTTCCTTTTATTTGATGTGAAGATGCAATTGAGAGAGAGTAATTTGGAAGCTAGATCTAGGTTGAATGATATAGAATTGACATAAAATAGCAATAACAACAAGTTACAAACATGGAATGCATACACAAAGCTAAGTCTGAGCAAATGAAATAGAGAAGCACCTATGAAAGCAAATTCAACCTGAAAGTGCAAGACTATGTAGCTCTAGGCGATGTCAGATGTTGACAAACATAAATATTTTATAATCAAGATGTCACTCAAAATCTATTCTTAGAAGTTCATTGGAAATTCATGGGACTGCGTAGCATTGGATGACCTTATCTTCTAATTTTTGCCTTTTCAAAAGTCATAATTGATTGTCATCATCTCCTTTGTCAGAATCTCCATTCGTGGATCCTGGATCTATCGCCTACACACAAAAAGGAGGAAAATTGTGTCTTTGATAGGGGTTTTCCCTAGTTAAAACCTTGGGTTTGAATTGACCCTTGAATTGAATTGAAATTGAACTTGGAAATAGAATTGATTGAATTGAAAAGCTTGTCTTTTAAGGGCAAGGCTAGATCTAAATTTCAAATGCTTGAATTAGAACTTGATATCTTGATGAATCTTGCATATAAGTCTTCATGCCAAGGTTGATAATTTCATGTAGGATGTCTTCATAAAGTCTTGATCATGGATGTCATCATGAATCCTTGAAATCTAAACTTTTTCCTCTCCTTCACTACCTTGAGGATGTTTGATTTATTTCTCACTTGAATTTATAAAAGTGCAATTAGAAACTTGTAGAGAGATCTCAAAATGAGGGGGATAGGATTGATTTTATACCTAACTATACCAAATATGTTTGAAATTTTTTAGGCAGGCCGACACAGAGAATGTTTTCTCACCTTTGAAATGTGGCCATTGTGAGGTCCAAATTTGGGGCCCTTTTGGGAGGACCATAGCGCCCAAGGCATCCTAGTCTTGGGACCATGGCACCTAGGGCATCCTAGTCCTTCCAATCAAGACTAAAATTTGAATAGGGTCCCACACAGGTACAAAGGATGCTAAATTTAGGTGGGTGTGAGAAGAATCAGAATAGAATTAGGGTATGGGAGGGCCAAATGCAAAAGTGAGGCCTAGGTGAGGAGAATACTATGTAGGGATACAATTTACAACCCTGCACTTACTACTTCATGTTGACAATGCATATTGTTGTTTTAAAGAAGATAAGTAATTTGAAACCTTTCTTCTTTAATTGAAATTGCATATTTAGCTTCATCTTCAACTGTGACTTCATACTTTACTGCAAATATAACTTGTGATGCTTTGTTTGCTTCCATTTCAACTAGATGTCCAATAGGGAATCCTCATGACAAAAAAAATTGAACCCTCCTTATTCATTTTGTGTTGATGTGTTGCTTATTTATCCTCTACTTGACTTGTAAATTTCATTTTGTGTGACTAATTTGATAGAAACACATAAATTTTACACTATGCTCACGTTACTCATGTTTTTTCTCTACAAAACATATTGGTTTAACACCTAAAGTTGAGAAGAATGCCTCTAAGTCATCCCAAAATTGGTCTTCTTCAATATATTCTTTACTTTTTGTTAGGATAAACTGACATTAACCTTGCAATCTTAAGCCATCCATATGTCTCCATGTTCCTTGGAAAGTGTTTTCTAGGACATAGAAAATATTAAATATTTGTACTTTATGGCTATTTGTAATTTCATTTTCAAGAGGTGAACATGATGAGGTGATAAAGAGAAATAAAAATGGACAAAATACACTCTTTCCCACATCCATATTGAGACATGAAGGGCTAGCATAAAGAGACCAAGTTTGGGAAGAGAAAAAGTGTCCATTTGGGGAACTAAACAATCGCTCGAAGTTACAAAGCATGAAAAATGTCTAGAGTCTAAGTATATTTGGGTTTGGTTCCCAAAGACGAGCTACTTAAATAATTTTATTATTTTATCATGTCTATTGGCTATTCATTCTTCAAGACATGGGTTTTTGCACGTAGTTTTGGCCCCTTGTTTTGGGAAAACAACAGTGGTTTTTTTACTCCCATTTGGCTATAAATTAGAGCCAAGGCATAGTTATTTTATCATAGTTTATTTGAGGTTTCTAATTATTTTGGGGATAATTTAGAGAATTGAAGTGTATTATTAATAATATGCTTGCCCTCATTCTCTAGTGGAGTCTTTTCCCAAAAGGGTTTCTCCACGTAAATTTGGTTTTTTTTTTGGTATGATTGGTTTTATATTTATGTTGAATGGTGAAATCACATGTTTATTTTAGATTTATTTTCAGATTTTTAATCACATAAGAAAGTTAATATTGCAAGCTTTCTTCACCTTGTTTCTCCACTTTCCTGCATGAGAGGATAGATTTTGACTTCATGGCAGCTCTCTTGAGGATTCATAGGAACGTCAAGGTTCTCTTTTTGAAGCGAGACTTCTGATTTAACATCAATACTAGAACACAATTCTTTTATGATGATTGAGAAAATGTCTTCATCAATATCCAACTTACTCTCTTCAAGAATGTTAATTTTCTCCTTCTTCAAAATAGGGTAGACCAACACCCTATAAAAGTTGTTGGCTTCTTCCTATTTTCCAAAAATTGTTACTACTGATATTTTATTTTGGTTATCATACTTCATGGATAGAAAATGCATTTTTTCTCTACTGCTGGATCAAAAGAGTTATAGTAGAATTGAAAGACATTAGTAGTGAAGACCGGAAGAGTTCAGAAGTAGAAGATTTTGCAGATCACATGGCAGCATTGCATATTCAGGTTAAACAGCATTTGGAAGACATGAAGAGAAAATATAAGGAGAAGGCGGATGAGAAAAGGAGACATAAGGAATTTGAAGTTGGTGACAAAGTGATGGTATATCTAAGAAAAGAGAGATTCCCGGTTGGAACTTATAATAAGTTGTAGATGAAGAAGTTTGGACCCTGTAAGATTTTGAGGAAGTTCAGCTCTAGAAATGCATATGAAGTGGAGCTACCGAATAGTCTAAGTATTTCACCCATATTCAACATTGCAGATCTTCATGAGTACCATGAACTAGAATTCAGTAAGGACAATGTTGCAAACTTGGAGAAACAGTTGCCCTGGAAGGAACCAGATCAGATTGAAGAGATTTTGGATAGTAGGATTGGGCGTAGTACCCGAAGCAGTCAGTATAAGGAATATCTTGTGAAGTGGAAGGATAGACCAGTTGAAGATTCATATTGGATTTCTCAGGCAGAGGTATACTGCATCGATTTCCATCTAACCCTAGCAAAGTGACAGGATCACTTTTTCAATAACCCCAAATGTCTGATGCAGGAGCATCCCCAGTCCACAGCAATCTTGCATCAACCAAAACATTTTCCTTTTTGTTTGCAGTTTCAGTTTTCCTTTCTGTGTATCCCGATTTTGGTTCACCAAATTCTATGGAGTTGGCTTCTACTTGAAGACTTGATCATCTATCTTTCTTTTAGACCGCATCGCATTTGGATCACTTTTTGGCAAGATATTGCTACCAGTTTGCAGGACAGTTTCTTGTTACCAGATTGACAGTTCTTTGTTACCGGTTGCCTGAGACCTATTTTGGTGATCTACTAGAACCCATTTCGAATCTTGTGGAGCTCTGGGCATTGATTTCGATGTTCCTTGGTGTGTGGCCAACCTTCTATGTTTCACCCTTTGGATTTTCTGGAGGAATCTCTTGGTGGATGCCGACCTTTGTTATTTTTATGTTAGGTCTTGTTCTTCAGGTTTTGATCCCTTTTGGGTCGACTAGATCCTTTGGATCGATATAAATATTTATAAATATACATTAGAATGTAATCAATTTAGAATCAATTAGGGAATCAAATAGCTAGACTGTACATAGAAGATAGATCTTTCGATTCAAGGTCCCGATTGTGACCTATTCTACCAGGCCTAAGAGCCAATATGTTGTAACCCATTGTAACCAGTTGGATGTAATCAAATTTTATGCATTTAATCAATATGTCTACATTGCCTCCATCATATCTTTGTGTTTCTGTTATGTTTACTCTTGCTGGCCGGTTCGGATTGATCTCTTTAAGGTCCCTCCTCACCGATGACTGCTTCAAATCTCCAAGAGTACAATAATAATATGAATACATAGATCTGCATCAATATGATAGTATTCAATCCTCCACGTGCCAACATGAACATGAAGAAGGATGAACAAAACCCAATGGGTGCAAATAAAACTTCACCCAGCCATGTGGTACCATAAGGTCCACCCCCTGTGCTAAGAGGTATCATTCAAACCCACAAGATGGAAGCAATCAAAAAGAGTACCAACATGACACACAAGAGAACTCAAGGCTTAACCACAAGAGACTCTTAAGGCTTAACCAAAGGAGGCTCAAAGTAAAACAACCATCTTCCATAGGCTCAAGCAATTCATAGAAGAATAAAAGACGCAAGTTACCACTAGGTATCAATAGGGAAGAGTGTCATCATTAGGTTGTCATGAGTTACCCTAGTAGGTCTTTACTAGGTCTCGACCCCCATCCTAGGTTACCCTGGTGACCTCTTTCGACCCCCAGCCCCCATACAAACACTAGTGGACCACACCAACCTTTCAAAAGGACAAGATTGGTGGATGTCATTCCAAGCCCTTCTCAACTTACCTCAACCTATACAAGCACCTAAGCATAAGAAAGGCAACAAGAATTAATATTTATTAATGTTATCTAGCTACCCACCCAAGTTTATTATTTAATATTATCACTTGATTACAAAACTCTCATTGAGTTACCCTGGCGACCACTTTGGGTCTTGGCCCTTAATAAAAGTCACTCCCCCAAGATTGCACCTAGGAATCCAAGTGACACCATAGAACAACTAGAAATCTCAAGATGGGATTCACCAAAATACCATAGAAAGGCTTGACCCTCTTGCTATAGTAAGATAACATACATGGAGAATCCAAGGTAGGCTAGGAAACACCATCTAGCTTCCAAAATGTACAAGACTTGAACAAATTTCATCAAAAGAAAAGCATCAAATAATGAAATCCACAAACACCCTTTCTAAGCCTCTAGAAAGCGACACATATAACCACACATCTAAGTATCCCAACAATGAAAGACAAGAACTAGAAACAAAAGCAAGGTCTCACTATGAAAAATACAAATAAGTTCATTCAAATCCATCGAAGAGACCAAAATAAAACTTGTACATCAAATAGATCCAAATCAACATTGATTCCATTATTTCATTGCCTGACATCATATCAACTCATAAGCATGGTAATCCATTCCTTCAAATTATTTTTATTATATTCGAAATCGCATATTAAGTGAGGATTTTTTTAAGTTCATGAGCAGATCAATAATTCTAAGCAGAACTTAACCACAAGATTAAGTGAATATATGAAACAACATTTATACTTTTCTCAAAAATATAATTAATTTCCAAATATATCATTATGCATATAATTATTCACAAAAAGCAACTATGTGCTCAAAACTATTAATCTAAAAATATATAATGTAATCCTTTGTTCTATCTTATCAAATCCTAACTACATTTATCCAAAATACAACTTTATTAATCAACTAAACCATCTTGTCAAAATAGACTGCATATTCCAAATTATAACCATATATAAATATTTAACAAATTATATTGCATATGCAAATGAATTCACATATAATAAAGAATTGATCAGAATATATATATATATATATATATATATATATATAAATTGAAATCCACATAATATAGAAAAGACTGCAAAACATTTATTTTGCACTAAAATTTATTGGCAGACTGAAATATCTACGACAGGGGAGGGAATACATACCCCCTGTGGTTTCCCCATGATGGGTGAGCTCCCCACCATTGTGGGTTGCCCACGGTGGATGGTGGGTCAATTACCCACGACTGTGGGTAAACCACGATGGGTGGGGGTTTCCCACCTCCATGGGTTACCCACAAACCCAACCAACATGCACAGAAAAAAATAAAAGGATATAGTTACATAGAAATAGAACACACCAACAAAGATAAAATATTAATTTTATATTTCATTTCAAATTGGATATATATATATATATCAAATCAATTAACAAGGATTCACAGAAAGATACCAGAAGAGAGAATAAAATTTCACTTTCTGAAACCAAAATTCCACATGCACAAATTCACCCAAAAATATGTTCTAAATCCCAAACTCCTTTTTTAAAACAAGACAATCTCTTACAAAAATTCTCATCTCAATAAATTAAACAGGCAGAATTTCATTCAGAAAGAAAGAATCATTTACATGCAAGAAAAGAATCAAAACCCCAACCTTTATACGCTATCTGGAATACAGAGGTGGAAGCATTGATCGTGTAGCTCCATTCTTGTGAGCTCTGATCCGGAAGATTTAGCCACAAACTTCCATTAACCACTCCTCTTTTCATATTTTCAATTTCTTCTTCCCAACCAAAGATTTCACCCAAAATCCTTTTTTTCAAAAAGCCTTCCCCAAAACAATCATGCACACACAAATAATCTTCACAGCAAGAGACTTCCCCCATTTCTTCCAAAAAGAAGATATAATAAATACCCCAAAAAATAACTCTGAATGCATGCGAGAACTATTAATTAATTTTGCTCATTATTTTCTTTTGTAACTCCCCTCATTATTCAAATTTTAATGTTTAAAACAACTAATTAACATTTATATTTTTAATCTTTTATTCCATGAGCACAAAATAAATTCCTAATAAAATATTTAATTAATCCTTTACAACTAAGATAAAATAAATTTAATTATTTTACCACTAACATTAGTTTAATTTAATTTTGCATAATTTCAATTTTACTAATTAATCAATCATTAATATACAAATACCATTTATATATATAAATATTAATCTTTGTCACAAAATAATAAATAATAGTTAAACTAAACACAGTAGCAACAAATTGTGACAAACCAAAACACGAAGACCAACACAAAAGACTAACAGGGCAAACAACCGACATGACGGGCAACAAAACATTGTGATACCTGACAAGCATCTCGTTCCCGTGGGAACGATGGTTGCATCAGGGTTTGACTGATAACTCTTTTTTCCACTTTTCCATTGGGTCAAAGAGCACACTTAGACCTGAAGATTCACATGGAGTCGATGCTCGGTACCCGCAGCTGCATAAACAAACAGTCGCACATGCAAATACATTATTCCAACATAACAGGCACACCGGTGGAGGAGAGTCATGACATTCCATGTCCCTCCAAAGTGGGTGATGGAAGATCATCCCCTCGCACCCCATACAAACTTGTATGCCTACAAGTAGATGAACGCAAGAAATATCTCATACATAAAGAAGATGTGTCAGTCCAAGGTCAGTATATACACATGTAATCTAAAATCTAACCACCCATCAAGATAAAATACATAAACAACATATTAAAAGCCATCACATAAGAGAGTATCATCTAGTCACATAAACCACCAAAGAAATCAACCAGAATAAAACAAAGTTAAGCAGAGTCTAATCGAGGGAGGGGCATTACACTTCTGAACACCATGTTCCACCTTCCAAAATTAAGCAAAACTTCTGATAGAATGAATTTGCATATTTCGGATGACGCTTCTAATTTGAGTTGCCATCAATGACAACCCCTAAACAATCTTCAAGCACTTATCTCTTCTGGAACAGTGTCTCTTACCAACAATCTCCCCCTTTGGCATTAATGGCAACACTTAATGAAAAATGACTAAGTGGCAAACCAAAAATATCATACAATACAAAATTTTAAAAACTTTGATTCTAACAGGATCCCCCTAAGAATATACATCATTTTTCACTCCTCTCTCCCCCTTTGACATCAATGGAAAAGGTAGGAATCTGCTCAAAATTCTATGTACAAGGGTATACACAACAACTTACAAAAATTTGAAGATGTCTGCAAAAATAGTCTTCAAGTATTGCAATTGATCATCCCAACCTTTCTTCAAGTTCTCTAAAATGTTGATCAGAGCACTGAATAGGTATGCATGCATTTTTGCTCCTCTAAGATCTGAAGTAACACTCTTATTCAGTGTATTTATTGCATTCTGCTGACTGCTCAGAAGAGTATCCAACCAAGGAGTGACTAGGTTCCTCAGCTCTCCCACTCTACCAATAATTCTATCTTTTTCTTGATTCAAGCTCATGATTTTATCAAGTAAATACATCACCTAAGCTTCATAATTACTTGCAAAAATAGTATGGGGGGCATAGGACTGAGATATACCGGCTAGTTAACCTTCCCATTCTTTGATCTTCTTATCAAGATCTATAGTGAACTTTGGCAATAGAAGACATGACTTGTAGATATTTCCTCCTTCATTCAAGGCCTCGGAAATGCCCTTCATGTCAGTTATTAGACTGACCCTATCGCCTTCAACCATTTTCAAAACTATCCTTAACCTCATAGCATTAAAATTGTTCAAAACTTTTACATCTACAGCTTTCTAAAGAGACTCAAAATGAGAATCTACTACCTTAGTCATACTTCTTAGCTTACCAAAGGGTGAGTCAACTATGTCTTTCTTGAATTAAGGAAAAAAATTCTCAAGATCACTCATAGCCAAAGATATAAGATCTTTGTCCTCGGTGTGGGTCTTCAACAACTCTTCACTAGTTTTTGCTTGAGCTAAGGCTGAAAACTTCAGTGCTTGCACAAGAGATAAGGAATTGATATTGATAGGCCCTTGAATGAGATCAATGTCACTTATTATTTGCTTTCCCTTGACAAAGTTTGTAGTGTCTCTTGCCATCGAAACCTGTTCAATATTTCTTTCATCCTTCTCCTTCTCTTCCATCTTTGCATCCTTTGCCTTTTCACCACCAACCTCCTTCATATTCTTCTCTGAATTAACTACCATTACCAGAGGATCCTGAACTTCTTCACCCAAGTCTACAATCTATTGATTGTTATCAAGATCATTTGTAGCAGCAATAGGTTTAGTTGTCTATTCATTCGACTTTGCACTCTTCGGTTCATCTCCTAAGGATGGTATCCCAAGGAATTTCGGAATAGACGTTTGAACACTTTCCTGAGATCTTTCAGGAACTACATCATACTCATACTTCTTTATTATTTTCCTCAAAATTTCTTGTGTCTCCTTATGAACCTCTTCATTTTTTCCAATCATTATTTTGTTTACTCAGATTTTACTTCTAAATCTTTCTTTATTTTCTCTAAGAATCCTATCAACTTCTGTCTTGGAAATCACCAGACAAAGTTACACTAGCTCATATTCCCTAATTCTCTTCTCTTCTACTCTTGTAGTTTCTTTTCTCAAATCCAAGATATCATACAAAATTTTGGGAACTTCAGACACAATCTCTATAAGTGCCCTGCTATACTTATTCAAATATATAATTGTAGCTTCTTCTAGAGACATTTTCCCTTTTTCATCCAAACAATTATAAAATTGGGAAAGCAATTTAAGATTTCCTTGTTCTATTATTGCTTCCTTCACTTTCTTAAGGGTTATACTAGATGGATTAGCTTCAACTCTGGACTTCTTGCTAGGCTAACTTTCACTAGAGGATTGCATCGTCACAACCCTAGCAGCAGTAGCACTCTTCTTTACTTCTTTCATTGCTTCATCTGATTCAGTCTCCTCTTTTGCAATGGTTGCTACATAAACTCTTCTTGGTTTCCCTTTCTTCCTCTTCTCAGCTCCACCAAATGGCTTTGATTGAGGGACAGGATTTTGAGCACGAGAGGAAAGTGTTGGCTTCCTTGTTTTCCTTGGCTTTGGGGAAGGAGTTTTTGGTTTGATCTTCTTAGGTTTCACCATATCTTCTTCTTTCAGGATATTCCTCTCTCTAGCCCTTCGAACTACCTCCTTTGTGATTCCCATATCCTCTAAAAGCTACTCCACTTCCTTCCTAACTCTTCTCTACATTCCAAGTTTGGTGAACTGAGAGTGCAAGCTCAAGCTTTTCTCCTTGTATGTTCCAAACATTTCCTCTGACTTGTCTACTGGATTTCTCAAGAGGTGTTGAGCATATGCATTAAGTATATCACTACTAACCTCATACCCCTTGGGCATGATCCAAACTGTCTTAGGCTCAATATCCTCCATCAAGCATTGATCAGTGTCCACCATGAAGCATATGGAATCTTCATACTTCACCACAATTTCTTTACGGATCCTTTCCCTACTCTGTATCATGCCTTGGAAATTTTTTAAGTAACCCTACATAATAGCTTTTTTATCTTGTGCATCACCTAATCCATCTAGAGTTTCCTTTATTTGCATTGACATTGGCCTATCATAGGCCCATTGAACTTTACCTACACCAAGGACCTCATTCATGAAATAGAAGTACAGACAGATAATCAGAGTACCAAATTTGAATACATACTTTTTGTCATGTTTTACCTTCTTCAAATTATTCAAGAGCTCACTCTAGAGTACCTCACACAAATCATATAGCTCATCTTCCTTGATAACTTTATATGCAACATAAATGGTCGTACTGGATACTGTGTTATCTCTACTAGATTGATAGACCTTGTAACCCATCACCATGGGTGCAAATCTAACATCATATTCAATAATATCATTGATCTTCCATCATGTTTGGAACCAGTTGCCTCCATCATCGTCCGATTCTTTACATTCCTAAGGCCAAGTACTTCACCAGTTGAATTCAAGCATGTTACAACTTTGATTCCTTGCTTTGTGATCTTGCGTGGCTTGTCAAGCCATATGAACTCACTGTGAACTCTGCTCAGAATATATCTAACCCATTCAGGTTCGTCAAAGATAAAAAAAAATTGATGAATTGAATGAAACCCTTGTCTTGGAGAGATTTGAATTCAGGTTTAAGGTTTCCCATGCCATCTACCATGCTCTCTGTGTAAAGTTTCAGCATTTCCGAGCTCTTCAAAAATTGCAATGGATGTAAGCCCTAATGTCCTCAACATGCAAAAAACCATATGAAATGGACAAAAATGCTCAATTTGGATCACTTCCATCAATTTATATGGATGTTTCTTAAACTTATGTCTTGCCCTATCAATTATGTCAACAACCAACGGAGTCACCACACTAGATGATGCCATTGTCGAATTTTAGGTTAGGAATAGAGAAATTTATCAAGCTCTGAAAAATACCTTTTAATCTTGAACCGAATGCAAGAAATATTTTCTGAATCTCTTCAAAGCTCTAGGTTCACTTCACAATCTCTTTGCCAAGCTCTCCTTCTGATGAGGAGGCAACAGACTAGAAGGATGACCTTGAACCAACCAATCTCTAAGGCTCACAAACTCATCCAAAACCCTACTACCAAAGGGTCTTTACACAACACCAAGTCAATAAATGGTTTGATGATACTAAAAAATGCCTTGGGAGACTCAAAGGATCCAATATGTCCACTTACAAACAACTAACACTCTCAAGTCTCGTGTGGCTACACACACCCTTGCATACATGAGTGGCCTACTACTAGGCTTTAGGGGTTTGAATGGCCCACTTGACCAATTCAACACAACAACCCTTGGAGGGGTGTTCTCACAATGCCTTAACACAAATGAAATAGGATTTCATGTTTTAGACCCACCAGAACATCAATTTTGACTCACTTGCCCACAAATAGAACCGGTTGCAATTAAGCCTCCATTTGAAGGAATTGGGTGATAACTTTTGACACCCTGAGGATCTAGGAAAAAAAATTATATTTTCAGATACCCTTTTGGGAGTTCTCAACAATATCTCATTTTTTGGTAGTAGAGCAACTTGCAGATATCCGAACCAATATTGCATTAACAGACCTAATAGGGCTATTAAACCTATTTGACTAAACGCCTTCCACAAAATGGTTTGGTTCTCCTAATTGGTGACCATAACTGACCATGAAATGTTATGTCAACCTCCAAATTTATCTTCTACCACATTAAAACCCCTTTCTAGTGCTCTACCAGTCAATTCTCACGCACTGCACTCATCAAACCGATCTGTCATATAGAGATGCCAGACCTAGGTTTTTTTTTCCATCTGCTTCGCCCTATTTTGTCCTCTTAATGGCCCTTGGAATTTACATATGATACAGTAGCCTATCATCTCCTATAATGGCGGAGTGTTCAACTTAGAATTGATAGGCCAAAACCCATTATTACAGTCAAACCCTAGGGGTTTGGGGGTTTTAGGATACCCAGTAGAGATTTGCTTGTAGAATGGGGCAGCGATC
Source organism: Cryptomeria japonica (assembly GCF_030272615.1). Taxonomy (NCBI): domain Eukaryota; kingdom Viridiplantae; phylum Streptophyta; class Pinopsida; order Cupressales; family Cupressaceae; genus Cryptomeria; species Cryptomeria japonica. Next base: position 269,184,887 of record NC_081409.1, on the reverse strand, counting down.
ACTTCAAGACATCACACCAAATGCCAAAACAAAGGTAAAATAATCTAGTTTCAATATCTATGTCATGATAATTCTTTCCAATCCACTTGCAGTATGCAATTAACAGAAATTAGATGGTTTTCTGAGTTTCCAACAGTTCTTAATGCTTCAATTTCCTTTTCAAAAACAACCAAATCAACACCCTTACATATTTTAGTGTTTGGGGTCCTTAAAGGTGTCACCTCAAATTAACACAACCTCCTCCAACTATTTTTCAAATTGAACTGACCGTTGGAGAATCACGACCTACAAAAAGTGCAAAATTGTCATGACAACAAATTGACAATATGACAATTTTTGCATTATTCAACCAACTTAGACTCCAGACTATCATAGTCCCCCAAAATGATTAAATTTGATTCTAAAACATCAAAAATAACTCAAATAAACCTTTAGCTACTTGATCCCTCAATTTAGACCATTGTGACCCTCATTGACTCAATTTGCTCTACAAGACCCTAGGTGACAATTTGACCCATACATGGAAAAAATTGTCACACTCCTAGGATAGTGAAATACAAAAAGGACCCATAAGGTCTTATTACATTCATCTTATACTAATAGAAAATCATCTTGTCTTTGTCTCATTCCTTCATAGGTAGGTGCTCTTGTACCACCTTTTTTCACTTCGAACGCAATATGATAAATGAGAGTTAAATCCCCTTTTTATCCATTGCATACCTAACTTTTAGGTATAATAAATTCTCAACCCTAACTCTTTTGAATGCTCTGTATCTCATGAATATTATTCTAGAATCACAAATCAACATGAAGTCTTTCAAAGATCCTTCAGGATCAACTGTACAAACATTCACAACCATTTGCAACCTTCTATAGCTAGTTACAGGTTTCAAACAGGGGGTTTTCAAGATATGCATGAAAAGATTCCCCCTAAGGCCAAGTGCCTTAGTTGTCGGATGAGGTTTTTGTACCAAAATCAGGTGCAGACTCATTCACTGCATCTGAATCACCTTTTTTCACCCATTTCTTCTTGTACTTCTCTTTGATCTCTTCAACCATTGCTTTGCCCTTATCATCTAACTTGTTCTTTTCTACCAGAGCATTCTGGTTCATATTCTTGCTTCTACAAAATTTTGCAATGTGACTGGATTTGTTGCAAGTATAGCAAACAATGTTATTTCTCTTATTAGGCCTAAAACTACCTTGATTTCTCTTTGATCTGCATCAATTTGCAACATTTCCAAACCTTCCACAAACATAGCATCTTATATTTCTCCCATTTACCATACTTTTTCCTTCAATTGACTTATGACCATATTTATTGCAATTGAAACATTGTTCGGAGAATGATGAATTATTCTGATTTGCCATATTTCTGCATTGACTTTCCATATGACCAAATTTATTGCAAACAAAGAATTTACCATTAAATTTATAAGCATTAGGTTGCCTTACCAGAGATCTCTTGTTCTTTTGATAATTGCTTTGACCAAATCCAAAGCTTTCTCCTTTCTCAAATCCAAGTCCTCCCATATCACTTTTATTCTTCTAACTTTGTAGCATTTCATACAGCTTAGTTGAGTTAGCATTGAATTTTTCTTTGTACTAATTAGCAGTGGTAAGTTCATCTCTCAGAATTATGATTTGTCTTTCAAGCTCCTGCTTATTTTTCCTAGATTGGATCAATTCAAGCTTCAATGGGTCATTTTAATTATTTAGTCTACAACATTCATCAGATCTATCATTTAATAACTGATTCAAGCTTTCCTCATTCTTCTTCCTGTCTTCAATTTCCTTTGTCAACTTCATCACAATGGATTGCATTTAATACTTCAAGACTGCATTATCTCTAGCAATTTTTTCACATTCATCTATCTTGTCTTTTAAGGCTTGATCATCAATGCTTTGGTCTTCTTTCTCCTTGAGTTTGTCATTAAGCTCCTTTCTCTTTTCTCTGGATGTGTTCACTTTTTCCTTCAAATACTCAATGAATTCTTTAGCATTGCTCAAATTTATTCTCAGGTTATTTGCTTCTTTTCTTGTTGTATCTAGATCTTCAAGTTCCAGAGTGAGTTGTTTCTGTAAACTGGAGTCCATCGATTCACTATCTCAGATCTTCCTCAAGCTATTAGGCTTCGTCAAAGGAACTAGGCTCTAATACCAAGTATTGGAATCAATGAACACTAAGAGGAGGTGTGAATCATTTTTCTGCAATTTATAACTTTCTTTAATTGATTCTTAAACCACCAGATGCAAACAAATAAAAATAAAGTGTAGAAACTCAACACACACAAGCACAAAACCATAGCACCAGAATTTTTACATGGAAACTCGGAAAGGGAAAAACCATGATGGGATTGAGACCCACAATATTATAATAGTGTGATCAGGAATATAATAATATTACAAGAGGAATGCACATGCATTGAGGCACACTGCCTAGAGATCACTGCTCAATTACAAAAGAGAGGTCTACAACCCTCAGAGGACTCATTATCCTACAAATGATAACTGATTGTCTGAACTGATGGATAGCATCTAAAAATGCTAAGTGCAGTTCCAGTTAAGAACAAAGAGACTGTCTTTCACTATATTGGCACACTGCTCTATTTTGCTCTACTCTGTCAAATATTAGAGCATAAATGCACATGAAATTGCACATAGATGCTCATACAATCTTTTCACATCACTATCAAATCCTAAATTCTCATATAGATTGTTCTTATATATCTGCATCACTTCATTAGGTCACCAACATGTCGGCTCCAAGAACATTTACAAAATATGAAATGTGTAACAAGAAGTCGGCTCAATTCAATTACAACTATACATACAGACCAAAATAAATTTATAATATGCTTCAAACAAGTCGGAATAACAACCTCGAACATGACACCAATCAACAAAATCATCCCAAAGATTCCACATAACATGCTACACCACAATATCCTTGTTCTTCCTAAAATATTGGATATCGGATCATCAAACTTGCACTAGAATCAATACTAAAGGCTAGGATTGTGGACTAATAAATTTCAACCAACAAATAGACTACCTCTTCCACCGTAAACAAAAATGTGCACCCAAATTGAGTTCTACTCAATGTACTCATACTCTGCCAAACACTGTGTTCCACCTTACAGACTTAAGCAAAACTTTCGGTAGAATTAATTTGCATATTTTGGATGACGCTTTTGATCTGAGTTGCCATTAATAACAACCCCTAAACAATCCTCAAGCACTTATCTCTTCCAAAAATATGTCTCTTGCAAACATCAATATGCTAATTTTTTTAAGATTCCAACATTTTCTCTTTTCCTTTAGACTTTCCTCTCCCCTCCCCCTCATGAAGAGAGATTTTATTTTTCCCTTCCTCAAAAGTTTGCATCTTCCCCATCAAATTGTCATTATCTACCCCCTCAACAAATTTTATCTTCTTCCTTTTATTAGCAATGGATTGCACATTTGTCTCCATATCACAATCCCAGTAAAAGAGCCACCTATCCATGAGATATGGGGTTTATATCACTTCTTAGAGGTCTTCTTAGTTTTTTGTTTTTTTCTCAAAGGGGTTTGAGTAAATTTCCATAGAATCCTCATCTCCTTCATTTGCAATCCACTCTTGCCCCTGTATTTTATCTTTAGTATCAGTGCTCATGTCCAAGTAGTGCACTCAATAGAAGGGGTATTTCTTGTTGAGAATGGATGTCTCAAACTTACTAGTTGAAATCTTGGACAAATGGCACTTGATCTCTAAATGTGCAGTTCAGTGTGAATAATCTTTGTGTTATTGATAGCGCAGTTGATAACCTTCATGTTATATATACCCGCCTGAAGTAGCACTGTGGAGAGCAGTGATTTTATTATAACATATTTTTTTGGTATGTCTCTCACAATAGTCACCCAAAGTCATGTGCTACATCGATGAGCCTGAGTTTGATATAGTTTTGGCGAAGACGAAGAAATGGTTCTTCCCGCCACCCCGCAGGGATTTTCTAGTAGTCTCAGGTGTAGTGTGGGATAAGGTTGAAGGCGAAGGGATGGTTCATCCTTCCACCGTGCTTGGTGAATAGCGGTACAAGAGTGGTACTATGGGATAAGAGGGAAGCAAGTAGTTTTTCCTACCCCACCACCCCGTAGGTAGTCTGAGGGTTCTCAAGGAGCTTTGCGAGATAACTAGAGAAGCAAGGACATGCTCATCTCGCCATCCCACAACAATGCCAAAGTGAATTTAGTATAAATTCAAGTCGAAGCAATAGAGGTGGGGCCATGGTCGAGTGTGAAGCAACTTGTTGAGCTGTGCGTAGGCAATTGGTGGAAACTGGAACGACTCAAAGGAAGCTGAAGCAATGAAAATAACATGGCGTGTTATTGATAATCTAAGGAAGTTGAACAATTAGTAATTGAATCAAACTATATTTCGACAAAGACATATAAACATCTAGAAAAATTGTTGAAGTGTGAGATTGTGTGTGAATTATTTCTATCATTGTGTAGAGGGGATTGAGGCATCATTTGGTAATTCTGTAAGCGGAATTGAAAAATTGATTGTGAATGTAATATTTTGTACTGCTATTGCTTGAACAGAGACCAAATCTGAAATCTATAACTTGTATGTAAACCGATTTTACTATAATACAAGATATTGCTTTGGTGTGTGGGTTTTTCACCCGTAAGGGTTTTCCCACATGAAATCTAGTGTACATTTCTGTGTTGGAGTTTGTCATGTTGTTTTGTTTGTCTCGTATTATGTATCTTAGTTGTTGTAATTTGAATTAAAAACTCATCTACCTCACTTCTCTAAGAAATTAACATTAGGAAAGTGTTTTCCACACTCTACTTTCCTTACATTTCTTATAGTTTTTTGAGTCCTTTTAAGGATCAATAGGGATAGAAAAGGATTTAACATACTCCATAATTAACAAATTCAGACCTTCATGAAGAAAAGGACTTCCCAAGTCCTAAGTGAGGTTTCTGGAGCACCCCTTGGGCCACATTCTCTTTTCATCTTGTTGTTAAGTGGGGTTTCTGCTTTGATTGTTGGGCCGCCTTTTTGTCTAAGTGTTGAGTGGGTTCAAAAAGGAAACTAACTATTTATGGTGAAAGCGGTTGAGAAATATAAAGTGATAACCCAACAAAGAAGTGAATGTGCCATCAAGAGTGAAATACCACATAATTACCTCAATGGTGTTAGCCCATATTAGCTTAATGGACTTCCTATCATATCCTCCTGAACATAGTTTGACTAGTTATCCTTCTTAAAAAAAAAATGTTAACTATCTCTAATGTCTTTCTATCTATGAAAATATTTCTACCTTAGTAGACAACCCAAAAAATTTCCCAATTAGGTCCTCTCAAATATTTAATTCCTTTCCATGAATGGACACAATGTGATTCTTCCAACCCTTAAAAAAATCCTTGGTAACCTATGGAAGCCATGAACCTTCTCTAAATAAAGGGTAACACCATCCTTTACTAGGATTTTCAAGACTTGATCATTACTCTTTGTCCATTTGCAAGAAATTGGCTCGACATGACTCCTATCACCACCCATGATCAAGTAAATTGTAGAATAAATATGTAGAAAAATGAAATAGAGCATACCCCACCATAGCTAGAGAAGAAGAGGGCCCTAAAAATTTCCCAAAGTACATGTTAAAGTCAATTTGAAATAACTATTAATCATTCACATTAATGGAAAAGCCACCTTAACTTTGTTGACTCTCATGATTAATGATGACCTTAACATCAAGGGGTAGGGGGTCATGGGAGTCTCACTTTTATTTAAAAGGGTTATAAACTCCTAGGTTCACAAAATAATCAACAAGCTTATTACCCTCCCTATAAATATGTGATATATTGCACTCTTAAAAGGACTTGAGAAGAGTAGTTGAGACCCTTAGTATATTTTCAATAGTCCAACTTGAGCTTTGAATTTCCTTAAGATAATTAATGATATTTAGAGAGTCACCCTCAATCCAAACGTTCTTAAATCCTTGAGAATGGGCTAGTTTCAGTCCTTTATAGCTACAATTTATTTAACAAAGTAATTTGTCTGTGTACCCAAGGGGAGTGCCACCACTAAAACAAACCTACCATTATGATCTCTCAATACTCCCCCACTTCACGTAGGCTTCGGGTTACCCTTGGCCACTCCATTTAAGTTAATTTTGATCCAATCCCTCGGAGGAGCACACCAGACCACATTATCCCTAGGATGCTTGATTTGTAGATTAGATTTAAGATATCAAATAGAAGATTCCAACAATGAGAAACCTATAGATAATAATCAAAGACTTTTAGGTCAACCAAATTAACTAGATAGAAATCCCAACTAAGAAATTCTCCTTAATAGAGTTACATATTTTGAAGAATAGTCTTTGAGAAGTCAAGAAAGGCTCCTTGAAATTTTTATTATTCATTTCTTTCCAAACCCTCATGCAACATGAAGGATTATCAAGGACCAAAGAAATGAGAGAGAAGGGTTTCTAGATGGAGCAATCCATTAGGACCATATATCACAAAATGAATTAGGAAGCACCCAACTTAGGTTCCAAAGAGAGAGAACATGAGGCCAAATATCCTTGATAAAGTTGCAACCATTAAGGAGATGAATAACACTCTTACAGTCTAACTCATAGAGAAAGAATCTATTAGGCAAAAAAAACCCTCTTTTACATAAATTATCAATAGTAAGCACTTTTTTAAAACCATCATCTATAAAATATATTGAATCTATGAACCAGCTTAAAATTCTAAAAAGAATCCCAAAACAGAGGGGGAGACTAAAGATCTAAATACTGATAAAAAGTAGAAGTCACAAAAAACTTGCCATTGGATAAAAAATTTCAAACCACATGATCTAGCATGAAATAAGCAATAACATGCACCAAAGACAACAAAATTTGAATATCATCGAGACCTAAGTTGACAATCAAAAGATTTTTCTATCTACCATCAACAAAATAATCAACAACAAAGTAGCCAAAATTCTTGATACAAATAGATCTCTAAAGGGATTTGTCCATGAAAAGTATTTGAGAGGGTAATTAAATTGATCCACCAATCATCCCCTAAAATAATTGTAGGACCATTCCCTAAAGACCATCTCTGTCCTTTAGATATTGAAAATCTTGACTTCATCGTATAGTTCTAGTGTAAACCAAGAGGGGGACATTGTTGAGCAAGGATAAGATCTCTAAAACTATCAAAACCTCTAGGATATTTGCTAGTGAAAATCTACATCTATTCATTATTTTCAAATAGAAGTATCCATAGTTGTTTATCAAGGAGGACATAATTAAATTCCTTAATTCCTCTAATCCCAAGGCCTCCTATCTTCTTAGGTCTACAAACTTTCATGCTACAAGGTGCAATATTTTTCTTTCTTTTTTCCTAGTACACAAGAAATTCCTTTGGATGAGCTCAACCTTATCCAATATTTTTTGGGGAATCTTGAAGAGGTTCATCACATAGACAGGTAAGTTTAGAAGAGTGGCTTTAATCAACTAGACATTAGCAGCTTGACTGAGTAAAGAACCTTTCCGATTAGCAAGCTTAGATTAATTCTATCAAGAATCCCCATCCAAATAGAATCAGGAGCATTTTTAGAACATAAAGACAACCCAAAATAAGATGAAGGAATTTTTCACACAAAATACTCAAAAATACTAGCAATTTTCATTTTTCTTGGTTCGGGAGAATTCAAGAGGAAAATGGTGCTTTGAGGAAGATTGTGTTAGGTCCCAGAGACAACTGAGAGAGGGGGGGGGGGTGAATCAATTGTCAACTAATTTCAAACCAAAAACAACTTAACCAACTTAATGCTTAATACCGGTAAACTAGTTAAGTATGCCGGTAGCTAGTGTTAATAGTTAATAGCTATACCGGTAAAGATTGATGCATGAAACATAAACACAAAGTCATCCACAACACATGACACCAATATTTGTATGTGGAAACCCTGTAAGGGGAAAAACAACGGTGGGAAACCTTACCCACAATCAAATGATACTACTGTAGATAGTAAGTGTACGTAAATGGGGTCTGCACATGCAGAAAGGCCAATAGCCTAGAGCTTACTACTCAATCACAAAATGGGAGTCACATTGACTACATTTGGATGGTTAAATCCAATAAGAATGTACTGCACAAAATAGCATCTTCATATGTTGGATTCAGTACTAGTGTAATGCTAATGTGCTTTCACAAAAACCTAGCTTCACCTTCAAATGATGTCTTCGTGTATAGATCTGCTTAATCTCGCATATACCTTCACAAAATTCTTTTTCGCATTCCTCATTCGATCTTACAAATAAGATCTTACATTTATACCATAACCTAAGACCAATTTTAATAGGTTGGCTCTACAAGATATTACAATAAAACATTTTATAAACAATATAATGTCTGATGCAATAACCGATTGAACATATCAGCTTAATGCATTTACAACAATAATTAATCATTTCCTTAGTGTGCCATGCTGATCTGGAAAAGATAAACCTGCCGGTGTAACCCTAGGTAACCCTGGACCTATTTGCCAGTAAAAGAAAATATGCAAATATGAATATACCAATGAACAAAACTCCAAGACAAGATGTCCAAACGATGTCTTCAACATTACCAAGTGTCTTCCACATAATTCTGAGTGTCGGTGATCATTATATATTGCTGGTGAACCATATACCAGTAACTGTGCAATAGTTGCTTGTCGGTGAATGTTGTTGGATCTCCAGAGTGCTAGTGTTTTAGTAGGTGTTGATATCAATGACAAAATCATACCAAAATACCAACAATCTCCCCCTTTGGCATTGATGGCAACACAAGATGGAAAAACCATCAAAGTGCCAAAACAGAAATGCCAAATACCAAAAACCAACAATCTCTCCCCCTGGGAGCAACATGTGTTATCCAAAGTTTTTCAATACCAATCTCTCATTAAAAGATAATGTGTTTTTCCATAATATCTCTCTCCCTTTGACATCAAATGCCAAAGTTACAATAATACCAAGTTCATATAAAATACCAACTACTCCCCCTAAGAAGTAGCTTCCTCATCAAAGACCAAAGTAAAAGTTTTCTCTTTTAATTATGTCGGTTGATGACAATCATCAACTATCTAAGTCTCTACCGGTGATGGTATGACTCCAAACTGATCTCTGAGATATTCAAAAGTCTCTTTAGGCAAAAGTTTTGTGAAAATATCTACAAGTTGTTCTTTAGTGTTCACATAAACAAGTTTTATCTCCTTTTCTTCAACTTTTTCCCTTAGAAAATTCAGTTTGATAGAAACATGTTTTGTTTTAGAATGTAGTACTGGATTCTTAGATATATCAATTGTTGTAGTGCTATCACAATATATGGTAATAGGTTCCTTGCATTTTACCTTTATGTCTTTCAACATTTGCTTAAGCCATAGTACCTGTGTACAGTTAGTTGTTGCTGCAACATATTCTGATTCTGCTGTTGATAAAGATGTACAACTCTGTTTCTTACTCAACCAAGAAACTAATCTCTTTCCAAGAAAGAATGCTCCACCGGTGGTGCTTTTTCTATCATCCACATCTCCTGCCCAATTTGCATCTATGTATGCACATAATTCAAAGTTTTCATCTCTAGGATACCATAATCGAAGATTTATAATGCCTTGTAAGTACCGGAAAATCCATTTTACTACTAATTCATGATTTTCTCTAGGATTATTTTGAAATCTAGAAACAATACATACTGCATTCATAATATCAGGTCTGGTTTGTGTCAAATACAGTAAACCTCCTATCATAGATTTGTATATAGTTGGATTAACAGGTGTAGAATCATCCATTTGAGATAATTTGTCATTTGTAGTCATAGGTGTGCTTACAGGTTTAGACTTCTCCATCCCAAATTTCTTTAGTAACTCTTTTACGTATTTGGATTGTGTCAAGAATATACCTTTGTTAGTTTGTGAAATCTACAATCCTAAAAATAATTTTATTTCTCCAATCATAGACATTTCAAATTCTTGCTACATTTTAGTAGAAAATTTCTTACATAAACCATCTTCTCTTCCAAAGATTATATCATCAATGAATACTTCTATAATCAAGATGTCATCATTAGTTATTTTGTAATATAAATTAATGTCTGCATTTCCTTTAGTAAAACCAATCTTTAAAAGATACTTATCCAATCTTGCATACCAAGTTCTTGGGGCTTGTTTTAGTCCATACGGAGCTTTCCTTAACCTGCAAACCATATCATTGTCATCTATCAAAGAAAATACATCAGGTTTTTCAATGTATACTTCCTCTTCAAGATCTCCATTCAAAAATGCACATTTAATATCCATTTGATAAACTTTGTAGTTCTTGTGTGCTGCAAAAGCCAAGAATAATCTGACTGCCTCAATTCTAGCTACCAGTGCAAAGGTTTCATTGTAATCAACTCCTCCTTTCTGAGAATATCCCTTGCATACTAGTCTTGCTTTATTTATAACAACCTTACCATATTCATTAAGTTTGTTTTTGAACACCCATTTGGTTCCAATTACATTTTTATCTTTAGGTCGAGGAACTAATGTCCAAGTGTTATTTTCCTCAATTTGTTCTAATTCTTCTTCCATAGCTTTAATCCAAAATTTATCTTCACATGCCTCATTAACAAATGATGGTTCTATTTGAGAAATAAGATATACCTCTTCATTTGCCAATCTTCCTCTTGTCATAACTCTTTTAAATTTGTTTCCAATTATCTAATCTTCAGAATGATTCAATCTTACATATCGGGGTGTCTTTGTTTGTTGTTGTTCTTCAATTATTGTGGAATCCTCATATCGTACCAAGGTAACTAGATCTTCATTTTGTACTGGTGGATTTGGTGTAGGTTCATTTGTCACAATTTCTATTGCCAGTTCAGAGTCTATATATCTTGAAGTTCCTCTGAATTGTTCATCAATTTTTACATTTGTACTCTCAACAATTTTCTGCAATCTCTTCTTAAAACATCTATATGCCTTGCTCTTAGATGAATAACCAAGAAATATTCTTTCATCACTTCTAGGATCAAATTTGTCAATATACTCATCTCTTCTAATATAACATTTACTTCCAAAAATTCTGAAATATTTAAGAGTAGGAGTATTACCAAACCATAGTTCATGAGGGGTCTTACCAGTTTCACCTTTGATGTGAACTTTGTTGAATGTATAGACCGTTGTGCTAACTTCTTCTCTCCAATACATGTGGTAAATTTGCTTCTGATTACATACTTCTTGCTGCATCCAAGATAGTTTTGTTTTTCCTTTCAACAACTCCATTCTGTTGTGGTGTCCGAGGTGCTAATAGTTGTCTTCTGATTCCATTCACTTCACAGAATGTACTAAAGTCCTTAGATGTGAATTCTCCTCCTTGATATGATCTTAAACATTTTATTTTCTTACCGGTTTCATTTTCAACCATTTCTTTGAATAGTTTGAACTTTCCAAGCGCTTATGATTTTTCTCTGAGAAAAGTAACCCAACACATTCTAGAATAGTCATCAATGATTAGCATGAAATATCTATCACCTTGTAAGCTTTTAGTTCTAGCTGGACCACATAAATCAGTGTGAATCAAATCAAGAGCATTATTGGATTTTTCTAGAATACTTTTGAAACTAGCTCTAACTTGTTTTCCAAATTGACATTCCTTACATATTGTATTCTGAGGTTTGACAATTTTAGGTAGATCTCTAACTGCCTTAGTAGTACTGATCTTTACCATGCAATCAAAGTTTACATGACAGAGTCTCTTATGACATAACCAACTTTCATCTATATGTGTAATCAAGCATGTCTTTTCATTGTTATTCAAATGAAAGATATTACCTCTAGTCTGATTACCGGTTGCAATTTCCAAACCAGTTCTATTCATGATTTTGCATTTTCCATTTTTAAATTGTAACTGAAATCCTTTCTCAACTAATTGACCAACACTTAAAAAATTATGCTTTAATCCTTCAACATAGTAGACATTTGTAAGGCCTTCCCCAAACCAAGCTTTGATGGACTTAGTTGACCATGTTTGACCCTATTAATAAATGCTATTTAATACAATAGAATGGACTGTGTTGGACCGATAGATTTGTGAGAAAAGAAGTTGAACCAAGTTATAGAGTTGTTTCACCCGGTGGTGTATATTTTGATGTGTTATCAATTTGAAATCCTAAAAGATCCATTGATTGGATAATCTTGATTTAACGTATGTCTGCTATGTCTGGATTTAGAATTTATATGATTCCATGATTTGGATAACATTGATGAATGTTGATGCTGCATTTATATGCTTTATGATATAGAACTCAATATGATTCTAGAATAGGATAAATTTGAGATGATATATGCCACTATTGGACTTGCGGGACTTTATTATGATAATAGAATTAAGATGTATGTTTTATGTGTGGACCAAAATTATGAGAATTATGATAATTCCTTATGTGGATTTAATTGGATATGAGATATATTGAATTGTTCAAATGAAAATTGTATGCGAAGTGTTTGATGTGTATTCTAATTCATGTGTTTAATATTATACGAGGTTATTGGAAATTACTAATGTGTATTTGAGTGGCACGGGAAAAGATATCCATGCAACCATGGAAATATTACGGAGAACCAAACCTAGACCTATGTATGTTTGTAAAGCCAGGGTTTGTCTATTTGGAGAAACAACACCTCATTTGTGTTGTATTTTATTCGTAATAGTAAATGATGCATGTATGTTAAGTGTTATTTAATTGATTTATGTAAAATCCACAAGAGACACGATTTCATGTATAAATTTGTAAAAGTATTTTCTTTGTGTCACTTGACACGTGTGGATTTGTGTTTGAATTTTTAGATTTGTCTCTTGGTGGGAATTGTTTAACTATAGCTTTTTTAATTAATGTAATGTGATGTCATAAATGCCTTGGGTAAAGAATCTTTGGGATAGTCAACATAGGTTTGACCCGAAAATAAACTTCAAAGGGGTTAAAAAAGGGTTAAATGGACACCTACGGGTAGTTTAATAGGGTTTCCTAAAGCCTATAAGGTATACCTAAGGGTTAGGGGTAATTTTAGGCAAGCTTCTACTCCCATGTAACCTTTTAGACACCCAAAAAAGTGACTTTTCTAAGTTGTGCGAAAATTGAACTAGAAGACTTGAACTAAGTTGAAAACCTTCCTTTTTGAATGAGAGTTCCCTTTCCCATTTTACCTTACCTTCCTTTTTAGTTTTTAGAAACTTGTGAAAACTCTCACAATGGGCTTCTTAAGCAAGAATTAGGAAATTAGTGGGTAATCACCCACTCTCCATTTTTGGAGACAAGAAAATTTTGAAAAGAAAAAGATAGAATTTGGTTTGAGATTTTTGGTTAAGGGTAAAAAGAGAAGAACCGTGGAATTGGGCTGCTCATCCTCAACAAAACTAGCATACCTTTGGGCAGTTTAAGGTTGGTTGTATTTTCTTATAAGGATTTCTTATTGCATGTGTTTTGAAAGAAATGTTTGTGTAAAAGACTAGTTTTCGTGCATGTATGTCTTGGAAATTTGTTTGGTGTTTTGTGTTTTTTGCATTGCATGTGTTTTGGGAGTAATCAAGACCTCCTACTCTTGGGAGAGAGGAGGATCTTGTGGGTGGTAGAAGTGACAGCCCTCAAGTGAGAGGCTCTCGTTATGAGAGTGATCACAAGGGATTTATGTGACCCTTGCTGCATGGCTTGTTTATGCATTGGGGGTCATAAGGAGGGAAAATAAGGCCCATGAATGCCTTGGGGGGCATAAGGAATGTGGGGTTGTTATACTTGAAGTATTTGGTTTTCCATGAGGTGGCTATATGTTTTACCATACTTGCAGTCTCCTCAGGGTACTTGGTCCACTACCACCCTTGGAAAGGACATCACAATGAGTGGTGTAGTGTAGCCTAGGTTGGGATTGTGTTTGAGTTTGTGTGTATTCTATCTTTTGTGTTTGCATATTTGTTACCCATCTAAGGCTTGGTTCTCTGAACTCAAAGGTGGCTACCAGTTAGCCTAGGCTGGGAGGTGAGCTCTCCATGGTCATAGCTTTGATTTAAAATGCAGGATTGTCGGAAGAAAAGAATAGGACAAGTGGAAGGTTGCAGGAGTTATTTGTTGCAGGAAATTATTTGTAAATGTAATTATTATTTGAAAAAGACCTCATTTATTAGAAATGAAAGACCCATTGTAAAGTGACAATAGTGTTTTTGAAATACGTTTTAAAAGTTGTATTATTTTAGTATGCTATTCATTGCAGAAAAGAAATGAGTATTCCTAAATTAGTTTTTCTAAAGTTCAAAATATTATATCTGATGTGTTTATAATAAATTGCAAAGCAAGAAAGTTATTTTATTCTTATGCATTCAAAATAAAATAAAAAGGAAATAAATAGATTAGAGTTGCATGCATATTGTAGGCTGTAAATAAATCATTTAATTTTGTTTTCTGTAAATGTAGTATAGTACATTATAATTCTGGAAATTGTCTTTTCATTTATTTCTGAAATTAGTAACTAAGATAGATAGTTTATCTAGTCTATGTAAATATAACTTTTTACAGTTGCTGTATGAAATTAACTAAAATCAGTCAGTTACTTTATGCATAAGATAAATCTAAGGTTAACTTAGTACATCTATGTTTTAGCTATGAAGTATCCAAATCTGTCATTTAAATAGTTGTTGTAGATTTTTGCAAAGTCTGTCAATTTATTTATTGCAGAAAATGAAAATCACAATCTATTATAGTTTTTATTTAAATAAAATCTAGATTTATTTAGTTGCTGGTTAAACTATTAAATCTAGTCATTTATATAGTTGAAGATTGAAATAAAACACCTACAGTAAACAGTTTAAATAAAATAATAAAATTACTATACTCTTGTTGTAAATGAATCAGAAATTTATTTATCCATCTATTTTATCTTAACATCTAGGACATTTACGAAAGGAAATAAATCAACAAGAAAACAAAATATTATTTCAGTATTTTGTTCGAATACATACCTAGAATCAAAATACTATGGACTATTCAATATATAAATTATGTTATATAATATAAAATATATCATGGAAATACCTACGAAATAAATGTATATATATAAATATAAATATATGTATAAATATATAAATGAATATATACATATAAATATATATATATATATATATATACTTATTTACACATGAAAATATATATATATATAGTATTTTTTTTTTTAAAATAAACACAAAAAAAAAAGCAAAGGAAATGGGGAGGGGAGCAAATCGGGGCCTCGGCCGCGCAGGGCACGCGGACCCTGTGCGGGCCGCGTCCCTCATAGAGGTCGCAGCCTCTGTGCGAGCCGCGACCCTCACAGGGGCCCGCGGCTCCCTGTGCGGGCCGTGCTCCGCACCAGTGGGTCGTGGCCACTGTGCGGGCTGCGACTCACACAGCGGCCAAGGCCACTGTGTGGGCCACAACCCCCACAGTGGGGCGACCCACTGGGGAGCATTGACTCCGCCCATCCGCCATGGCCGCCGCCACGAGACTTTCCATTCGGCCCTGTATATAAACCCAAATCAAAAATAAGTATTAATATAAAAATGGTAAAATTAAAATATAATGAGTATTTTATAATGCAAGATCCCTAGCTAGGGTTTGCATGGCTTTGTCTTTTATAAATTTGGAAAGAAATCATTATATTAATTAAATATATATATTTCTATATATGTGTTTATATATATAAACATAATTATTTATATACACATATATGAAAATAAAATTAGAAAGTTATGGAAATTAAAGAATTAAGCAAATCCTTAGTTTTAAATATTTTATTATTATTTTGGAGGTGAACCTAAATATAGGTATTTACTTTATAGATCGTACTTCTTTATGAATTTAATTACTAATGAAGTATTATTTATGTTAGATTTAATTAGATTGAGACGTTTACAAATTATATATTTATGAAGTTAATATTTTAAATTCAAATAGTTTGTGTTATTTTTGAGTTAAAAATCAGGGAAGTGATATTTAATTTTAGTTAAATAAATTTAGTTGTTTAGCTCAGCCTAATATTTAATTAATTGTAAAAAATATATATACTTAAAAATCTAAGTGCCGAGACTAATTTAATTTTCTTCTTAAAAGCTATTAGGAACTGTTGGAAATTACTAGTATCTTTGTCTATCGAATTTAGATTTTTGGATTCAGAATAATCTTTGGGGCTAAATTGAAAAGTTAAAATAGCATTTGTTTATTTTAGGATTTCGTATTTAATTTAATTAAAAATTTGCGTACTTGAAGCTAGTAGAAAAGATTAACTATAAACATAGTTAAGACAAAACATGTTGTAGCATTTTATATTTGTCGAATTAATGTTTTTAAAAGTTATGTTTAAAAAAAAAAAATTATCCCGTTCTTGCCCTAAGTTTTGGGCATGACATTTTGGTATCAGAGCCCTAGATTCATACACTGGTGAACATGGACTACATTCATAACTTAGTTGAAAACAAACTATGGCTTGAAGTATCACCTAGGTGAAAACTTGCGAAATAACAAAGTGAAACATAAGCGAAAATTCTTGTGGATCAATAGATCAACATATATCAATTCAAGGGGTTCCAAGGGTCACTAAAAACCCTGAAATTTGAACTTATTAGTCATAATATTTACGGATTAAATAAAACCCCAAAGGCTACGAAATATTCAATTATTTATTCATATGAAGTAATTTCGGTGTTTATTAACGGAATTTAGTTCTTTAGTACGTATGGGGTTACCATTGAATTGGAACCTAAAACGCAATAACTGCCCTAATCAAATCAAGTATGACGAGTTAACCTTTCAATAAAATACCTCTAATGGTAACTAAAGGAATGTCATCCATCAAGATATGTTCTTGACCTTAGATGAAGTCACCATAAACAAGATAAATAAGAATCGAGACAGATCTAATTAAAATTTTAAGCTATATGAAATTATGATGGTTAAAAAGATCAAGGCCACCATAGAAGACATAAATGAAGGAGAATTAAAAGGAACTCTTGTGAATCTCAGATAGAAGCATTGACCTATCCTAATGACTAAGGTACCTGAAGAATGTGGTCATGTTAGATTTCTTATTAAGAGCATTTGTTAGACAATGTTTGTAGCAATATAGTGGAGCTAGAGTTGGATAACCCTGCAAATAAGAACTCAATTTGATGAATGGAAATTCCCTTGGTCAGAAAACCCTAGTAATTCTATAGGTGAGTTAAATAAGGAGAAAGGAGGCATGAACTTCTTGGGTGAAAACACGTATTTACAATAAACCCTAAGTTCATCCGTGGTTATGTAATTGGGGAAATAAGCAAGTAAAACCTCAACTAGTTCCTCTATGGGAAGATAACCTTGGAGATAGTAATTAGTGGAAGAGAGAGTAGAGTTGAGTTGGGAATCGTACAAAAATCTCCATTGGAGTGCAAGGAGTGTAAAAGTATTAGGATCTTATAATCTAGGAATGAGTAACCAATATTCGTTCAGAAACTAAGGAGAAAAGTGCAACCCAATCATGGTTAGCCGCTAGGTACAAGATAGTATGTAACACAATTTAACTACTAGGCACAATCGAAGAAGTTTTGCAAATTTTGGCACTCAAGTGTGAAAGTATGCAAAAACATTAAGTATGGATGAAGCAACATGCGGATGGGAATGGCTTATGGAAAGATTGTATAACAATAATATAATACTAAAGTTTTAATGAGAATTAGTTGGCAGTATAAAATATTTTATGAGAACATTGATAAGGAGCTGAATTATGTGGTTAGCAAAGGGAGAACTAGGAAGGTTACAGGAGTCTTAAGACATTGGTAATTATTGGACATCCTTATGTTATACCATAATTGGGTAGCTGGATATTAGGATGGTAAGATGGTTTATTTAGATTGAGGAGATCGAAGGTTGTGATATGCCGGAATTGGCTAGTAAGTAAATATAAATAAGTAATATGGAATGAGATAACTACTCTTTTACTAAATTTTAATTAAAAAGTATGGATGTTGGTCACTTTTCGAGTGCACACCCCCTCGATTTCAAAGTTGCATAAGTGAAGTAGGAGAGAATAAGTCCACCCTCCAAGTTGTTTGAAATATGCCATGAAATATGTGGGTAGAAATTGTTGTCTACCATTATAGATCTTACTTGACAATAAATCCACCCCAAATGGCTCTTAACCATAAGTGTTAGTAATTTGGCAACAGGCTCCTACCTAATGAAGGCAAGTGAATGTTAGAGGTGAAAATAAAAGGAGCTGGCATAAGATGCTAAAAAAAAAATTAAAAAAATGATGTTCATAGTAAAATTATATGATTACATTATACAAATCCTAAGTGGTTCTAAGTAAACAAGTGTCAATTTTTGTACCGAACTGTCTACCGTGTGTGTAAGACATGAAAGTGTCGAGGCTTGAGTTACCACGTAACATTGAATCAAGGTTTAGCATATTAAGATAAATAATAGAAGCCATAATAAATTGAGTTATTAAGGAAGGATGTACTAACATGATGGAGGAAAACTGGATATATATAAAATAATTGATATTGAACCTAGTAACTATATAAATATCTAATTAGTAAAAGATGACCTAATTAAGTACTATTAAACGCAACTGTAATATAAGAGACTTTTGAGTGAAATTATTATTGCTCTTATTAAGTTTATTCGATTCATTAGATAACAGGAGTTATCGTATTTGTTATGTTAGTAATTTTATTAATCCTATCGCTTAGAAGTGTTATCGAAACTGAAGGTTTCGTTGGATCAGCTTGTTAAGCTTTAACCTCAATTTAAGCATAGATTGCATAAAATTAAGTGTTCAAAAAGATTAGTGCAAGAGGCACGGACGGAGAATGGTAGTGTTGGTGCAAGCACCTGTTAGAATATGATTAAGGGTGTTAATAACCCTAAATAGATAGTGGATTATATTGAAAAGTGTTGCTTCAAATAGTAAGCGTGAAGGTTACAATGGAGCATGATTTATAAAAAACAAATGCGATCTCTTGTGTATAAGAATTTATTTCATAAATCAATAAAGGATTGTAAAGAATCTAAAATCTTAAGAGTCTAATAATCACTTCCTAACACACTCAGGACGTGTGATCTTGAGTGATGTGTTGCGGTTACTCCCTAGGGTATGACCAGTATGGTCATCTTGTTTCAAGATTTGATTCGTCAATATTTTCAACTTTCTTTGAAAAAGTATATTGTGACCTAGGGGCTAGTACTTTCTTTTTTTTATTTTTTTTTATTTTTTTTAGAAGAGAGGACCACTAAATTTAAGTTTCTTTTATTGGAACTATGGCACTTGCCATGTTTCTAGTTTTAATACTTTTCAATTGCCGGCACTTTTCTTCTTTATATTGGATTTGGCAGAAGTAACTTGTATTTTGATCTTGTAAAGTGTCAAAGTGGTCATTTTGATGGTTGATATAACTAGCCCTAGTGATGTGATTTGTGTAAATGTCTATCATGTTTGTTGAACCACTGATAGTGTGTCACGGGAGAATACCGCAAGGAGTGAAATTAGGCAAAAAGAATTAACAAAGAATATATTTTATTAAATTAAGATAAAGGAAGGAATATCCTCCTAAGTAAAATCAATTGCGGGCAATCGGAAAGAGAAAATTTATAGCAATAGTGTGATCTAGACCTAATGAATTACGAAAGTAATGATTGTCGACTGGTAAATTTAGCATAGGTATGGAGATGATTGTGTGGATGATATCTAAAATAAGTATCAATAATTTCCATCACTTCCTTAGAATGGGATTGTTGTGTACCTTAATGTATGGGAATTGCGAATAATGCACCCTATGAAACTTTAACCTTGGAGCCTTATAAAAACATTTTAATCCCTAGTGGTAAAAAACTACCCTATATAAGGGCGGAACTGAAGAACCTAAATTTGATTTTGCCTTGTTACCTAAGGAAGTTGGAATAAATTATGCACCTAGAACGGTTTAACAAATATTTTATTAACACCCTAATGAGGTGCCTGGTTGTAGAGTAAGTAGATTCATTGTAGATAAGTGTGATGTCATTTTCCTTAAGTAACCTGCATGGATGGGAACTACAATAGGACAAACATGTTTTAAAACAAATCCTAACAAAAGTAGGACCCCTAGAAATTCAATATGTGTAACCTTGATTGTGGGGGTTGATGTGTGTTGTTGATATAGTTTGGATGGCGCATTAATGTAAGTTGTTGGAAGATAGAACTTTGTAAACACCTAGCTGAGATTTAAGGGAAATGTAATAAAAATACTAAGAATTTAACCTTGTGCAGATAGTAAGTTAATTACAAAAATAAGTTGATTTTGGTATTTCAACCCACTAATAGGCAAAATAAGATTTTGAGTGACTCTTTGAAATTGTGGGAAATGTTATGTCCCTACCTCGTAATTCTACTCATGCGACTTCCAGGAGTAAGTCGAACTCTAGGGGAGGAGGATGTAAGGCCTTCCCCAAACCAAGCTTTGATGGACTTAGTTGACCATGTTTGACCCTATTAATAAATGCTATATAATACAATAGAATGGACTATGTTGGACCGATAGATTTGTGAGAAAAGAAGTTGAACCAAGTTATAGAGTTATTTCACCTGGTGGTGTATATTTTGATGTGTTATGAATTTGAAATCCTAAAAGATCCATTAATTGGATAATCTTGATTTAACGTATCTCTGCTATGTCTGGATTTAGAATTTATATGATTCCATGATTTGGATAACATTAATGAATGTTGATGTTGCATTTATATGCTTTATGATATAGAACTCAATATGATTCTAGAATAGGATAAATTTGAGATGATATATGCCACTATTGGACTTGCGGGACTTTATTATGATAATAGAATTAAGATGTTTGTTTTATGTGTGGACCAAAATTACAAGAATTATGGTAATTTCTTATGTGGATTTAATTGGATATGAGATATATTGAATTGTTCAAATGAAAAGTGTATGTGAAGTGTTTGATGTGTATTCTAATTCATGTGTTTAATATTATATGAGGTTATTGGAAATTACTAATGTGTATTTGAGTGGCACAGAAAAAGATATCCATGCGACCATGAAAATATTACGAAGAACCAAACCTAGACCTATGTATGTTCATAAAGCCAGGGTTTGTCTATTTGGAGAGACAACACCCCATTTGTGTTGTATTTTATTCGTAATAGTAAATGATGCATGTGTGTTAAGTGTTATTTAATTGATTTATGTAAAATCCACAAGAGACACGATTTCATGTATAAATTTGTAAAAGTATTTTCTTTGTGTCACTTGACACATGTGTGGATTTGTGTTTGAATTTTTAAATTTGTCTCTTGGTGGGAATTGTTTAACTATAGCTTTTTTAATTAATGTAATGTGATGTCATAAATGCCTTGGGTAAAGAATCTTTGGGATGGTCAACATAGGTTTGACCCGAAAATAAACTTCAGAGGGGTTAAAAAAGGGTTAAATGGACACCTAGGGGTAGTTTAATAGGGTTTCCTAAACCCATAAGGTATACCTAAGGGTTAGGGGTAATTTTAGGCAAGTGTTTACTCCCATGTGACCTTTTAGACACCCAAAAAAGTGACTTTTCTAAGTTGTGCGAAAATTGAACTAGAAGACTTGAACTAAGTTGAAAACCTTCCTTTTCGAATGAGAGTTCCCTTTCCCATTTTACCTTACCTTCCTTTTTAGTTTTTAGAAACTTGTGAGAACTCTCACAATGGGCTTCTTAAGCAAGAATTAGGAAATTAGTGGGTAATCACCCACTCTCCATTT
This sequence comes from Cryptomeria japonica, assembly GCF_030272615.1. Classification (NCBI taxonomy): domain Eukaryota; kingdom Viridiplantae; phylum Streptophyta; class Pinopsida; order Cupressales; family Cupressaceae; genus Cryptomeria; species Cryptomeria japonica. The sequence continues at coordinate 269,163,073 of NC_081409.1, read as the reverse complement.
TTGGAGACGAGAATTTTGAAAAGAAAAAGATAGAATTGGGTTTGAGATTTTTGGTTAAGGGTAGAAAGAGAAGAACCGTGGAATTGGGCTGCTCATCTTCAAAAAAACTAGCATACCTTTGGGCAATTTAAGGTTGGTTGTATTTTCTTATAAGGATTTCTTATTGCATGTGTTTTGAAAGAAATGTTTGTGTAAAAGACTAGTTTTCGTGCATGTATGTCTTGAAAATTTGTTTGGTGTTTTGTGTTTTTTGCATTGCATGTGTTTTGGGAGTAATCAAGACCTCCTACTCTTGGGAGAGAGGAGGATCTTGTGGGTGGTAGAAGTGACAGCCCTCGAGTGAGAGGCTCTCGTTATGAGAGTGATCGCAAGGGATTTATGTGACCCTTGCTACATGGCTTGTTTATGCATTAGGGGTCATAAGGAGGGAAAATAAGGCATGAATGCCTTGGGGGGCATAAGGAATGTGGGGTTGTTATACTTGAAGTATTTGGTTTGTCATGAGGTGGCTATATGTTTTACCATACTTGCAGTCTCCTCAGGGTACTTGGTCCACTACCACCCTTGGAAAGGACATCACAATGAGTGGTGTAGTGTAGCCTGGGTTGGGATTGTGTTTGAGTTTGTGTGTATTCTGTCTTTTGTGTTTGTATGTTTGTTACCCGTCTAAGGCTTGGTTCTCTGAGGTCGGGGGTGTCTACCAATTAGCCTAGGCTAGGAGGTGAGCTCTCCATGGTCATAGCTTTGATTTAAAATGCAGGATTGTCGGAAGAAAAGAATAGGACAAGTGGAATGCGGGAGTTATTTGTTGCAGGAAATTATTTGTAAATGTAATTATTATTTGAAAAAGACCTCATTTATTAGAAATGAGAGACCCATTGTAAAGTGACAATAGTGTTTTTGAAATACGTTTTAAAAGTTGTGTTATTTTAGTATGTTATTCATTGTAGAAAAGAAATGAGTATTCCTAAATTAGTTTTTCCAAAGTTCAAAATATTATATCTAATGTGTTTATAATAAATTGCAAAGCAAAAAAGTTATTTTATTCTTATGCATTCAAAAAATAAAATAAAAAGGAAATAAATAGATTAGAGTTGCATGGTTATTGTAGGTTGTAAATAAATCATTTAATTATGTTTTCTATAAATGTAGTATAGTACATTATAGTTCTGGAAATTATCTTTTCGTTTATTTATGAAATTAGTAACTAAGATAGATAGTTTATCTAGTCTATGTAAATATAACTTTTTACAGTTGTTGTATGAAATTAACTAAAATCGGTCAGTTACTTTATGCATAAGATAAATCTAAGGTTAACTTAGTACATCTATGTTTTAGCTATAAAGTATCCAAATCTGTCATTTAAATAGTTGCTGTAGATTTTTGCAAAGTCTGTCAATTATTTATTGCAGAAAATGAAAATCACAATCTATTATAGTTTTTATTTAAATAAAATATAGATTTATTTAGTTGCTGGTTAAACTATTAAATCTAGTCATTTATATAGTTGAAGATTGAAATAAAACACCTACAGTAAACAGTTTAAATGAAATAATAAAATTACTATACTCTTGTTGTAAATGAATCAGAAATTTATTTATCCATCTATTTTATCTTAACATCTAGGACATTTACGAAAGGAAATAAATCAACAAGAAAACAAAATATTATTTCAGTATTCTGTTCAAATACATACCTAGAATCAAAATACTATAAACTATTCAATATATAAATTCTGTTATATAATATAAAATATATCATGGAAATACCTACGAAATAAATGTATATATATATATATATATATATATATATATATATATATATATATATATATATATATATATATATATATATATATATATAAATGAATATATACATATAAAAATATATATAAATATATTTATACTTATTTACACATGAAAATATATATATATATATATATTATTTAAAAAATAAAAAATAAACACAAAAAAAAAATGAAAATGAAATTGGGGGGGAGCAAATCGGGGCCTCGGCCATGCAGACCTTATGCGGGTCGCGCCCCTCACAGAGGCCGCAGCCTCTATGTGGGATGCGACCCTCACAGGGGCCCGTGGCTCCCTGTGCAGGCCGTGCTCTGCACCAGTGGGTCATGGCCACTGTGCGGGCCGTGACCCGCACAGGGGCCCACGGCTCCCTGTGCGAGCTGTGCTCCACACCAGTGGGCTGTGGCCACTGTGCAGGCTGCGACTCACACAGCGGCCAAGGCCACTATGTGGGCCGCGACCCACTGGGGAGCATTGTCTCCGCCCATCCGCCATGGCCGCCGCCACGAGACTTTCCATTCGGCTCTGCACATAAACCCAAATCAAAAATAAAATATTAAACCTTAGCCCAAGTAGGAATAGGGTATTAATATAAAAATGGTAAAATTAAAATATAATGAGTATTTTATAATGCAAGATCCCTAGCTAGGGTTTGCATGGCTTTGTCTTTTATAAATTTGGAAAGAAATCATTATATTAATTAAATATATATATTTCTATATATGTGTTTATATATATAAACATAATTATTTATATACACATATATGAAAATAAAATTAGAAAGTTATGGAAATTAAAGAATTAAGCAAATCCTTAGTTTTAAATATTTTATTTTTTTTTGGAGGTGAACCTAAATATAGGTATTTACTTTATAGATCATACTTCTTTATGAATTTAATTACTAATGAAGTATTATTTATGTTAGATTTAATTAGATTGAGACGTTTACAAATTATATATTAATGAAGTTAATATTTTAAATTCAAATAGTTTGTGTTATTTTTGAGTTAAAAATCAGGGAAGTGATATTTAATTTTAGTTAAATAAATTTAGTTGTTTTAGCTCAACCTAATATTTAATTAATTTTAAATAAAATATATACTTAAAAATCTAAGTGCCGAGACTAATTTAATTTTCTTCTTAAAAGCTACTATAAAACTATTGGAAATTACTAGTATCCTTGTCTATTGAATTTAGATTTTTGGATTCAGAATAATCTTTGGGGCTAAATTGAAAAGTTAAAATAGCATTTGTTTATTTTAGGATTCTGTGTTTAATTTAATTAAAAATTTGCATACTTGAAGCTAGTAGAAAAGATTAACTATAAACATAGTTAAGACAAAACATGTTGTAGCATTTTATATTTGTCGAATTAATGCTTTTAAAAATTATGTTTTAAAAAAAAAAAATTTATCCCGTTCTTGCCCTAAGTTTTGGGCATGACAACATTGTGAGTGTTATGCTTACCATCAAGAGATATTGTACCCTTACCTTTGATTGAACAGGCTTTGTCATCTCCAAATCTTACTAAACCTCCATTGTATTTTTGAAAGTTCAAGAACTTACCTTTTTCTCCTGACATATGATGTGAGCATCCTGAGTCAATGATCCATTCATCCTTTACTTCAACTTTAGCTGCTAGGGCTTGTTCTACCGGTTGAACAGTAGGTGTCGGTTGATCTTCTGTTATAGCAACAAAAACTCATCCATTGTCTGTTGGATCCTCATCATAATCATCAGTCACACCTTCATCAGCAATGTAACAAGATTTGTCTTTGTTCTTCTTGAATCTGTATCTCTGATATTCAGGATTAGGATTGTATGTCCTTCTAGCTTCTTCTCTTAATCTAGCATGTCTATCAGGGCATCTCGAAGCCATGTGACCAATCTTATTGCAGTTAAAACATTTAAAGGGTGCTTTACCTTCATACTTACTTCCAATTGGACCTTTAGGCATTTTCCTTGCTAATAGTGCTTCAAGTTCTTCAAGTTCTTCATTTTCTTTCCTGCTTTCTTCAAATTCTCTTGCATAAAGGCTTTCCAATCAGATTTGTCAAATGATGGAGCAGATGATGTTGATGCTTTAAAGGCTAAATCTGTCTTTATAGTAGCAACAGGACCAAATTCTTCAATTTCAAAAGCTGAAAGTTTCCCAATCAATGTATCCCTAGTTACTGATGTATTAGGTATTGTTCTTAACTCATTTATAGCAGTAACCTTCATTTTATATGTCGGTGGCAATCCTCTTAATATTTTTGAAACAATTTCATCCTCACTTAAGGTTCCTCCACAACATTTAATACCCAAAACAATTTCATTTACTCTTTCCATAAAAGAAGAAATCCTTTCATCTTCTTCCATTTTCAGATGTTCATACCTGACCCGGAAGCTTTCAAGTTTTGCAATTTTGACTATGGAATCTCCTTCATTCAGTGTTTCCAAATGATCCCAAATAGCTTTAGCAGTAGACCTATTTGATAATCCCATGATTTGTTGATCTGATAATGCGCTCAAAAGTGCTTCTCTTGCTTTGCAATCATTTTCCTCATCTTTAGCCAAGGTAGTTGGATTAGGCTGACCAGGTACAGCAGCAGTGTAAGCTTTCTTTGTAACTTACCAGATGTCTTTTCCAATGCAATTTAGATGTGTCTCTATTCTAATCTTCCATATGCCATAGTTGGTTCCATCAAGTTTAGGACTGTCCTTCCTAAAATAATTAGTAGACATTGGATCTCCTCAAGTTGTTAAACTTCTACAAAAGAGGACTAAGCTCTGATACCAATTGTTAGATCCTGGAGACAACTGAGAGGGGGGCTGAATTAGTTGTCAACTAATTTCAAACCAAAAACAACTTAACCAACTTAATACTTAATAACAGTAAACCAGTTAAGTATGCTGGTAGATAGTGTTAACAATTAATAGCTATACCGATAAAGATTTATGCATGAAACATAAACACAAAGTCATCCACAACACATGACACCAATATTTGTACGTGGAAACCCTGTAAGGGGAAAAACCACGATGGGAAACCTTACCCACAATCAGATGATACTACTGCAGATAGTAAGTGTACATAAATGGGGTGTGCACATGCAGAAAGGCCAACAGTCTAGAGCTCACTGCTCAATCACAAAATGGGAGTCACACTGACTACAGTTGGATGGTTAAATCCAATAAGAATGTACTGCACAAAATAGCATCTTCATATGCTAGATTCAGTACCAGTGTAATACTGATGTGCTTTTACAAAAACCTAGCTTCACCTTCAAATGATGTCTTCGTGTATAGCTCTACTTAATCTCGCATATACCTTCACACAATTCTTTTTCATATTCCTCATTCGATCTTACAAATAAGATCTTACATTTATACCATAACCTAAGACCAATTTTAGTAGGTTGGCTCTACAAGATATTACAATAAAACATTTTACAAACAATATAATGTCCGATGCAATAACCGATTGAACATGTCGGCTTGATACATTTACAACAATAATTAATCATTTCCTTAGCGTGTCATGCTGATCTAGAAAAGATAAACCTGTCAGTGTAACCCTAGGTAACCCTGGACCTATTTGTCAGTAAAAGCAAATATGCAAATATGAATATACCAATGAACAAAACTCTAGGACAAGATGTCCAAACGATGTCTTCGACATTACCAAGTGTCTTCCACATAATTTTGAGTGTCGGTGATTATTATATCCTTTCGGTGAAACATATACCAATAATTGTGCAATAGTTACTTGCTTGTCGGTGAATGTTGCTGGATCTCCAGAGTGCTAGTGTTTTAGTAGGTGTTGACATCAATGACAAAACCATACCAAAATACCAACAAATTGACTTTTTGATCAAAGGTAGCTTCATAGTTAAGAAAAATAGATTTTAAATGCTTAGCTTCCTGCATGGATGCTTCCCCTAAAATAATAGTGTCATCAACAAATTGTTGGTGAGAACAAACCTATTCACTTGAAGGGGACAACCCCTTAATATCACCTTCATTAACCATATTCTAAATAAATATTCCAAAAGATTCAACCATAATGACAAAGAGGAAAGGAGAAATATGATCTACTTGTCTCATTCCTCTCAAATTATAGAAAAAACCAAAGGGGGAACCATTAATAATCATAAAAAAATTAGGGATGAAATCAACTGCCAAATGATTTGTAACATCTTACTACCAAACCAAAAGCCTTCAAAAATCTAATCAATAATCATTAATTAACATGATCATAAGTCTTCATTAAGTCCAACTTCAACAAAACACTAGCTTTCTTATTAATGGATAGAGAAAGGATGTGCTCATGCACAATAAGAATACAATCAGGGATTTGTCTCCCAAGAACAAAACCATTCTGCTATCTTAGGAAGAATGGCCGACAATATAGAAGCCACTACCTTAGAGAAAAAAAATTAAGTAGAGTTTCAAAGAGTAATCAAACAAAATTATCCAAAATAATTAGCCCCATTCTTCTAAGGAATGAGAAAAATAAAAGTAGTATTTTAGCTCTTTGAGAATATTTTTGCTACCAAAAAGCTCTTTCATATCATTAGAAACATCCTTGGACACTATATCCCAAAAGATCTGGAAGAAAAACAAAGGGAAACCTTCTAGCCCAAGAGCTTTATTACCTTCAAATGAAAACACAATCTTCTAACTCCTTCCTCTGAAGGAACGCAAAAAGGATTCTTATTAATCTCCTCTGAAATAAGATTAGGAATAACATTTAGAAAAATCTCCTAGTAGCCAAGAACTAAGTCATGATCAATAGACAAAAGGTTTGATAAAAAATCCAAAGTAGCCAGCATAATATCTTCCTCCTTATCCAAAGTAGCGCCATTATGAAGAATACATTTGATATGATTAGAAGCATGATGGTTCAAAGTAAAAAGATGCAAGTATTTTATTTTTCTATCACCACTTTGCAACCATATAGCCCTCGATCTTTGAACTTCCATAACTCCTCTTCTTTGGATATTATATCATGAAGATGAGATAAAAGAGAGTTCTCTTGATCTAGGATGAGGGGATCAAAACCATTAATTTGAATCATCCTCTAGACCCCATCTAACTCTTCCTTAATAGAAGCCTTTTCTTGGAAAATTTGACCAAAAGAGGATTTGTTCCACCTTTGAATATTAGTTTTGACCAAAGTAATTTTTTTAGCAACTCTAAACATAGTAGAACCATCAACCTTAATATTCCAATAAACCTTGACTTTATTTCTGAGATCAAAATGTTTAATCCATATTTTTTCAAATCTAAAAGGAAACTTCTTATTTCTCCCCAACATATCCACCAAGTGGACAATAGGAAAATGGTTAGACCCCAATCTAGTAATAATCGAGAGAGAACATGAATAGCATAAAAGCCACTCCAAAGATAAAAGGGCACAATCAAGATCTACCTATATAAGAGCTTTCCCAAAATATATGTTTGACCAAATAAAATCTACAACTTGAAGATCTATCTATCAGAGATTTTTCTCATTAATAAAATCTATTGAATCAAATATACTATCTACATGGATTTGGGAACCACCTTGTTTCTCTTCATCTTCGAGAGAAGTTATGAATTCCCCCATGACCAACTATCTATCATTTTGATAGCGATTTTTAAAATTACTCAAATGAGTCCAAAGTCTCTTTCTCAAAACCTTGTTATTAGGAGCATAAGTATTAGAGATAATGTAGGATGTATCATCTCCTAGGTTGAATAATTTAATATAAATATTATTATAATCCTCAAACAAATCCATTACCTTAACAATCATTAAGTTCCAAAATGCAATAATGCCACCAGAGGCATCATCAACATTGAAACTATGAAGACCACAATCCTTACACAAATAATTCTTTATCTTTCCAGATTTTCACTCTACATATTTATCTCTTGAATGAGTGAAATATCAAGTTTTTTATATCTTATCAAAATTGATAAGAGATCATGCTTATGAGGGATATTTAACCCTTGAATATTCCAGGATAATATCTTCATTATGATTTTTGAGGTGTTCTCTTCAATCACATCTCAAACAAATTCTTTAGAGTACCTTCAACAATTTCTAGTGTACTCTCTTTTTCCATGCTTTGTTCAAAAGAAGGTTTTCCTTTTCCCCTATTTTCCAATCCACAATCAATCTTTTGTCTATTTCTAGTAATTACTCCCTAATTAGTAGTAGGAGAAGTGGGTTTTCTCCTATATCTATATTTCACCATAATAAAAGAAGGTTCCTCAAGGTCCACCGAGGAAGAAACTAAACAACTTTCAATTACCTTGATCTTCTGAGGAATCTTTTAAACAGTAATGTCTTGAATAAAATCCTCATGTTGAGCATTCTACCTATTCTAATCTTGATTTTCTTTGTATCAATCAATAAGTAAGATTATAGGGGTATCTGAATGGAAGTTTGAGATTAAACTACCTAAGGAGAATCGGCAATGCCTTGAGAAATCTCCAATTTAGGGAACACACTACCTTGAGCAACATCTATTCCATCAGAGCCCTTATTAAGCTCCCTATTTTAATATTTGGATTGGAGAACCTCCATAGAGATATTTCACCCTACCTACACAATATAAAAATGTGACTTGAGAAACTCACCTAAAGAAGACTCATCAAAAATCTTAGTATCCTTATCTCCATTGGTGACCTCATTATCCTTGTCCATAGACAAACCATTTTCCCTTCCAACCTTTTGAAGAGGTTTTTGAATCTTATTAGGTCATTTCTTCACCCAATGATCAAACTTCTTGCACAATAAATAAAAAAGGAATGGACTTAAACTCAATAGGATGATTCCAAACCCCAAGCTTAGAGTTAATCTTTATCAAAGAAGGAAGATTGGAAGATTTCTCAGACTAACAAAACTGTTAGAATATACTAAACATCTACAAGATAAATTCATTTGATCAATTGATAATACATATCTAAAGGTGTTAGAAATACCTCTAAAGATTTCCTCATCCCATGATGTAGTCAAGGTTGGAGGGTCTAAAATGGACTATCCAGCCTTGCAGCTAAATTATACACAAAACATAGCAAAAAGAATTAAATAAGAACAAAAGTTTGAGTTTTATTAATTAATGTAGCAAACTTACATGATCTTTACATTCAGTCCATTGGCCCCACATGCTAGCACATAGGTCGGCATGGGCTTATTGTAGAGAAAATACTAAAATGAAAGTCTTCTAGATCTACCTTTCCTTAAGTTCTACTACTCCCTAACTGCTCCCTCATTACTGTGATGATTTCCAAAGACTCTCAGGATGTTTATATATTAGTTCCAAATAATAGAGCAATTTGCATCGGCTTCCTTTGGGTCTAGGTCCAATTATAACATGTGTGCCAACTTAGATGCTTGAAGAGGGCCCAAACTAGATGCAGATAGGTGTGGGCCCATATGGGTGTTCTCTAGCCTTATATCCACTATGTGACATGCTCCATAGGCTTTGCAAGGTTTGGAAAATCCCCAAAAACTTATATCTTTGGGTTCAACTTGTGGCCTTCTAGGATGCTCTAATGTTAGACCCCCAGGGTTATTTAAAAAGTATGCCTTGCATATTGCCAAGTGTGCTCCAAACCACTCCAATTAGCCTCTAATACCTGTGTTTCATCTTCTACTGGCTTGTTCCTCCACTTGGCCAGATATTCCTTATACTCCTTGTTCTAGGTGTTGTGTCTAGCCTGACTATCCATGATTTGTTCGATATGCTTTGGTGGTAATTGCAATAGTTGATTTTGAAATGATGCCCATGTGTCATCCTCCATGGTCCATAGCCCATGAAAATGGTAGAGATCCACAATGTTGAATATTGGTGAGATGTCAACACCTTTTGGTAGCTCCACTTCATAGGAATTTCCAGTGTCAAAATTTTGAATGATCTTGCAAGGTCCAAACTTCTTCATCTTCGGCTTGTTATATGTACCTGTTGAAAACTAATCCTTTTGAAGATACGCCATGACTAAATCTCCCACCTTGAACTAGTTATGTCTTCTCTTGGTATTTTTCCATTCCTCATATTGGTTGTTCATGGTTTCTAGATGTTGTTTGAATTCCTTTTGGATAACTTTCATGTGTTCTACAAACTGCATTGCCTCTGCACTTCTCTTATCTTATGATTTGTTGTCTTTGAGTTTGGTTACTCCTTTAGGATGCAATTTGGTAATGATCTCAAATGGTGTCTTTTTGGTACTCCATTTCACTAATTTGTCATATGCAAACTCTTCTTATGGCAAGATCATCTCACAATTCCCAACTTTGTCTAATACCAAGGATTTGATCAAGTTCCCCAAGCTTCAATTCACTGCCTCAGTTTGTCCATTGGTTTGTGGGTGAAATGTTGAGTTGAAATTCAGGTTTGGCTGCATCTTCCTCCATAGTATCCTCCACAAGCATCTAGTGAATTTGGTATCTCGGTCTAAAACAATGCTCTTTGGTACCTCGTGCATTCTCACCACCTCTTAGAAGAATAAGTCAACAATATGAGCTACATCATCAATATTTTTACAAGGGATGAAATGCACCATCTCTCCACTACTACAAATATTGAGTCATGTCCTCTTTGAATCCTTGACAATCCTAATACAAAATCCATAATGATATCTTCCCATGATCTTTTTGGAACTGGAAGAGGTTAATACAATCTGGTATTTTGAGTATCCCCCTTAGCCACTTGACAACTTTTGCACTCTTGAACATACTTCTAGAAAACCTTGTATATTTCAGGCCAAAAGAAACACTCACTCACCAAGGCTATAGTTTTGTCAACACTAAAATGCCCTACTAACCCTTCGAAATGTTTTTCCCTTATTAGGTTCTCTCGCACTGAGCTCCGAGGAATACACAACCAGTTTCCTTTGAACATCATGTCATCCTTGATGAAGTAATCCAATCACTTGCTTCTATTGGTCACCACTAGTTATCTACTTGCATTCCAAGCTTCTGCAAAGTCAAGAACAACTTCATACATGTTCTTTAGTTTGGCAAAAATCCCATTACTACCACCCTCATCTATGTTATCAAGTTTATTCTTCTACTTAGTGCATATGCAACCCAATTTTACTTCCCACGCTGATGCTTGAGGATAAAAGTGTAACTCTACATAAACTCTACCCACCTCATATGCCTCCAGTTCATCTTTCCTTGACTGTTTAGGTACTAGAGGGCTTGGTGTTCAGTATATAGTAAAAATCCCTTCAGTAACAAGTATTGTCTCCATTTTTTCAATGCTTGAATTATGGCAAAGAACTCCTAATCATGCACTGAATACCTTCTTCAGGCATCATTTAGCTTTTCATTATAATAAGCAATTGGTCTTCCTTCTTTTCTCGAGACCGCTCCTATAACATTGCCACTGGCATCACAATCTACCTAAAAGACTTTGTTGAAATTTGTTAAGACCAGTACCATCTACTCCATGACCTTTTTCTTCAATGATTCAAATCTTCACTTTTCTCTAGACATCCACTTGAACTCTTTCTGGTCACCCCTCATTGCCTTTGTCATTGGTGAATAAATAGTACTAATTTTTTATATTAACTTCTAGTGAAAACTTGCCAAACAATGAAGATATATTACCTCCCCAATTTCTATCGATGTAGGCCATTCCACAAATGCTCTCACCTTCTTCAGGTCCATTTGCAACCCCTCCACATAGATCATAAGTCCCAAATAAACTAGTTCTTTCTTCATGAAACAAAATTTCTTGATGTTAATTAGCAACTCCTCTTTCCTCAACCATTGGAACACTTGTCTGATGTGTCAAATATATTCTTCCCTTGCCTTGCTAAAAATCAAAATTTTATTTAGATAAACAATGAGAAACTTACCAATGAAATCCTTCAATACTTTGTTCATTAATTACATGAATGTTTTCAATGATGAAATAGGTTTGATTCCAAGAAGACAACTGAGAGGGGGGAGGTGAATCAGTTGTCTCCAAAACTCACACAAATTAAACTTAATCTCTGATCTGATAATAAAGCATGAAATCATAAATCAACAACACGTCATGAACACACATAACACCAAGATTTTTTATGTGGAAAACTCGATCAAGGGAAAAACCATGGTGGGAACCTACCCATAATATGATGATACTATGTTAAAAGTATACGATATATTACAATGGGGAATGCACATGCATTCAAGAACACTGCCTAGAGCTTAATGTTCAAAAACAAAGAAAGGGATACAACCCAGGGATGACTCACCGTCTTACAAACAGGTTCGAATCACATCCAAAAGATCATGAACTAATGGAATAGCATCTCCTAATGCTTGGTTACAATTTTAGTTAAGCACATAACAACTTCTTCTCACACTTCTCCTTTTCCTTTGAAAGATGTATAGATTATTTGCATATACACTCATCCACGACACACATACAATTACAAAGATATTACATTTATTTATACATGGCATCAACCTTATGAAGATCATCAAGGTCAGCTCAACACTCAACACCTAATTACAATAATATAACCACACACACTACAATATCACATGTGGACCAAGAAATGTTGGCTGAGATATAGCATGGACTCATATCACATGCCTTGAATATGAAACACCTCCAAGAATTATGCATTGAACATCAACAACATGCTACAAGCATCTGGTCGGCCACAAATATGAAGAACACTAACATACCGGAGAAAATCATCAATTACAAGCACAATGATCAATGTGAACCACCAACACAAAAGGCATACAATCTAGAAACTTCTACAAGCATCATGAATTATCACCGCAACATTCACAACCACTCAAATTACTAGAATCCCATCATCATTATATTGAACTTCAAGAACACTAACTAGAATGACTATCAACCCTAAAAATAACTTGCGGAGCTCTAAACCATGAACCAACTGAATTGACAATACACATCAATGTCCCAAACACTCCTCCAAAACCCTAGATCAATATATTACAATGCGGAGCAATGCAAATCAAAATATTGAACACTTTGTCATCATTGAACAACAAAAAAGCCAGCCACAACATAGATATCCATAACTCACTCAAATCTCCATGCAGACCTCTAAAAATTATACTGAATCATCTATACACAATCCTTTGAAAACCCTTTAATCAGAAAACTCTAATCATCACCATACAGAACAAACCAACTCACTGAACTTCACTGCATCATTGTCACAGATAGAGAAATATGTTGACATCAATGACAACACATCTTCAAATATCTCTCAAGCACATATTTGTAGCATACTATCAGCAATCTCCTACAATCTCCCCCTTTGGCATTGATGGAAACATATGATGTGAAAAACAATCAATGACAAAGAAAAGGAAAATAAGGAAAATCTCTCTCCCTCAAAAATCTTCACAATTTTTCACAAGATATGACTGTGAAATGCACTAGACTGATGCATACGAATGCATCTTAGTTCTGATCAAGAGGGGCAATCACCCCTATCTTCTCTCTAAGATACTCAAAAGTATCTTTAAGCAAAGGCTTTGTGAAAATTTCTACAATCCATTACTTTGTAGGCTCATACTTCAATCTGACTTCCTTCTCATTTACCTTGTCTCTCAAAAAGTGAAACATGATAGATATATGCTTAGTCTTTGAATGTAACATTGGATTCTTAGACAAGGTTAGGCAATGACAACAGCCAGCCTATGGTGGAGAAGGATGACAAGGTTAATGAGGAAAAAGAAATGGATTCTGAGAGGGAGAATATTAAGGAACCTGAGAAGGAAATGGCTAAGGATAATCTGGGTAAGGATAAGGAGAGTGTTGGAGAAGGGTTATTCCTAGATAACCTCAAAAACCTTACCAAGGCTAGATTGGGGTTTGATAGATGGACTTATGAAGTTGTGAAGAATTTGGAAAAAAATGGGAAGCAGATGGATGAGAAAAGGAAGGAAGACAACAAGAACCAGAAGTAATGGAAGCAGGACATGGAGGAAAAAGCTAAAAAGATGGCAGCTCAGATTGAATATTTGGAAGAAGGTAAAGTGGCAATGAAAAACCTATTGGGAATGATCCTGAATATCTTGTCTGCTGTCACAAAGAACCTAGAGGATATTTCTATGGTCCTTGATAGCTCCAGGTCTCCCAAACCAATGGTGGACCTTGACATTGATGATGATGCTTTCGAGACTAGGAGCGGGGAAGCTACGCCTAGTGGAGCAGCAAAGGGAACTAGGGTGAGTGTGAAGAAAGCAGTTGCGGCTTCTGCTAAGGAAAACCCTAATCTTAGAGATAATATCAAAAATATGTATGGGATTAGCAGTAACTTGGCTAATGCCTTGAAAAATATAAATTAGTTCCTCTTCTGGGCTTTGTCTGGTCTGGCTAGTTTTCACTGGTTTTTTGGGGCTTTTTAACTGGTTTTTTCTAGGGGTTATGTTGGTTTTTCTTATGTTTGTTCCTTTTGGTTTCTTAAATTCTTTTATCTCGTAAGGATATTGTAAAGGGTTTCGGACCCCCTTCAAAACTTGTTTTTACCTTATTCAAAAACATTGGATTCTTAGAAATTTTAATTGCACTTGAATTGTCACAATAAATAGAAATAGACTCATCATACATTACTCTGATATCTTTCAACATTTGCTTCATCCATACCACCTGTGCACAATTTTTGGCAGCAAAAATATATTTTGCCTCTGCAGTAGACAAAGAAATTGAATTCTTCTTTTTACTCAACCAAGAAACTAATCTCTTTCCTAAGAAAAATGCACCACCACTGGTACTCTTATGATCATCAACATATCCTACCCAATCAACATTAGTAAAAGCACTCAAAGTAAAATCATCATTTTTAGGATACCATAAACCAAAATCAACAGTTCCCTTCAAATATCTGAAAATTGTTTTAACAACTACAACATGAAATTCTTTAGGATCAGCTTGAAATCTAGCAACAAGACAAATAACATTCATGATATCAGGCCTGGTCTGAGTCAAATAAAGTAATCCTCCAATCATAGATCTATATATAGTCTGATTTTCTTTAGGGGAATCATCATCCTTGGTTAACTTAGATCTTGTCACCATAGGAGTTCCAACTTGCTTTGTATCATCCAAAGCAAACTTCTTCAATAACTCTTTCACATACCTAAACTGAGATATAAAGATTATTTTTTCTAACTGAGTAATTTACAAACCCAAAAATAATTTCATCTCTCCAATCATAGACATATCAAATTCATTCTTCATTTCATTAGGAAACTCTTTGCATAAACTATCATTCCCTCCAAAAATATAATCAACAAAAAATTCAACAATGAAAATGTTATCATGATCAATCTTGAAATACATATTACTATTAGCAATACCTTTGTTGAATCCTAGCTTCAGTAAATGCTTATCCAATCTGGCATACCATGCTCTAGGTGCTTTCTTCAATCCATACAATGCTTTCTTCAACCGACACACCATATCACTCTGACCAGTCAATAGAAATCCATCTCATTGCTCTATGTACACCTCTTCTTCTAGTTCACTATTTAGGAATGATGACTTGACATCCATCTGATAAACTCTGAAATCTTTGTAAATAATATAAGCAATAAATAACCTAACAGCTTCAATTCTTGCCACCAGAGCAAAAGTCTCCTCAAAATAAATTCCTTCTATTTGAGAATATCCTTTACAAACAACTCTAACTTTGTTCATAACCACTTCACTTTTCTCATTCAATTTCTTCTGGAAGACCTATTTGGTTCCTATTACATTAGTATCCTTAGTTATCGGAACAAGAATCCATGTATTATCATTTTCAATCTGATTCAATTCTTCTTCCATTGCTTTTACCCAATGTTCACCTTTACATGCTTCACTCACATCATTAGGTTTAATCTTAGAAATCAAACAATAATCAACTTGATCTTTTGCAATTCTTCTCCTTGTCTAAACACCTTTATTTATATCTCCTATGATTTTATTTCAGAATGATTCAACCTTACATACCTGGGAGTCTTAGGATTTTCTTGAATTTTAGACTCTTGAGTTCTTTCTTCTACACTTGCACTAGTTCCTTCACCTTGATTTACTAGATTCACCGGAACAATTTGAACTTGATTTTGGGTTTGTGATTACTTTCTTTTATTTGCATTTTCACTCTGATCATCTGACTCATACTCGCAAGATCTATATTGGCTCTCATTGTCTTCATCAACCCTGACATTAGCACTCTCAACTATCTTTCTTACTCTCTTTTTATAACATCGGTAGGCCTTGATTTTAGTAGAATAACCAAGAAATATTCCTTCATCACATCTAGCACCAAAATTTCCTAAATCTTCATCTCTTTTCATATAACATTTATTTCCAAAAATTCTAAAATATTTAATAGTAGGAGCATGACCAAACCATAATTCATACGGAGTCTTACTGGTATCACCCTTGATATGCACCCAGTTAAGAGTGTAAATAACAGTACTCACAGCTTCTCTCCAATAGACATGCAGAACATTTCCTTCAATCATCATTATCCTAACAACTTCTTGAATGGTTCTGATCTTTCTTTCCACAACTCCATTTTGTTGAAGGGTTCTCGAAGCAGACAATTGTCTTCTTATCCCATGCTCTTCACAAAAAGCATTAAACTCATCGGAAGTGAATTCAACACCTCTGTCTGATCTTAGACACTTTAGCTTCAAAGTTGTCCCAGTCTCAACCATAGCTTTGAAAATATTGAGCTTCTCTAAGGCTTCAGACTTCTCTCTTAAGAAGGTAACCCACATCATCCTAGAATAGTCATCAATCAGCAACATAAAATATATGTCTCCTTGCAAGCTTCTAACTCTAGAAGGTCCATATAAATTAGTATGCACAACATCCAACAATCCATTTAAAAAATGCTTCTTACTCTTGAAAGAAATTATGATTTGTTTCCCTAACTGACATTCCTTACACATACGGTTAGCAGGTTTCATCAGCTTAGGAAGATCTTTCACAACCTGAGTAGAACTTATCTTAATAATGTTATCAAAACTCACATGACGCATCCTTCAATGCCATAACCAACTTTCATCAATTTGAGCAATCAAACATCTTTTACTGATACTATTCAAATAAAAGATGCTACCTTTAGTCTTTGTACCTGATGTAATCTCTATTCCGAAGCTACCCAATATTCTACACTTGCCATTCTTGAAATAAAGATCATATCCATTGTCAACCTTCTATCCAACACTCAAAAGATTATGCTTTAGGCCTTCCACATACAAGACATCATCAGTATTGTGCTTACCATCAAGATAATTAGAACCTCTCCGATGGATTATACCAGCTTTGTCATCACCAAATTTTACAAGTCCACCTTTATACTTTTCCAAACTCACAAACTTACTCTTATCACCTATCATATGATGAGAGAATCCACTATCGATCACCCATTCATCTTTCTCTTCAACTTGTGCAGCCAAAGCTCTTTCCACATTCATGTAGCAAGAAGAATCAGTTGGTATTGAATCATCTTCCTTGATAGCAATAACCACCCATTAATTATCACTTATATTTCCTTTATCCAATTCATCATATGACACACCTTCATCAGCATCATAATAACAGCTCTTCTAAAATTTAGGCTTGTAAGTTTTCTTAGGTACTCTTTTTGGATACCTTGAGGCAAAATGTCCTATCTTATTGTAGGAAAAACATTTAAGAGGCAACTTTCCTTCATACTTACCAACTCCTTTAGGTAATCTCCTGGCAATCAATGCTTCAAGCTCCTCAAACTCTTGCTCTTCTTCTATTTCCTTCATCTCTTCCTCATATCTTGATATCCTCCTTTAAGAAATTTCTCCTGAATCATATCTCTACTTATCCTTTCTGAAAACAGTGGCTTTGAATGCAGATTCTACCTTAGGAAGGGAAAAACCAAACTCACTTAACTCAAAGGCTGATAGCTTACCAATCAACATGTCTCTGGTCACATCAATCACGGTCCGGACCTCCTCAATAGTAGCAACTTTATGTTTGTAGGATGCAGGTAAATATCTGAGCACTTTAGCAACAATCTCTGATTCTTCCAACTTTCTACCAACACATCTAATATTACACACTAGTTCATTCACCTTCTCCATAAAAGAAGTGATATTCTCATCTTCACCCATCCTCAACATCTCATACTTTCCTTTTAAGCTCTGCAACTTAGCAATCTTCACATAACTATATCCTTCATACAAGGTTTCCAACTTGTTCTAGATCTCATGAGCAGTCTGCAATTCCATAACATTTGTCATCTCAGAGTCAGTCAAGGCACTCAACAATGTTTCCTTAGCCCTAATATTGTATTCAGCTTCCTTTATCTCATCCGGAGTAGAAGGTCCATTTACAGAAACAATATACTTGTTCTTTGTAATAGTCTAGTAAGGTACTCATATGCATCTCAGGTGACACTACATGTGGCTCTTCCAAAGAGAGTAGTTAAATCCATCAAATCTTGGACTATCCTTCTTATAAGTCGCTATCCCAGATCACCTCAAGCGGTCAAGCTTCTTTGGAGAAACCTTCTCTGATACCATTTGATGAAATAGGTCTGATTTTGGGCAGACAACTAAGAGGGGGGGTGAATCAGTTGTCTCCAAAAATCACACAAATTAAACTTAATCTTTGATCTAATAATAAAGCATGAAAGCATAAATCAACAACATATCATGAACACATATAACACCAGGATTTTTGACGTGGAAAACCCTATCAAGAGAAAAACCATGGTGGGAACCTACCCACAATAAGATGATACATTGTTAGAAGTATATGATATATTACAGTGGGGAATGCACATGCATTCAGGCACACTACCTAGAGCTCACTGCTCAAAAACAAAGAAAGGGCTACAACCCAAGGAAGACTCACTGTCTTACAAATAGGTTCAAATCACATCCAGAAGATCATGAACTGATAGAATAGCATCTCCTAATGCTTGGTTACAGTTCTAGTGAAGCATTTAACAACTTCTTCTCATACTTCTTCTCTCCCTCTGAAAGATGTATACATTATTTTCACATACACTCATCCATGACACACATATAATTACAAAGATA
The DNA here is from genome assembly GCF_030272615.1 of Cryptomeria japonica. Lineage (NCBI taxonomy): Eukaryota > Viridiplantae > Streptophyta > Pinopsida > Cupressales > Cupressaceae > Cryptomeria > Cryptomeria japonica. The sequence goes on along the minus strand of NC_081409.1, from coordinate 269,144,230 downwards.
TTGCATTTATTTATACATGACATCAACCTTATGAATATCATCAAGGTCAGCTCAACACTCAACACCTAACTATAAAAATATAACCACACACGCTACAATATCACATGTGAACCAAGAAATGTTGGCTAAGACATAGCGTGGGCTCATATCACATGCCTCAAATATGAAACACCTCCAAGAATTATGCATTGAACATCAACAACACACTACAAGCATTTGTTCGGCCACAAATATGAAGAACACTAACACACCAGAGAAAATAATCAATTATGCACACAAAGATCAATGTGGACCACCAACACAAAAGGAACACAACTCAGAAACATCGAAAGCATCATGAATTATAACTGCAACATCCATAATAACTCAAATTACTGGAATCACATCAGCATTATACTGAACTTCAAGAACACTAATTGGAATGATTGTTAAGCCTATAAAATAACTTGCAGAGCTCCAAACCACAAACCAACTGAATTAAAGATTCACATCAACGTCCCAAACACTCCTCCAGATCTGCAAATCAATATATTGCAATGTGGAGCAATGGAGATCAAAATACTGAACATTGTCATCACCGAACAATAGAAAAACTAGCCACAACACAGATATCCATAATTCACTCAAATCTCCATGTAGACCTCTGAAAATTATACTGAATCATCTATACACAATCCTCTAAAAACCCTTTAATCCACAAACTTTGATCATCACCATACAAAACAAACCAACTTATCGAACTTCACTGCATCATTGTCATAGACAAAGAAATATGTTGACATCAATGACAACACATCTCTCAAACATCCTCAAATATCTCTCAAGAACATATTTGCAGCATACTATTAGCAATCTCCAACACTCAATGCATTAGAGAGTCCAACATGCGTGACCAAACCACTCATACAATCCTTAATCAATCTTGAATGTGGTCTTCCACTCATCACCCTCCCGCATCTTGATCTTATGGTATCCACTCTTGAGGTCAATCTTGGTGAAGTACTTTGCACCACTCAAGCAATCCATAATGTCATCCATCCTTGGTAAAAGAAACTAGTACTTACTTGTGATCTTGTTGATGGATCTTGACTCAATACACACCCTCCACTCTCCACATTTCTTTGGTGCTAAGACAACAGGTACTATGCATGGGCTCATACTCTCGCATATCAATCCTTTATCCAACAACTCATATACTTCTCTTCTTAATTTTGCATTCTACATCAATGTCATCTCGTGTGCTTCTTTGTTAGGAAAAATCATCCTCAGTATAAGGTCTATGTGGTGGCTAATACTTCAGAATAGTGGTAGTCCTTCCTAGAACATTCTTTGGCATGATGTCTTGATATTCTTCAAACAAATATGCAACCTTATTTTGTGGTATTCCCACTCCTCTCACATTGGTGTTTCTATCATCCTTGTTGCCGCATTCCCTTGGAATGAGTGCAAAATAGGTGTTCCCATGCTTCAATCCATCCAATAACTTCCTCCCATCCACTAAATAGATCCTTGCACTACCATAGGTTCCTCTCTACTTCCCATTTCCATATCTATCATTTATGTCTGCATATCTAATCTGAAACTATCTGTGCATGTTGATTATTGTCAATTTCACATCCTTCACCCTAGATCTTACATTCAGTTTACATCATTTCCATAGCTCATTTTCAACTCAATAAAGGAGAGTGGAATCAAATCTACATTCAACCCTCTTTCTTGTAGACTTGAATTTGAATCTATTGATTTCATTCCCATTAAATGTTGTTGTTTGGAAGTGGGTTAATTCCTTGTTTACATAACTAACCTAGTGGACCCTCATTTCCAACCATAATACATTTTGGAAAACCCAACGCTTCTAATATTTTGCATATTTTTTATTGGGTATTTTTAGAAGATTCTTCATAAAGGAATTTACAAAATCTGATTGGTTTTCTATTTTACATGTGATTACATTTTTTATTAGCTATATTTACCAAAATCAAGTGTTGGATAATAGCTTCTTTCACTTCATGTTGCTTGCATTCATTCATACAACTTTAATATATTGCATTATGTATGTTTCAAATATTTTTCCTACACTCAATTCACTTCTCAAAGCTTTCATACATATTTTATGTTGCTATATAATGATCATTTTAAAGAAGTTAATGGAACATTTTAATTTCATAAAAGTTTTAGTAGATGTTTCAAATGATACCCTTGTTAATCTTAGAGATGATATTGAAATGAATCATACTTGTACTTCTCCTAGAGTATCTTTTATTCATGAGGAAATAATAATTGCTCCTATCAATGATATCTCCAATGGAGATGCAACATTGAAGAGTAATTATGAATCCTCTTCTCACAAAGATACCTTAGTGCAAGAGGGAAAAGGTAAGCACGTTAATCTCAGTACATCTATCACTCTAGATCCTCCTTATTCTCCAAAACCTTATCTTAATCATCAAAATGTTTTGAGACAACATGGTGTTATGCATTTTATTCATGATATATCTCCTAACATAACATTAAGTAAAGATTAAAATTTAGATGATGATAATACTTCTTCCCAAACTAACAAAGTGGACATGAATAACAATGATAGAAATAATAATTTCCCTATGAAGATTCTTCTCCCTTCATTTAATCATCAGACTGAATCTTCAAGATGTACTTACACAACAAATTTCAAAGAATTCAATAGCGAAGGTCCTTCCCCTTCACAATTGAAAACACAATATGAGGTGGGCTATGATATGATTTCTAAACAAGGCTATAGTGGAAAATGTCTTGGAAAGATGGAACAACAAATTAAAGTCCCTATAGAACCTAGTTTTCAAGCCACTAGAGAAGGCATATGATACCCTTCTCCATTAGAATAAGAGGACATTTATCATGACCTCATTAAAGCTTAATTAATCTCCCTTTCCTTAGGAAAATGAAGAAAGAAGTCCTAAACCAAATCAAGATAATACTCCTTTTTGCATACATCATGAAATTCATGGCCATCTTACCAATGAATGTCTTGATTTTCAGCATAAAATTCAAAGACTTGTTGATAATGAAATCATCCAAATAACATATGATTAGTACCCCATTCGCCTATTATGTTTCTCCTCACAATGTGACATTGGTAGCTTACCTTTTGGAGGCTCTTTGTCATTCATGGTGATACAATTTCACGTGTATCCATACTTGGCTAGCAACATAATAGCCTTCTTATTCTTGTATCCATTCTTGGGGGGCAAGGATAGTGCTTCAATATTCTTTCTTTCCAAGGATTCACTTTTCCTTTAGTGAATGACATCTTTTATATGAATCTCCTTTGTTGCATAGAATTGTTTGTCCTTTATATGGATTTTACCCTTGCTTGGAGGTGTGTATCCTTGGTTTAGGACCTCTTCCTTTCTTGAAAGTGTTTTTTTATAAATTATTTATTCTTGGTATTGAAATTGCATCCTTGTTTTCCTTCCTTCTCTTTGGTTAAAAATGTTATTTTTGTTAAAAGATCTCCTATTTGAGGTAGATTTATTTGAGAAAAGATCTCTTCCTCATTTCATCAAGCATCCCTCAAAAGGATCCCTTTTCACTTGTTGCAAGATATCTCTTTTACAACCATCTTTTCATTACTTCAAAGAGTTATGTCATTTTTACCTTGGAATGTATGTGCATTGTTGCTTAAAGGATATCCCCTTGGCGATGAAGGTGTTTATCCTTGTATTTTATTTCTACCTTAAGACATTAGCATAGGGCTATGTTGGCATCTTAAGGGGAAGACGCATATATTTGGTATTGCTTATTTTTAAATTGTATTTTTGTGGATTTCCTTACAAAAAACAAGCTTTGTTTGGTTATCCTTTTTCAATGTTGCAAGATTCCTTACAAACAGTAGGCTTTGTTTAGTTATTCTTTTTCTAAATGGCATATTCATGTTCAATTTTCTATATTTTATTACAAACAATGATTTGTTTGGTTATCCTTGTAGTGTCCCAATAACACCTTTTTCATAGTTGTTTGCCTTGTAAAAAAAAAATTCTTGGAAAAAGGCCTTCCTTTTTCAGGATGATTTGACTAGCATAATACAACTTACAAAAAAATTTGACTCTCCTTGCACCGTATCTCAAGAAGAGTTGATTAGCATAACACATCTTGCTAGACCTTTTGACTCTTCCTTTCCCTTTCACATAGATCACATAAATTGTTGTCCCATAGAATTCATGCTTTCATGGATCACCTAGCATAACATAGCTTGCTATCTTGTGGAATCCATGTTTCCTTTCTCTTTGCCCATGAACCCATAGCATAACACACCTTGCTAGTCATTGGATCATGGTTTCTTGTCTCATCACTTGATGTATGCTCTTTCTATTTCTATGTGACCACTTGTGCTCTTGCAATGGAATTTCAAGAATGATATTAGTGGCTGAGACATTTTGATTATCGAAGTCTCTTCAACTATTTGACTTGGAGCCTTTGTTTTAAGTACTAACCCTTTTTAGTGTGTTTTTTGTCTTTGTTTGTCTTTTTGGCTTTGTTGCTTTTGCTTGTTTTGTGTGTCCTTGTATGTGATTGTATGAGTTAAGATCCTAAGATTAGGGGCTTGTTCCCTCAAATTTAGTGATGTCTTATCTCCTTGTAATCTTGCTCCTAGTCGCTCATGTCTCTCTTTTTTTTTCTCCTTTACCATGAGTATGAGTGTAAGTTCACAATCCCACTAAAGTGGGGCTAAATGTAGCATCATAAATTATAACCCCTTACAATTTTACAATACTTTTTGTTCCCTTACCTTAGTTAGTTTCCTCCTATCTTTCTTCAAATTAAATTTTTAGTTGTTGTACTACAAATCGAAGTCATATGTTTATATGGTGACCTAGACCTCTTTCATAGGACTGAGTGCACCTAATTCACACCTTATTCACCATATTTTGGGTGGAAAAGGGAATTTGGGCATCCTTATCCCCCAAGTTTGGGCCCAATTTTGAATATGTGATTGGTGCCTAGTTCTTGATCCTGACACTTCACTATGACCATTGGAGTTCGACCTAATTTATGAAATATCTTGAGAACCCTATATAAGAGCATTTTTCAATTCATTTTCACATTCACCCACACACATCACAAGCATTCAACTTTCATCCACAATAGTGAGCATTACTGAGTTCATTTCATTCCCACCATATTAATGCAGGAGCATCCCCAATCAATGAGCAATCTTACATCATCCAAAAATATTTCCTTTTAGTTTTTTTCTTGTTTAGCTCTTTGTGCAGTTTTTTGTGTTCTTGCCGGTTGGCACCAGTAGTTAATTGTTCTTCATGACAGATCTTATTTTCAATTTTCAGGCTAGTTCATGTGCTTAATTCCATATTTTCAGTTCATTTGGGTTCTTTTCCAGTCAGATCGCTTTTGGTTGACTGTTTCTAGGTTCCAGGTCAGTTCTTGTGCTTACCAGTTAGTTTTCCTTCATTTCTGAAGTTATTTTTGGCATGTGGATCTATCTTGGGTCTTGTTTGATTTTCTTTGGTGTGTGGCTGACCTTCCTACTAAACCACATCTCTTGGTTGTTATTTTTCAAAAAGATTTATTTAATTCTTAGGGCCGACCTAATTACACATTTCATTTTCCTGCATTGGTAAATTTAATCTTATGAGGCTGACCTAGATATGTTCCAGTGGGTATAAATATGATGTTATGTAATCATTTATAGGGGCAGAGGCAGTAGAATTGAGAATAAGGATTGAGATTCTCATTTTGTGATCAGGTCGATTCTTGGAGTCTCGGATTGGATTGTATCTGGTTGATAGCCTGCATGTAACCATTTAATTGTTGGATGTTCTCTGATGATTATATGATGATTGTTGAATGATTGTTAGAATTTCTAAGGCATTAATATGATCTATTTATGTATTCTTCTTATGTTTTCTTGTTGCTTTCATTGTGTTGCTCTTGCTGCATAAGCTGGTTGATTCTCTTTGAGGGTTTTACCGATTATGGCTACACCACATATCCTTCAAGATCTAAGCAATATGGAGCAACAAGTTTCAACAAACTTCATGCAAGCATGTTTTTATGATTGATTTGTTTATGTCTTGTCATGTTATTGCATCAAAACTTTTGATCACATTCAAAAAGCATTGCATCATCAACCATTATCAACTACAACAAGCTTGAGGTATAACATTCAACATTCTACTCTTGAGCTTTTCTTTTAATTTATCAATTTCATTCAAGGGTTATTCCAACCCAGGATTTGACCTAGGAAAACACGTATCAAATAACACCATTTTCCTCCTTTGTAGGTGCAGGTGACAGGATGTAGAGGAAACAAATATAGATTCAAAAATATCATACAAAGACACACAAACACAAGCTTTTGTAGAGGCAAAAAAGCAAGGACAAGGTCCCCCACACAACATTGTTTGACACTTTTTTAAAGAAACTTTAGGGGGAAATACTCAAAACAACATCTTGATCCCCAAAAAATAGTTGTTGTCTGCATCTGACACTCCTAGAAAGTGGCACCCAAGCACCATTGTCCCATATTTTTTAGTCCAAATTTTAGGCATAGGTTCCTCTCTACTTCCCATTTTCAGATCTATACTTTATATTTGCATATCTGATCTAAAATTGTATGTGCCCGTTTATTATTGTTAATTTCACATCCTTAACCCTAGATCTTGCATTCAATTTACATCATTTTCAACTCAATCAAAGAGAGTGGAATCCAATATGCATTAAACCCTATTTCTTATAGACAATGTTGAATGCATTGATTTCATTTCCCTTGAATTTTAATGTTGGTTGTAAGTGGGTTAAAACCTTGTTTACATAGCTAAACTAGTGGACCCTCATTTCCAACCACAATACACACACAACACTTCATTTTTGTAGGAACCAATGTGAAAACTAACAAAGTGTAACATGGAAAATTGGGAGCTTAGCAAATTCACCACTTGGCAAGGAGAATTCACTAAGCTCAATTTTCACTTGGGGGGACTTTACATTCAAAAGAGGGGATGAATCTACTAGATCCAATCCTAAATGATGTAAGGACTAAATACTAAGTAGATTGGTTGTGTTTGGAATGTGATTGACCCTCTTTTGTAAGTTGACTAGTTGAATAAAGACTAAGTGTTGGAAATGAAGACAAAATATGAGAAAACAATGAGCTACAGATTTGGGATTTCATCGTGCACCTAGATTTGAGAAGCTTGAGATGATTCGGAGTTGCTCTACGCAATCTGCCAAAAGTTACAAGGATCGTGTGTCTGGACTAGGTCGCCCTCCTATCGGTCCTCTAAACTTTCCGCGTATCAAAAAGGGTTTTTTTGTCTCTGCAAATAAAGCTTGATTCATGATTTCATGAGTTAGAATGATGATCTTCTCTTCAAAGCTTGAAATCTTGACTATGTTGTTGCTCCAAAGCTTGAAGGAAGATTGAAAATGTATTGTTCTTGAATGCTTGAATGCTTGATCTCTTGAATGCTTGGATGCTTGATTGAATTTCATGTTAAATCAAATGAGAGGGGAAATCTCTCTTATATACTTGTTTGTAGGATTAATTGACTAATTTTCTGACATGAGCCGTCATAGAGGGGATTTACCCGCTTCAAAATTGAGTTAGGTCAGGGGGAGGGGGCCCAAGATAGGTCCCCATTAAGGGGGACCAGGGTGCCACACCCTGGTCCTACCCTAATTTGGGGCAGGATCATGGTGCAGGCAGGATGCATCATTGAGTTGCATGAATTTTTTGATATGTATGAGCATAATCAGGTCTCCCAGTAGGCCGAGGGGCGCAAACACTAAGGTGAAGACTCAAATGCAGTCGAAAATTGCAAGGGGTGCAATTTAAGAATGTTACACAAAGCATTGGTCACTAACTAAAATTTTATGATCATCCTATATCCAAGCAATCTAGCATACATTTGGGTATTCAATCCTCTTCAGGTTCACCTTCTTCACCATCTTCTCTCAAACCAAATTGTTGGTATTGCCGCTATTAATGAAAACCTTATAGCACTTGCCTCTCAACTTGCATCTTGTCTACAACAAGATTCTCCTTTGTGTTGGTTCATCTTTGAAATTTTTCTACAACAGGGATCTCCTCATGACTAATGATTCTCCCTTTTTTGGATGTCTCGTAGAGCCAAATGATATGTCTTGTTCTTCCTCGACATGGGCATTTTTGGCTTCAAAATCTCTTGTCTTCCTTGTGCTTCCTTGGTGACATTCAAAGGAAATGTACCAATTCCCCATAATTAAAATAGGTTCCCCAAAATGCTCCTCGATCAAGTCTCTTCTTATTCCTTTGGTATCCATCATGACGATAATAGTCTTCCCTTTCCTTCTGGTCATGGTATGAGTCTTCCCTGGGTCTTCTCTCCTTCCTCTGGGAAGGGTTCCTTTCTTTGGTTTATTCAATGTAAGGTCTCCTCTTAGTGTGTTGGGTCCATCTTTTCGATTCTCTCTAATTTCATTTTATCAACATTCATTTTTTTCTCATTGCTAGCTTTTCTTCCACTTTCACTGCAAATTGGTAGACTTCCTCCATGGTGGTCATACCAACCAAGTTTAATTCCTCTTGAATGTTGGTTTTGAGGCCATTAATGTAATGCACCACCTTCTCTCTTCTAACTTCACTATGTATAGCTATGATAATCAGCTTGTGGAACTCCTTAGTGAATTCCTTTATTGTCTTCTCTCTTTGACACAAGTTTTGAAGCTTCTTCAAAAGTTCCAACTCATAATCCTGTTACTACTTATCAAATTGCCATTACTTTTATATCCAAAGTCATTCTATATACTCTAGTCGGTTACTACTACCAAAATATTTAGTCGGTATGAACAGTCTAGTCGGTTACAGAAGGAAAACAGTCACAAAGCCCAGTATACACCGAGCTGTCTACCGAGTGTTATTTCATGTCTACCAAGTAGTAAAGATAATGCACCAAGTTGATATACACCGAGTGAAATGTGTTACCAGATTGATTGAACCTGGACACACACATGAAAACGTGTTACAAGATCGAGGCACATAAGAACCGTTATCGCATTGGAAATTGCACATATAGATTTTGTATAATTTTGAGGTCATATAACCAATGAAATATTTTGCATGGTTATTCATTCGAGAAATCATGTTTGTAAGATCGAAGCAATGAATCAGATCACTGACATAAGAAATCTATTTATACAGCATGAATTTAGGGTTAGAGATATATGTGAATGAGAGAAATGTGTGTGCATATGTGTATGAAGCAACACTTATGTGATACATGAGAAATCACAGAGTATTATGACTTTTATAGAGACACAGAGGTCACCGAGAAGGTTTTTAGAGAACAGTAAAAGAACAAAGTAAACATAAGGGTTTACCGAGTTACTTTATGAGTTACCAAGGTATGCTATAGGCAAGGTAATCTTATTTTAAGCACATAGAATCTGCTACAACATTTCAAATGTAAAGTTGCAGATATTTGTAAAGTCTTATTGTAATATTTTGAGGTTGTAAGAGAAACCTTTAACAGGGTAAAAGACTCTAACCAAGTCTATAAATTGTAAAGCCTCTAACCAGGTGCAGCATTCAGATCAATGTTGTAAAATCCTTTAGCAAGGTAGATCTAACAGATCTTGTTACTCCTAACAAGGTAAGCTATCAACAGATCTTGTTACTCCTAACAAGGTAAGCTATCAGAAATAGCTAAATATGTAGCTCTAACCGAGCACTCTTTATTATTGTAGTAGTGAAGTTGTGGGTGCCATCCCCACCGCAGTTTTTCTCTCTAACCAGGAGTTTCTACATAACCAAAATATATGTGTTATGGAGTGAATCATGTATGATTGTTACTTATTTGTTTTAGCTTTATGTTATGTTACAACAGTTTTTGGTTTATGCATAACAGTAAAGATATTGTTGATAAAAGGATTTGAAGTACTGATTCACCCCTCCCCTCTCAGTACATTAGCTTTCCATATTGGACCTAACAATTGGTATCAGAGCTTGAATCTTGGAAAAGGGTTTAACTGCCTAAAGAGAAAGATCTTACCAATGGAAGGCTACAAACAATCTCAGAGGATTGTGTATCTGCAAGAAGAATTGAATCATGCTAATCAAGTGATTACAGACATGCAAAGGCAAATGCAAAAATCTCTGAAAGTGAGAAGAAGATTATCTGATGATTTGCAGGACTCTCAAGAGTTAGTGGAACAAATTGAGACATCATCTAAGAACAGTATGTCTGAAGAGACTGAAGAAATGATTGGACAATTGAAAGAAAAGAACAAAGCACTCGTTGATCAACTAAAAGCAATGAAAAGAGAGCATGAACATTTCAGCACATAGATGACTGAAAATCTTGATGCATTGAGGACAACCAAGGACAAAGTAAGAGATCTAGAAAGAGAGAAACAACAACTTGAAGCTTTAGTATCTGATAAGGATGATGAAATCATAAGGATGACTGGGATTCAACAAAATCTGTCAGATCAACTAGGTTATGCACATCATGAAGCAAATCTGAAAGATGATGAGAATCAAGCATTGAAACTTGAAGTATCAAGGTTGAGCAATGAACTTGAAATAGAGAAGAAATCCAAGGAAACAGTGAAGAAGAGTTATGAAGCATCAAAGATGTTGGATGAGCAACTGAATACAAGAAAACCCAACAAAGATGCAGGACTCGGTTACAAAGGAAAAGAATCTACCGAGAAAGGAATTCATACCACCGAGAGAGGAGAATCATCAAAGCAAGCTGGAATCAAGAAGAACATCAAAAGAAAGAAGCCTATTTGCAACTATTGTGGAAATCAAGGTCATACTGCCAACATATGTCAAATCAAAAAAGGTAAGCAACCGAATGCCACTAAGACCAATGGTTATTGTTACAATTGCAATAAATATGGTCACACATCTAATCAATGTAGGACAAAGTCTGTTAACAATTATCAAAAAGCAAAATTCAAAGGGTTTTGTAAAAAATGCAATAGATATGGACATAGTACCGAGAAGTGTTGGTTTAAGCAAAAGAACCACATGTGGTCTGCACACCGAGCAAATACTAGAGGTTACCGAACTCACACAGATCCTTACCAACAATATTCTACAGTACCATGGGATTACAATACAAGGATATGGTGTGAATGTTGTGGAAGATATGGACATATAAGTGCCAACTACTTGATAAGGTTTGGAATGAACAACCGAAGATCATGGAGAAATCCTGGTATGGCATGTTTTCATTGTCACAAAGTTGGACACTTGGCTGGAGATTGTAGAGATCAACCTAGAGAAGACACTGAGGAAATAAAAGAGAAATTAAAGATGATTTGGAGAAAGAAGGAAATTGTGTCAAATAAAGAAAGCACCTTACCTACCGAGTTAGGTGCTCCCACTCCAAATTAATCGGTAAAGGTATGAAGGGACTACATTCTCACAAGGTTAAATCTTAAACAGTTCCTATTTTAGTATGTAATTCTATTCCTAAGGAATTATATGCACATATTGAAACCAGATGGCAATATGCCCTAGACTCGGAGAAACAAATCAGAGAAAGAAGTTTGGTGCATCTCTTTCTTGATATGTCGGTTGATGAAATAAAAGAACATCTGACAAACAACCAAACACAATTTACAGTAAAACAAAAGGCCTTGAAATTGATGAATGGCCTGTATATAGAAGTGGAGAAGGAAACAAAAGAGCAATGGCAGGACATCTTTCGAAGAAAGAATGCTAGTGAACAATCTACAATGGAAATAGTCGATGTCATCGACCAAGAGCCTGATGTCACCAAGCAAGACCCTGTGGACACCATTCAAATTGATGAAGATATCATGGATGCAGAGGCACTTGAACAAGAAATGATAGAAGGCAATGCTTATGCAAAACTTGTCTCCAGTGAATCTATTTTGGAACAAGTTCAGCCTTACCCACAGATCAATCAACCTGCTACAACCGAAGCTCCTCAGGATATAGATGAAGGCACCGAAGGTCAAAAGTCTACAGCAGAAGGTACTTCACAAGAACAAACCTCTCAAGCACCTTCTAGCATGGAAAATGTTACAGCTGAGACACCAAGCACCAAGACACCAAAGGACACTAGCGAGGCTAAAGAAACTGACCAAAATGTTGTCTCTATCGAGCAACCTACTGAGGGTCCTCAAGCCTCTCAAGCTATTATAGTGGTTCACCCGGTGAAAGGTAAAGAAAAGAAGTTGAAAAAGCATAGTTTCAAAATAGGTTTATCGAAACCGATAGTGTTGCCCAATGTAGACATCTCAAAATTGAAAGGGCAAGCACTCACTGAATTCGGTGAACTGTGCAAAGCAAAGGCCGAACAAGAGAAGCAACTGGCCATACAAAAGAAGAATAAAGTACTTCAGAAGGTAAAGACCTTACTATCAGATATGCTACCTTCAGCTACAGTATCAACCGATGCAGCCATCCATATTCAATTGGATGAACTCCTAAATCAGATTGAGACATCTGGAGTAGATGCATCTGAATACTTGAGCAAACTAAAAGACAAGGAGCTAACTGCTAAAATGATAGAGGAAGTACAGAAATCCATTGTTGTTGGCAAGGTAAAACTTGTCAAATTTATTGCTGAGTTGTCCCCTCAACTCAAGCACATTCTTTCATTATTTTAGAAACTCTGCACATTTTCTTTATTCATTAAGGACATTAAGAATAAAACATAAGCAATTGAGAGAGAGATCACCGATCTCTCAAATAAGTTGACCCCTGAGCCCAATTCAGTTCAGAATTTTTATACTAAGCTACAACAGCTCATGGCTCAACAATTGGAACTGAGGAATGAAGAACACAGGATCAAGATGGACATAATGACACTTCAAACATTATTCCTTCCTCATCTTTCATCCGTTCAAGAACAGCTCAACCAAGCCACTTACCTCTCTACTACACAAGAGGGAAGCACTTTAGATGGCTTAATTTCATTATTGGCTGATATTAATGCACATAATTCTTTAATGGACAATGTAAAGGATGCACTTTCTGTCACTCTCACCGAAGCCAAGACAAAGTACAAATCCATTTTTGATCAGTTGCCACCTCCAAATGGTAACTAAATTTTGATGTTTGTCAAAAAGGGGGAGTATATCATCAGAGTATATATAGCATCAAAGTACACAGGGGGAGTGTATAGTATTCAAAGTATCAAACAACTGGAGTGTAGTATACAGGGGGAGTATACCGAGCAGAATGAGCAGAATAAGCAGAGTATCCAAGAGCAGTGAACAGAGGAAAGAACAATGATTACAGAGTATTGATCACCGAGCACACATAATCAGAGTTTTGAACAGCATATTGATAAGGGGAGTATATTTGATTATACTATTTCGTTGACTAATGTATATACTGTATGTTTAGTCAAATTTTGTAAAGTATACAGATTTTTGAGTAATGACTTTGAAAGTAGTTTTGTCAAACATCTCAACTAATGTCAAAAGGGGAGATTGTTACTACTTATCAAATTGCCATTAGTTTTATATCCAAAGTCATTTTATATACTCTAGTCGGTTACTACTACCGAAATATTTAGTCGGTATGAACAGTCTAGTCGGTTACAGAAGGAAAACATTCACAAAGCCCAGTATACATCGAGTTGTCTATCGAGTGTTATTTCATGTCTACCGAGCAGTAAAGATAATACACCGAGTTGATATACACCGAGTGAAACGTGTTACCAGATTCAATGAACTTGGACACACACATGAAAACGTGTTACAAGATCGAGGCACATAAGAACCATTATCGCATTGGAAATTGCACATATAGATTTTGTATAATTTTGAGGTCATCTAACCAATGAAATATTTTGCATGGTTATTCATTCGAGAAATCATGTTTGTAAGATCGAAGCAATGAATCAGATCACCGACATAAGAAATCTATTTATACAGCATGAATTTAGGGTTAGAGATATATGTGAGTGAGAGAAATGTGTGTGCATATGTGTATGAAGCAAGACTTATGTGATACATGAGAAATCACAGAGTATTATGACTGTTACAGAGACACAGAGGTCACCGAGAAGGTTTTCAGAGAATAGTAAAAGAACAGAGTAAACAGAAGGGTTTACTGAGTTACTTTATGAGTTACCGAGGTATGCTATAGGCAAGGTAATCTTATTTTAAGCACATAGAATCTGCTACAACATTTCAGATGTAAAGTTGCAGATATTTGTAAAGTCTTATTGTAATATTTTGAGGTTGTAAGAGAAACCTTTAACAGGGTAAAAGACTCTAGCCAAGTCTATAAATTGTAAAGCCTCTAACCAGGTGCAACATTCAGATCAATGTTGTAAAATCCTTTAGCAAGGTAGATCCAACAGATCTTGTTACTCCTAACAGGGTAAGCTATCAGAAATAGCTAAATATGTAGCTCTAACCGAGCACTCTTTATTATTGCAGTAGTGAAGTTGTGGGTGCCATCCCCACCGCAGTTTTTCTCTCTAACCAAGAGTTCTGCGTAACTAAAATATATGTGTTATGGAGTGAATCATGTATGATTGTTACTTATTTGTTTTAGCTTTATGTTATGTTACAGCAGTTTTTGGATTATGCATAACAGTAAAGATATTGTTGATAAAAGGATTTGAAGTACTGATTAACCCCTCTCCTCTTAGTACATTAGCTTTCCATATTGGGCCTAACAAATCCAAGGGTAAGAATTGGCCCTTCACTTTCATCACCATCTTATCCCATTTTGTGATCCACTACCTCCCTCTCTAATTTCTATCCAATTGTACTTCCTTCCACTATATGACAACATGTCCCTTCAACTTAGTTTTGGAAAACCTCACTCACTCTATATCTTCAATTTCATCATACTCGAAGCACTCCTCCAATTCATTAACCCAATCAATCAATTCCTCTAGATTTAGGCTTCTGACATAACTAGGGATTTCAATCCTCAACCTCTTTCTAATCCTAATGATCACCTTCATTTTTTTGATATGATCTGACTCTTCTTCTTGGCTATCCTCCTCCTAATCTTGCACACTTGGCTCCTCACCATAACTCTCCTCTTCCAGTCTCTAGTTTATGCCCTTCCTCTGGTCTTCTTCCACGACACCCAGCAAGTTCTTCATGGTTCTCATCATGTCCATCATCTCTTCTACCCTTCTGGTAACATTGGCCATCAATGACATTCTACTTGGCGACATCTTTTCCTTTAGATTGGGCATGTGATTGCCTCAATTCGTTGATCTAGCTTAGGTTTACAACTGCTTCACTTTGGCGATTTGTTGGCAACACATGCAACCTACTTCCAATTGGTGATCTATCTACACAAATATCTTCCATAATTCAAACCTCCATAGAATTTGAATCTTGCTCTGATGCCCCTTGATGTAGTCAAGGTTGGAGGGTCTAGAATGTACTCTCCAACCTTGCAACTGAATCACACACAAAACATAGCAAAGAATTGAATATGAATAAAATTTTGAGTTTGATTGATTAATGCAACAAACTTACATGATCATCACATTCGGCCCATTGGCCCCACATGCTAGCGCACAAGTCGCCATAGGCTTATTGCAGAGAAAATACTAAAGCAGAAGTCTTCAGAATCTACCTTCCCCTAACCACTCCCTCAATACCGATGATGATTTATGAAGACTCTCCAAGCATTTATATATAAGTTCCAAATGATAGAGTGATTCATGTCGTCTTCCTTTGGGTCCAGGTCCATTTGTAACATGTGTATTGGCTTCAGATGCTTGAAGAGGGCCCAATCTAGATACGGATGGGTGTGGACCCATCTAGGTGTTGTCTAGCCTTATATCCACCATGTGACACACTTCATAAGCTATGCAAGGTTTGAGAAAGCCCCACATGCTTCCATCTTTGGGTTCGGTTTGTGGCCTTTCGAGGTGCTCTTGCATCATTCCAAAACTCCATATTGAGGCTAGACAACTTGACCCAAATCAAAGCTGCACTAAAAGAGAAATCACTAGGATTAAACCTAGTCTCCCAGTTTTTCAGAGCAAGAGTATATTTGCCAATAATCCAAGGCCCCCAGTTAAAACATCTAGTAGGTCATCTTCACAAGTGAAAGAGAAAGATAAAAACCCTTTTTCCATAGCAATGACATCAACCTGCCCCTTGGTATACCATTTCTTAAGAGATAAAGGATAGACTAGATCAATATTCAAACATGGGCCAAGAAACTTACTCACCAAAGACATTTCCATATTGGAAACACTCTTCTCAATAATGCAGTCCAGAATAGAAATGGAGAATTCTCTAGTTATCAGATTCAAAAAATGACTAATAGGAGGGGAAGTGCTTTTACCTTTTAGTCTAGCACCAAAAACATCTGACTATTTTGAATTCTTGACAATATCTCCATATAATTTTTTACCATTAGAAGCCTTTCTAGAAACCAAGACCTTAGAAGAGGTATCAGATGACATACCTCCAAGCGAAAAAGGGGCATTGGAGACCCCTTCGGACATAGGGCAAGTCCCATCAATTGACACCTTTAGAAGACAAGACCTGATAGACTTGATTTCCAAAAGAGAGGGCCCAACTAACAAACCTGTAGCATGGCATCCACCTTCCACACTTTCACAAGTAGCAAACCTACCACATATACGCTCAATTGGTTCAAAAATTTTCTTGCTTCTCACTGATTGAAAATTTATGCTCCACCCGACATCACCTCCAATCCCTTTCAAAGTCTTTTTTCTCAAGCCCCAGCTCATAATGTTATTACGAGTAACTTTGGCCAATTTTCAAGCAAAAATATACTTCCATTCAAAAATTATAACATATATAATTTTCTACATTAATCAATTGAAATCATTGTTATTGTAAAATTTAAATTAAACAAAGTTTAAAAATTGCTCTCACAATGAAATTTATTACCACTCCTGAAATGCAATTGATTCTAAAAGTACAATGTTTTTAAAAAAAAATAATGATTCTGTAACCACTTTCGATGTGCTTTTTAAAACCTTAGAAACTCCCAATGTGCTTTTTAAAACAAACATTTGAAAGCAGTATATGTGGACATCAGAAGTTTAGTGAGGTTAGGAAACCTCTGTCAACTCTTGACAAGGAAAATCTTTTCAAAGCCCAATGTGGCAAGAAAATTTTGCCATGTGATAATGGAGCTCCGAAACACTGTATGGACATCCAATAAAGCATAGAAAAGGGAGGATTTTGTCAAATGTTTTAGTCACACATGTCATTGTAGAGATGCATGCAAATTTTAAAGCACACACAAGGAATATGAATAGTTTGACACCACAGTCAAGGAAATTTGGTCTCATGAAATACAATGATTATTGCATATGAAAGTATTTGGATTGTTCAGAAAAGTTTATAAATTTTCAAGCAGATGCAATTAGAAGGCATGAAGCTAAATTCCTCCTTGTTTGTGTCGAATATGAATGAGATGTTATAGGCGTGATCACCATGCAATTAGAAGGCATGAAACATGTGAACTGTTTGACAAAATGCCTGAAAGAAATGTACGAAACATGTGAACTGTTTGACAAAATGCCTGAAAGAAATGTGGCCTCATGGAACGCAGTAATCGTAGGATACATGTAAAATGGGTTTGTTTAGAAGTTTTGGAAAATCTTATATGGAAAAGGAGTTATTCTCTTAACTTCAAGATAGCATCAGACAGGCATATATGAAAAACATAGAAGAACAAATTGGGTATGATTTGTTTGTTAAAATGCCTCAAAAATCTATCATCTCATATGGAATACCATTGTTATAGAGCATAAAGAAAATATGTTTGTTGAGAATAATTTAAGATTTAATATTTTTCAACATCCTAACACAAGAATTGCCTATCTGTAGATAAACCTTTCAGTCCACATGCTTTTGTTGAATCACTATCTGTAATGACTTCCATCAAAGATGGATGTTAAGATGTTGAAATATATGTAAAATATGGACAAGTAACGTATGTAAGTTGTTTGGCATAATGCTTTAAGGGAAGTTATCTCATGGAGAAACATTTATTTATGGGAATTTTTGTTGGATTTAATATACCTTATAGATTTACAATCTGCTAGTGAAAAAGTAAATACTACTTTCTTGGCCCTATGGAAAATCAATATGCAATTCTTTATTGGACTGGACTATATTGACATTTGTTGGATGTGATGATTAGCAATCCTATTGTGAGAGGTATGAAATTATTAGACTTTTCAACAACCTAGACATTAAAAAAATGTCTATGAAAGTGATAATAGAATTGTTTATGGACAAGATTGGTGAAGTAGTGGATGGAGTTGTTTATTCTTAGTGTTAATTGTACAAATATTCAATTTGCAGCTATTTCTTTGAATTTTTTGTCATGTGATGAATTACAATTATCCCATATTTTATATACATATTTTCTTCATACATATAGGATGGAATTATAGGTTATTATTTTATCTGTCAGTTATTTGATCCTACAAGAATATATCTTTTTGGTGTTGGAGTGTGTTCCGTTTCTTAAAACCTAGTTGCATGTTTTTCTATATTAAGGAATGAACCTTTGTGTTTGTTCCTCCTTTTTCTATGTTTTTTGTTTAGTTTCTACTTTTAGTTTAGCCACATTTCCCACTTTCTAGTTAAAACCATACCCCTTATAAACCCAAGTTTATCATATGAGGGAACTACTCCTCTCTTGAGCACAAAGGAAGGTCATTAACTCAATAGTGATCTCTCCAAATGTCAATACATTTGTCACTACCCACTAAGAAAATCAAAGTCACTTTTCAAAGAAAATTTTGTAGTGACAAATCTATCTACCAATAGTATGAAACACTATATTTATAGGTAAAGCCATGGATTTTTTTCCTTATTCTTATTAAGACTCTCATTAATAATAGCAAGTTGCCTCTCAAGAAAACATCATTACTCATGCATGAGTAGTCTTTTCCACCATCATTCTAAATTATTGTAATTGTCGACCTATTTATGCAATGATTTTCTTAATATTAATCCTTACATACTCATAGCTAGCTCAATTTTTGAAGAAGATACATCTACCTTCTCTAGATTTTGTGATCATTGAGACATGATAGTAAAATTATTTATTTGAAAATTAACCAAAATTATGAAGCCTTCCTATTGAAACAAAAGGCAAGAAAACATACCAACCCACTAAAAAAAAACAAAAAAACATGTGAACAAAAGAAGAAAAAATAAACTTACATACACAAGTACATGATTCTTGAATACTTGAGCATAACACTTTAGATATATCCCATTGACTAGGATATCCAGTTTTTCTCTAGCTTCACTCATCAAATCATAAGCATTATTCTACTTATAGGACAAAATTATGTATGGACCACTCCAAAATGAATTCAATTTGGAGTGATGACTTAATTTAGCTATCATTTCCTTCCATTTAAACACTAAGTCTCCAACTTTGAAGTTTAGTTCAAAATGGCTTTTATCAAACCACTGCTTGACTATTTGCTAGTGTGTAGCCATAGAATTGTGTGTCAATTCTCCCCTTTCTTGCAATCCATTGGTTCCACAATACATACCTTCACAGATCTATTCTATTTAAATTTTAATTACTTAACTAATTGGAGGGCTAGGGGTTCAATTGATATTGGTAAAAACACTCATTTTCCATAAATTAGAGTGTAAGGGGACATACCACTTATCTGCATTGGAGTAAAATGATCACCATATAAGACTAGTTTTAGACTCTCATGTCATTTTCTTTTATGCTTTGAGCCCAATCATTTGATTATTCTAATCAAATTCTAATTGTCTGACTTAGCAAGTCCATTTCTTCTAAGGATTAATAGTTAGGGGACGCCTTCCAATATTTTTCATTCTTCTAAGTGAACTCTAAACTTTTTGAGCCAAGAAACACGCTTGCATTATATAATATGATCACTTCTAAGGCACCAAATCTACTAACGACATCCTCTATGAAACTAAGGATAGACACCTCCACTGCTTCCTTTAATGCAACTACGTTACTCCATTTGGTGAATAGTTGCAAGTCCATGTGTTTTTAAGCCATTCGCTTAAATGAAAAGGTTAGTTTGTGGTTTCAAATGAAGGGAATGAATAGATCAGCTAGCCAAGTTTTGTATTGGATGAGAATTCAAGCACCAAACAATTGTCTTTTCTTGTTTTTAGCTTACATTTTTGGTTCCAGGACAATAGACCACCATACAACTATGATCATTATATTGGAATGCAAGAAGTTAAAAATGAGAAAATTAACATTACATTTCTCAAATGTACCCAAGTGGTGCAATGGAATCATGATAATGAAGGGAAAACTTCCAAGGTAAGTTTTGTTGTTCTTCTTATAAGAAGAATGAAGGAGGTTTTATTTGTAGGAGTGTCACAATATAGTGCTTCAAATAAAAGAGTGCACAAAAATCGAAGATTGGTTTGGGATTTTGGATTTACTGAATGCAATTGCTTGAGGGAAAATATTTTTTAGGAAGGGAGGATTGTAGTGTCCCCATTTTGGGATGGATTGATTTGTGAGCCTTTAACTCACTTCTTGAGTTCTTGTAAGTTGATTTGGTAAGAGAAAGGGGAACTCCACAATTCTTGGAGAGCACAAGCTCAATATTTTAGGATTTCTAACTATTACAAAGAGCCCATTTAGCAATATGGATCACATTGAAATTTTCAAGCGTTTTTTTACTCTTGGTGTGTTCTCCAAACTTCTTGGAGAGCACATCTATTATTGATAAGTCACCAAGTTAGTTCCAGACATCTACCCACTACTTCAATTTCCTAATAGCAAGATTAGAATTGGATTTTGAATTCATTCGAGTTCTTTTCGCAACTCTAATGAATTATTTTAGTTATTCACTTAAGTTCTAATTTTTTATTATTATTCGACAACTTAAGTGTAGTATCAGTTTTAAAAGATGTTTATGACCCTCAAGTTGGACAGTTAGGAGATAATAGGCCTTTTTACATTGTAAAAGTATTCAAATTTATGTTCAAAAATTGGAATGTTAAGGATTTTGTCTTTCTTTAATTTCTTAGACAATATTCAATGCTATTAATGTGTACTATCTTATTTATTTCTGATCATGAATTTAAACTTATTTGGTTGCAAGTTGTTGTAGATAATATTTATTGATTTCGATATTATCTTCAGCATGCTTCATGACACATATATAGGCATTACCTTGAGATCAAGGAATGCCTTGACCAGACATGTCTCATGACATTTCTGATCAAGACATGTCTTGATCAAGGGTGGTGCCGATTTATAACAAATGCCAAACGGTTTGTGATTAAATGTGGTTTGCTTATCATTGTATCCGGTAATATATCGGTTGGATTCTAATGCAATTTAATCATTAACCGATCACCAATTGGTTTATACTTAATGCTATTTTGTGGTAATCGGTTCGTAAATGTAACCCAATTATGAATTGGTATAAGAGAAAAAATATGTTAAGGTGATAACTATTGTAGTTATCATATGACAACACTAATTAGTGTTGTCATATGACAACTAGAATAGATATGCAGAACCGATTACAATCACAGTATATAGATGAAATCACTGCATAGAAAATACGATCATATCTTGATACTTATAAGGATGATTATGATGTCTACCATTAGTATGTAGATTTATCAATAGGATAGATGATTGAATGAGAGACTTCATTTATCTTACCGAAACTACATTGTTTCAACACTCCCTCTTAGCTAGGGAAGATAAATAATCATCTAATTATATAACATCACATTTCTCATAATAGAATGTATTACATGACTTCGTAATACAAATGATCAAGTCACATATGCTCGTGACATGATGTATCACATAACACGTGATACAGAAATATATCACATCATCTCGTGATATAGAGATATCACATAGCACGTGATATCAGCATTGCATAACGCGTGATACCTTGGATATAAAATAATTTGAGAATATTAAATTCTCTTATATCCAAGTTATGGTATGTACACTGACATTATGTCACATGATGTCTATCATAACATATCATGGCACATCCATGAGTCAACATGATATCAAGTCAACATGATATCAACATTACAAGATCGTCACCTTGTAATGTTCAGTAGAAGTGTTCATTATCTAAAAAGTCGTCACTTCTTAGAAATGGACACAGGGGGAGGAGCCGATAAAGTCATAACACGACAAAAAAAAAATTACACATTAAACATCTTATATATTAGTACATATTATAAAGCAAATTACAATTCAATCATACCAAGTCCTTTCCTAAAGTGTTCAATTTTTACTCTGGATAGAGGCTTGGTCAGTATGTCTATTGTTTGGTCTCCTGTACTGATATACTGCAACTGAATCACATTCCTATCCACCATGTCTCTCACATAGTGGTAAGGAATCTCTATGTGTTTGGATCTATCATGAAATGCAGGGTTCACAGAGAGTTTTATACAACTCTAGTTATCACAATGAATTATAGTAGGCTTCAGTGGCTCACCAAATAATCCCACAAGTAGTTTCTAAGCCATACAGCTTCTTGTGTAGCCATGGAAGCTGCGATATATTCGGCCTCTGTAGAACTCTGAGCTACTGAAGATTGTTTCCTGCTAATCTAAGATATCATGGCTAAACCCAAACTGAAGCAGCATCCTGAGGTGCTTTTCTTGTCAGTCACACTTCCAACCCAATCTGAATCAGTGAACCCATGAAGATCCAAATCAACTTTCTCATACTTGAGTCCATAGTTAAGAATACTTTGAAGATGTCTCATAATGTGTTTCACAACCATAAGATGTATCTCCTTAGGTTCACACATGAACTGGCTCAAGGCATTTACTGGATAACAGATATTAGGTCTAGTATTGACCAAGTACATTAACGATCCAATCATCTGTCTGTAGAGAGTGGGATCTATCAATGGGGAATCTGTTGTTGCCTCCTTCAATTTGTGAAGATTAGTTTCCATAGGAGAAGACATGGGTCTGTAGTTCATCATACCAAATCTCTTCAATATGTCTAAGGTGTATTTTCCTTGATTAAGCACAATATTGTCAGAGTTTTGCCAAAATTCCAATCCAAGAAAGTAATGTGGAAGTCCTAAATCCTTCATATCAAATTCTTTTTCAAGGTCTTTCTTACATTATTCAATAAGGTGATCTTTACCTGTAATCATAAGATCATCAACATATAAGATCAATATCAGCATATCACCTTTGATCCTTTTGAAGTATAGATTTGGATCTGCATCATTTTTTGAGAATCCCAATCCCTGAAGATAGTTGTCACTTCATTCATACCAGGCCTTGAGAACCTGCTTTAAACCATATAGGGATTTCTTTAATCTGCACACATGTGTTTCTGTATTGTGGATCTCAAACCCTTCTGGCTATTCTAAGTAGACTTCCTCCTCAATTTTGCCATTCAAGAAGGTAGTTTTTGCATCCATCCGATGAACTTTCCAACCTTTGGTTGCTGCAATGGCCAGTACTGCTTTGACTGAGGTGTACCTAGCAACTGGAGCAAATGTCTCATCATAGTCTATCCCTTCTTTCTGTAAGAATCCCCGGGTAACAAATCTGGCTTTGTGTTTCTCTATGCTACCATCTGCGGCATGTTTGATTTTGAACAACCACTTGGATGAAACAACAAATTTCCCTTTTGGCCTAGGAACAATTTCCCACACATCATTGTTAAGTATGGAAGTATATTCTTCAGACATTGCATTTTTCCAAACTTGATGTTTAAGAGCTTCTAGTACACTAGAGGGTTCTGATTTGGAGAGATCATTCATAAAGGCTACATAGCTAGAAAATCTTCGGGGCCTCTTACTTTCTCTAAAAGTCCCTGAAGGAGCTGCAAAGTCCCTTGCATCCTCCATTATTTTGTGAGCCCATAGAGGTCTTTTCTTAGGGAGGAAATTGTACTTCATTTTCTTCTGAACACTCCCTCTGAATCTCGGGAGTGGGATCTTCTTCTAGGTCTCAAGATGGAGCATAGGTTTCAGACTCAATAGAGTATTTAGCCCTTTTGAAGGCTATGTCTTCTTCAAATATAACATCTCTACTAAGTTCAATATTGCTATGTCCAGGTACAAAAATTTTGTAAGCTTTAGAGGTTTCACTATATCCAACGAAGATTCCTTTTCTTCTAGAGGGTTCTAGTTTTGTCCTTTTCTCTTTAGGTATGTGAAAGTAAACAGGGCAGCCAAATATTCTAATGTGGGTGATATCTGGCTTTATCCTGGTGAAGACTTCTTCAGGGGTTTTGTCTTCAATGTGGGAATGAGGACATCTATTTCAAATGTAAACAACAGTGTTGGAGGCTTCTGCCCAAAGGTGAGTTTCTAAGTTCTGATCAAGGACCATGGCTTTGGCTGCTTCTACAATGGTTCTATTTTTCCTTTTAGCAACCCCATTTTGTTGGGGTTTGTAAGGAACAGTGAACTCCCTCTTAATCCCAGCTTCTTTACAAAATTCCCTAAAGATGTCTGAGGTATATTCCCTCCCATTATCAGTTCTTAGGACTTTTATTTTCTTTCTAGAAGAGTTTTCAGAGAGGGATTTGAATTCCTTAAATCTCTTGAGAATCTCTTCAGATTCTTTACTTTTAAGGAAATAGATCCAGGTCTTCTTGGAGAAGTCATCAATGAATATTACATAATAAAGGAACCCTCCTAATGATGGTATAGACATTGGCCCACATAGGTCAGAATGAGCTAGTTCCAAAATATTGCTCGTTTTCCTAGAACTATTCTGAAAGGAACTCTTGGTATTTTTGTCGAGGGCACACCCTTTACATGTACCGGAATGGTATTGTTTTAACTTAGGCAAACCAATTACTAATTTTTCCATTGAACATAAAGCACGAAAGTTTAAATGACCTAATCTTCTATGCCAAATTTCATTAGAATCTACAATCTCATGAAGTAGGGATAGGTTAGATTCAATACATACCTCATACAAATAGCCTTTTCTATGTCCTAGGGTTATAGCCTTCTTGATGGAAGAGTTTTGTGGCCATACTATAACTTTACCATTCATGAAGGTTATTTTGTACCCATCATCTTCAAGTGCAGATATGGAGATTAAGTTCCTCTTGATGCCAGGAACAAATAGGACTCCAATGAGTTGGAGGGACATGCCTGTCTTCAGCTTAATGGTGCAGGTACCGACGCCTTTCACTGGATGTGCAGAGTCATCAACATTGGTTACTTCTTCATCAGTTTCTTCTAACATGGAATCCAATAATTCTCTATACCTAATGATGTGTCTTGAAGACCCACTGTCAATGATCCAGGTGTTAGATTTATTGGATACTTGGCTAGAGAGGGCAGAGTAGAATACATGCTTCTCGAAATCATGTTCTTCCTTCTTCACTTTTACAAATGCAGCTTGATTCTATCTCGACATCTTACCGCATAGTGTCCATATTGATCACACCTAAAGCACTGAATGTGAGAATTGTCTTTCTTAGATGACCTTTTCTCATGTCGATTCTTTCTCTTCTTGAAATGTTTCTTCTTGCTTTTCTTGTTGGAGTTGGTATTTAGGACATGGAGATCTTCATCTATGTTCTTTTGCTTGATCCCCTTTTTATTTAACCTTGACTCCTCTTGAAGACAATATGCTCTTAGCCTATCAAATTTTGGATATTTAACCCTTTCACTAATGCCTTGGACGAATGTTTCCCATGTACTAGGCAACCCATCTAGAGCAATGAGCATTAGCTCTTTTCTCTGGATCTCATATCCAAGTGTTGTCAGTTCATCCCTTAGGGCTGATATCCACATAAAGTATGCATTGATTGACTCTCCTTCGTTCATACTTATATGATTTATTTCCCTTTTTAGAGCTAGGGTTCTACTTGCATTGTTTGTCTTGAATGCACTTTCGAGTGCTTTGAACATTTGATAGGCAGTCTCATGTTTTGTTATTATTGGCATAATGTGATTTCTCACTCCATCGACAATGATCTTCATGGCTTTTTCATTTCCCTCAATCCATGCCGATTTGTCAGGTTCATTCTCCGGTTCTTTAGATTCAACTTTTACAAATGAATCAACTTTATTCTCTTTTATAATCATCTTAATTCTGAATTTCCATGTTGAGAAATTGTTGCCTCCTTCAAGTCTATCCTCAAATTTGATAGCGTTAGCCATGGAAATGTGATGTCTATATCCTCGATTTGAACTTCTCAAATTTGAATGCCTTAGGTTCGATCACCTTGGCTCTGATACCATGTAAAAGTATTCATAATTAATGTTCAAAAATTGGAATGTTAAGGATTTTGTCTTTCTTTAATTTCTTAGACAATATTCAATGCTATTAATGTGTACTCCCTTAGTTATTTCTAATCATGAATTTAAACTTCTTTGGTTGTGGGTGGTTATAGATAGTATTTATTGATTTCAATATTATCTTCAACATGCTTCATGACACATATATAGGCATTGCCTTGAGATCAAGGCATGCCTTGACCGGACATGTCTCATTGCATGTCTGATCAAGACATGTCTTGATCAAGGGTGGTGCCTCTTCGTGGAGAAAACTGATAACTATTGGTTAATGTCAAAGCCGATTTATAACAAATGCCAAACAGTTTGTGATTAAATGCGGTTTTCTTATCATTGTATCTGATAATATATCTGTTGGATTATAATGCAATTTAATCATTAACCGATCACCAATCGGTCTATACTTAATGCTATTTTGTGGTAATCGGTTGGTAAATGTAACCCGATTATGGATCGGTATAAGAGCAAAAATATGTCAAGGTGATAACTATTGTAGTTATCATATGACAACACTACTTAGTGTTGTCATATGACAAATAGATATGGAGAACTGATTACAATCACAGCATATAGATGAAATCACTACATAGCAAATACGATCATACCTTGATACTTATAACGATGATTATGATGTCTACTATTAGTATGTAGATTTATCGGTATGATAGATGATTGAATGAGAGACTTCATTTATCTCTCATTCGATCATTTATCTTACCGAAGCTACATTGTTTCAACATACATGAAAAAAATATTAATCTGTTAAAAGGTCATTTGGGTGGCAAAATAAATTATTTTATATTTTTTTTAATTGGGTATTTTCTCTCTAAAAGTTATAAAAGGAGGTTAAGGGAGCTCATTTGAGGATATGCTAAAGATTTGATAATGTTATGCTATTCAAATGACCTTTTGTTCTTCCACAATCTTTTGAGAATGAAAACTGTCTTTAGATTTCTAGTTTTATATTTGAAAGATAATCCCTAGCTAGACTGGTGTGGTTTCATTCAAGAATCATTGTTGTGTAGATTAGAGTTTCAAATTGGGGTTTCTAGCCAAGATAGTTTTGATGTGTTTGGATTATATATTTTGGAGAGAATTATTTAGTTTGCATGAGATTTGTTGAGTTGGGTGATTGAAGAACTCCCTCATTGCTAGTCATACCATATTTTCCTTCCCTAATCATACTAAATCACCCATATTAAACCACAAAAATTAAAAAGGAGGTATTTGGGTTTGGGGGTTGTGATTTAGTTGCATTGGAGTCATCTTAGTGTTAGACAGTTCAAAGAATCAGAAGACAACTGAGAGGGGGGGGGGGGTAAATTAGTTGTCACCAGATTACCGAAA
The DNA here is from genome assembly GCF_030272615.1 of Cryptomeria japonica. Classification (NCBI taxonomy): domain Eukaryota; kingdom Viridiplantae; phylum Streptophyta; class Pinopsida; order Cupressales; family Cupressaceae; genus Cryptomeria; species Cryptomeria japonica. The sequence continues at coordinate 269,116,643 of NC_081409.1, read as the reverse complement.
CCTTAAGCAATTAAAACATTGTTAACAGAACACATAAGATCAATACCAGAGTACATAAACTAATTACCAAAATAGAAGATATTTTAATTAAGCACAACCAACAATTAGAGAATAAATACCATCCACATGACACCAAGATTTGTATGTGGAAAAATTGGTAAAGGGAAAAACCACGGTGGGAAGCCCACCCATAGTTAAATAATACTTCTACAGTAAGTATGTGATTAAAAATTGAGGGGCCTGCACTTGCAGGAAGGCCAACAACCTAGAGCACACTGCTCATTACAAAAGGAGTCTCATTGACTACATTAAAATCCAGACTACAATCCAAATGGAACAATGAACTGCAATAATAGCATCTCCTATGCCTGAGTACAATTTCGATTAAGCTCAATACCGAAGGACTTAATCCGCTTAGATAAACCCAACTCGATCACCAATGATCGACCAAATCCTTTGCATGAATGATTATTACACTATTCTCTTGCATACCATTTCCATTCCATACCATGATCTACAATGAGATCTTACATCATATATATACAAACCCTCGATCTTAAACAATTAAGTCAGCTACCAGACAATAAAACATATTACATAATTATAAAACATGTCAGCCTGAGACCAAACAAATAATATCCAACCCATAAGTCATCCTGGAAACACATCGAGAGGACCAATCAACACATTACATTAAGTTGGTCCAAAACCTAGATAGAATAGGTCCGGTTCTAAATGCAAAACCACCAATCAACTGGAACATGAACATGATAACCATCAGCATCCTAAAACTCTACTAGAAGTCGCACCAACACCACTTATGCATAATATCAAAAGGTCTTCAATCAAGCTCTGTCGGTGAAACCCTCGTCGGATCAACAAACCAGGCTTACCAGCATATAAGAAAGAATTTGGTCACCAAATCAAAACTAACTATCTGAACATGTATATGAGTACCATGGGTAGAAGATCTAAGCCAATTCCATAAGCCAAAGCATACTAGAGTATATCGGATCATCATGATCTTACCAACCAGAAACCAAACATCCTACCGGGACCAAAAGGATACTGGTAAATAGTCAAAGCAGCTAGTGTTGACATCAATGACAAAACATCAATGCAACACATAATCAATTCCTCCAAATGGCCAACAATCTCCCCCTTTGGCATTGATGGCAACACTAGATGTGAAAAACATCCAAGTGCCAAGAAATGCCAAACAAATCTTCCACACAAGAATATAGCAATGAAGTTCTGATCCACACTCTCCCTGTAGATGATATCACAGTAAGGTTCTACAAATTTCTCCCCCTAATGTATATAACCCTTAAGTTTTTCACATGAATATCTCTCCCCCTTTGACATCAATGCCAGAGATCTGACATAAATATCAAAGCAAAATTATAAACCACTGAATCACAAGACTAACTACTACCCCTGAGTAGTAGCATCACCACATCAATCCGAAATGAATAATATCTCTAATAATGCATATCGGACTGATGCCAAATAACATCAATAATTTTTTTGTCGGAGGGGCAGAAAACCCTAATCTATCTCTAAGGTACTCAAATGATTCTTTAGGAAAAGGTTTAGTGAAGATGTCTGCAATCTGCTCTTTAGTGTTCACATAAACCAATCTAACTTCATTTTCTTCCACCTTCTCCTTCAAAAATTTATACTTGATAGATATGTGCTTTATCTTAGAGTGGAATACCGGATTCTTTCAGTGAATAACTACCAGTCCATTGCAATGCACTTTTATGTCCTTCAACATTTGCTTCATCCATAGAACTTGTGTACAGCTAGTAGCAGCAACAACATACTCAGCTTCAACAATAGATAAAGAAGTACATGATTGTTTCTTGTTGATCCATGAAACAAGTTTATTTCCAAGAAAGAAAGCTCCACCGGAAGTAATCTTTCGGTCATCAACATTGTAGACACTTAAAAATAATTATTTTAATTATTTTTAATTCCTCTCATAATTAATTCAAATCCTCCTCAATATTAATTAAATATAATTAATATTGTCACTATAGTATGTGACTGATTTATTTAATAAATCAATCCCCTTCTTTATTCTTCTAAAAAAAATAAAATCCTCACAAATCTTCCTCTTAGCTAATTAATTCCAATTAATTAGTTAACCTACATGATTCCTACAAATCATCTTCTTAATTCATCATTAACCTAATAAAGTCTTCTAGAAACTCCCTAAACTCACTTAACCTTATTCTTCTAATTTTTTATTCCCTCCACTCATTCTCTCTCCTAGTCAAATCCTCCTACAAATCTCATCCCACCTAATTCTTCCTCTAATCCTCTCCTAATGAATTGCTAGTGGCTAATCACAAAGTCAACCCCTTGTCCCTTCCAACCAACTACTAGCTTTTAATGTTTTTTTCCTAGGTGAATGTGAGATTTTCAAAATCTCACAAACCTCTAGGCATCTCCTCTCCCAAGGAATTTTTAATTCCTCCTTGTTCCTCTAATCCCCATGGTTATCCCTTTTTGGATAATTTTTAATTCCTCCTTTCCATTATTCAAGGAAAGTCACATCCCTTTCTCCTCTCAAGGCACATTGGGAAGTCTTCCCAATGCACCTTGCTCTTCTCAAGGTACCTTGGGAAGTCTTCCCAATGCACCTTGTGGAGTGTGGAGACAAGAAATGCCTTTAAGGCATATCTCTTGGTCTCCACACCCTCTCTTGGACCTTGTGTGAGCTCACAAGCAATCCTAGCCCTTCATCTTGGATCTATCCTAGCCATCCATTTTTCCTCTCCTCCTCTTATAAATTGAGGACTCCATCCCTTCATTTTCCATCTCCAAGTTCAGTAATCTTATGTTGCCCTTTTGAGCCTAGGAAATCATCTTAGCAACCTTATCATGTCCAAATCATATCTCATCCACACAACCATTTTATCCATATCATCCTCCTAAAATCCATTTTTATATTTGTGCACAACATTGGAGAGTCATCCACATCAAACAAGCAAGAGGAGCACATCAAGTGCAGCATCATCCAAGGGCGCCTTCACTTCATCAAGCTCCATCCGAAGGAGAAGGTATTGGTTTGTGAGGTATATGTATTTCATCATTGTTTTGAGCATTTCAAATTATGTCTTTGGATTCCATGTGATTATATGTTTGATTTGCATATTTTCTATCTAATCCACCTCACTAATCTTGTCCCCTCTTCATTTTGGCACGCCCGGTGGGACGCACGTCCCTAAAAACTAACATTTTTTGTGAGTTTTTGTGAGTTGTGAAATGCAGGCTCCAGAACAACGTGAAAGACTGCAAACCAGCACGAGCATCACGAGTTCAGGGCGATAGAAAACCTACATCAACGCGAACACAGGTGCATCAGCACGAGCATAGGCGTATCAGCGCGGTTGTTTAACATATTTTGAATTTTCCTGCTCGTTGTTTAAAAACATAAAAAATTTGTTATCTCTCTGTTTGTTTACAACGTGCGCATGCGTTTCGACGTGAGCGCAGGCGTTTTAGCGTGTCCAGTTTAAATCAGCATGAGCGTTTTTATGTCATTCCTACCTAGTTTATTTGAATTTAAATCTTGAAACTTTTACCCGCTAACTCGTATCGATCTCTATTTTCAGTTTGCACGACCACAGGTGTTACAGCGCGAGCGCAGGCGTTACAACGCGAGCGTTTTCAACCAGCGCAACAGACAAGTATAAAATCCCTTCTTATTTTGTGTGATCTGTCATTTTTGCTTACTGCTTTATTTAGTTCAGTGCATACGCAGACGTTTTGGCACCAGGGCAGGTGTTTCGGCGTGGCTGGCTGCACTTCAGTGCGTTTGTTGTCTGTGCAGTGCAGTTAAGACTAATTTTTAGTCTTTTAGTTTTGCAATTTAATCCAACCGTCCAAGACTCAAAAAATCAGAAAAAACTACTAATCTCACTGTTTTGCAGGTGCCTAAGAAAATTCAACCAAACATTGTGCATTTATTTAAATTAGGCACCTAGATATTAATTAAAATGGAATGAACCTTTGTCTTGCGTGTCTTTTTAAGAAAAACGTAAAGGTAGGAGAGTATGCTCTCGTCTAGCTAGACGATCAAAAATCTAGACCCTCCAACCTTTTCTTGTTTGATTGTGTGTTTTCCTCTAGCGGGCCTGCCCTCCCAACTTGCTCTTTGAGAAGGTAAGAGGGGAATGACCCAAGTGAGTACACCCGGACTTGGGGTTCCCAACTCACTATAATAAATAGGCCATTGACTATAAAAGGGTTAATGGTTGGGGCTATATGAGAGTTCACTCTCACATTGGGTGCTTAGTAAGATCCTAGAGATCTCAATCATGCTTGCGTGACTACTAAGTTCTCGGTGCTTCGTTGGGCTATAGGCCTCAATTGCACTTGCACAACTTCGAAGGGTAGTTCTTCATGGGAAGACTTACTAAACAACTTGTTCATAGTGGCCAAAAACCTTCTAGTTATTGGTGCAGGAGGTCGGACCTCCGAAGCCGCCCATATTTGTACAGCCCTTAGTAGAGACACAAAGTTCGCCATGAGGAGTTTTCATGGGAATTGATGCTTGGCTGCCCTGGAAGTGAGTGTCGTGGAAGGGAGTCAGTGGGGTCAAGCATCTAAGTGTCCGCTCTAAGTAAGCGTAACTGGGAAACCGATTGGGATCCAATGACTATTGTCCTTGCTATCCTTAAGAGTGTTGTATATGAGCATGAGTGTCTTTGAATCAAAATGCATTTAATCATTGTGTTTTCTTTGTTTGATACATACTTGCCAAGAGAAGACTAAAAACATGTCATTATCAAACACTTTGCAAAACATTTGTCCAAACACAAACAACTATCCAAGTCACTACCCACACAAAGTCCCAAATTGCGTCAAAACTCTGTCCATCCCATAAGCCCAAGTGAGAAACTAAGAGTCCATGCTCTCCACCAAGGTTTAGATGTTGGCATTATAGTAAGAAAGATTGTTGGCATTTCAATATCAGGAGATTGTTGATATTCAGTAAGGATATAGAGAAGGTTGTTGAAGATTATTGATATAACTGAAGAAGGATGATAACTATCTTTATAACATTATTTTGTCGTTGATGTCAAGAGATTGATTATCTGATTCAGTATGATGTTGCTATATCTTGAGAAGATTGATTTGAAGAGAATTAAGATGTTAGTAAAAGACATAAAAAGAATGTGATGAATAAAAGGAGAAATAAGTTATTTAATGGGCAACTATTACTGAGTTAGACAATGATGAGATCATGATGTTTAGATTGTTTTGATGTCCTACATATGTTGTTGATTGTAGGGTTAATACTATACTATGTCACCAAGCAAAGAACCTAGTCAGTAAACCCTAAGGAACCTAGTTGGTAAACCCTAAGGTTATTGATATCGGTTAATGAAGGCGAAATGTCTACCGAGTAAAGTTTAGTATTTACCGAGTTGCAACCAAGTTATGACAGTGCGCATGGGATGGATATAAGCATTATTTAATGAAGGACAATGATTAAGCTAGAGATATATAAATGATTGGTATGTCATGCATGAAGTTTGTTAAGGATCTATGGCAAAGGAAAATCGGCAGGAAGATCTATAGCGTAGATTGAACCGCAATAACCTTGTGCAAGTTCCAAGAAAGGACTGCAAGTCCCGAGGCAAGGTAAAATGTTTTCAGATTGAAAGGATACATTGAACCTAGTCAAGTTTGAAGATCTGATGGCTAAGATTGATCATGGGAAATGTGATCAAGGAGATTCAGCGGTTAGCAATTGTTTATAAATGAGGAATTGTTGATAAACAATGTATGCGGGCAAGTGTATGCACAGGGATGCTACATAGTGATTACCGAGCACAGAAGCTTGAAGACATGTTTGAATAATAGAATAGAGAGCCCAGCAGAGGGACAAGATAAGTCTTATGACTAGATTGTTTTGAGAAAATAAGAATTTGCTTTAGCATTTTAGATGTGAAGTTGCAGATAGATTTGTATTATTGTTATTTTGTAAGTGACGAATGTATATGGTGAAAATGGATAACAATAATAACAATATTGAAAGGCTAAATAGATTCAACCACAAAACCCTAGCCTAACAACAACAAAGATCCACCATAACATATGAAGTTTACCTAAGACAATGCAAATCAAATGAAATCACAAAGATTATACCATCACATGTCCAATAGGGTTTTGATCTCCATTCTTCCTATCTCCATTGATCTTGTTTGATATATTTGCTCTCAGATTTTATGTGCACAAGAGCTCAACAAAGAACGGAATGTGGTTGCTAGTAGGATCGTAGTGTAGTCAAGTGCATAAAAGATGATTAGAATACATAGAACGATTAGGGTTTGATAATGAAGGAAGCATCTCCTTATATAGAAGACACTATATGAAATGGAGGGATAAAATTGAGAGGTGTAAAAGGAGGTCGGCTATGATTAGAGGGTAGGTAAAAGAAATAATAAAATAATGAGAGAGGTAGGTAGTGTATGAATTAAGAGATGAATGACATGTGTCATGGGTAGAAAAGGTTAATGAATTAATTAAATAAATAAAGATTTATTTAATTAATAGAAGAAGTGGGATAATTAAATAAATAAGATATGTATTTAATTTAGGAAAATGATAATTTAAATAAATAAATGTATTTATTTAAATGAGAAATAAGGCTAGAAGAGGATAAATGAATTAATTAAATAAATAAAGATTTATTTAATTAATAGAAGAATTAAGCTTAGATAATTAAATAAATAAAATATTTATTTAATTAGACTGGACAATTTTGGGTGTCTACATTTTGCCCCTCTTTGAGACAATGCGGCTTGTCGCGTTGTTTCAAAGAAGATAAGATGAACTGATACAGAGTTGCCCCAGGATGGGAATGATATGCCCCCTCGAGAGATTGGATAAAAATGTTTGAAAAGATTGCAGACAATCTCTCGATAAGAAAGACAAGATAGAATGGATTGACCGGATAAAGTGACAAAGTCACAGGATAACGAAGACTGACTCGGGAAATGAAGGCGAGGGATAGGGTAGGCTATAAGATAGACCACAAGGGAAATACATCCTCATTGTCATCTACACATCCATGAGAGATTAGAGTGCAAAGAGAGAAAAGAGCAACAACAGTCAGCAGCGATGGCTTTGGTTCATAGATTTGACCGCGTTCGTCAATTCCAGAGGCCAGCAGAGGTAGGAGAGCCAGTAAGTACCGCAAAACCTCCTCATACTTTGTTGCATTTATTGTTGTCATTAATGCATGCTAGGTAATGTAATAAATGCACATTTATGTCAGGAAAGCATGTTTGTGTCCAAAAATGTGGATTTTTGTCTTCTAGGTCAAATCGACAGTTCTGTGATGAACATACGTTGTTGATTGGATAAGCTGCTGAGAGGATACACTCAAGCAGGTCCTCTAGGGAAGACTAGGATAGCAAATAGGGCTAGGATTGACAATTTTGTGATAGAACATACATTGCTAATTAGGAAACTAGTCAAGAGGATTCACTCAAGCAGAGGCCCTAGGATAGGATAGATCAAGGCACTTTGTGATGAACAATGAGTACCAAGATATAGTACTTTGTGATGAACAGGGAGTACTAAAATATGAGCAGCACTTTGTGATGAACAATGAGTGCAAATTTGAGCAACACTTTGTGATGAACAGTGAGTGTCACACACGTAGTACTTTGTGATGAACAAGGAGTACTACTAGGATAAATAGCAACACTTTGTGATGAACAGTGAGTGTCACGAGGATAGATAGCAACACTTTGTGATGAATAGTGAGTGCCACTAAGATAGATAACCAGATGCACTTAGATAAAAAGTAGCATTTTGTGATGAACATTGAATGCCACGATGACTGACATGATTGATTTGCTTGACTGCAAGAGTATTTGCCTATGTTGGAGTCACGGGAGAGATTCCCGTCGACTCAGAGGTTGCGACCTGAGCTGACCTTCGAGGACCGAGCGGCTATTGAGGCTATGGGTCTGAGACATATTCTGTATGTGCCTGAGTTTCGGGCGAACATGGGACTGCTAACTGCTTTAGCTGAGAGATGGCACTCAAAGACTTGCACTTTTCATTTGTCGATGGGTGAGATGACAGTCACCCTAGAGGATGTATATAGGATTATGCAGATACCGATTGATGGGGAGCTGATTCCGTACGATCGAGACGGAGACAGGGATGCCCTTAGATGAGTGTTCTAGGATCCGGGACTGGAGATGAGGGTGGGACAAGTGGCATGGGATACCATGACATGGACAGGATTAGCAATACCAACAGTGTTGGCAGGAGTTATCAGTGGGTTCCTTTGTATCAGTTTTGTACCATTTTGTATGATGATGTAGACACCTGTGGGTGATTGTAGCCATATGATTTTGACATCATTGTATCATGACATTTTATATATATATATATATATATATGAAATGATTCATCTTTGCGGCAGCTATATGCATGCGTACCTATGTGATGAGATGTTTCTATGTGATTCTTATGATATGGATGCAAATATGTATATGATACAATGCAATATATTTTTTTTTTGTTCTTTTATGTTTTATATGTTATGCCAATGCAAATGTGAATGTATGAAATGCAAATGAATATGATAATGCAAATAATTATTTACATGATGAAAATGTAAAATGTGCTAATATGTGTTGTGTGCAGGATGTGATGCAGTTGTGATATCTATATGTATGTATTAAATGCTTATATGTGGTAATGCAGGTGCAACTACATGAAATGCAAATGTTATTGGTGTGTCATTATACTCAGTCATGTGATAGTAGGCTACATGGACTCGAGAAGGACGATGGAAGTCAATCAAGAAAGGGGGATGGAAGACAAAAGATATGAAAGTGAAAGAGCTTCTTGTGCGTTATCATCACTGAGCTTTATTATGGCAAAATAGGTTATGACAATTGAGGCATGTGTTCGACCCAGAAAGTCATTGTACCTGTTTGCATGGAGATAAGACAGTCACAAACAAAGAATGCCCCAATTCATACTAGACTCACAGTGTCCTCATATCCTTGGACAAGTCATAGCATTACTAAGAGATAATCCACAGACAACAAAAGAAAATAGGTGACGATACCCCATCCTCGCCTTTCTAGTCAAAGACATCCTGGAGATAGAATCTCTAGTCAAAGACATCCTGGAAAGCTAAAAGACATGTCACCAAAAGATAAAATCAAAAGAAAACCAAGACTCGACACCAACATCCACTGTAGTCCTCAAATTTAGTGTCTCTTGTCACTTGTATAAGTCTTATTTGATTGTGGTCACAATGTTTACTTTCACAGAAAGGATAGATAGCACTGTACCATAATGTTGTCTGAGTCTGTTGAAAGATTTGATTCGTTGAAGCCCATTGTTGCTGTTGTGTCTTATCTGAAACTGACTAAATCCATGAAATTGATACCTTATTGCGGATCTGTGATGCAAATGTTGCTTTATTGCGGATTGTGCGCGAATAGACTGAAGAAAGCTAGAAGAAACTGTACTCCTCGAAACATGTGATGTTCTCAGTTCCACACCCATTACTAGACGTAGGATTTTGCCTTAGCCATGGATAGGATCTGATTTATTATGGATGGAAAGGGATGAAAAGGAATGTTTAGTATGAATGGTTAACCAATCTTGGGTAGATCAATTGACAAGCCATGATGGGAATGGGTAAGTTTATTATGAATGAATAGGTTGTGAGTGTGTGCAAAGTGAAAGGATGAAAGTGAATCCTAAAGGAGGTAGAAGCAATGTCTCTACGCATGGCGCTGGTGACCTAGTTTTCACCATGGTACTTGCCCAGGGCGCCACCGAAGTGGTTTTCACCGTTGGACGAAATTATTTCTCTTTACTTTTTTTGATTTTTTGATTTTTTTGTGTCACAAGGCGCTTGTTTGCCAGGTTTTCACCAAGTAATGATTTTTTTGTTTTATAATTTTTTTGTATTTTTGAATTAGGATACTCTGAAGAGCTATGTGTAGAACCTGTGAAGGTGCATGCTGTTGATAGGATCCTCCAAAGGTTCACCTTCTGTAGTTGAGAGCTGATATGCACCAGATCCATATGTTGCTGTAATAATGTAGGGACCAAGCCAGTTTGGTTCGAATCCCTTCTTCTCTCTGTCTTGTTGATTTTTAGGGTTTTCTCTGAGAACTAAGTCACCTACCTCAAATGTGCGAGGCTTGACCTTGTGATTGTAGCTGCGGCTCATTCGTTGTTGGTAAGCCTTGAGATGATTAAAAGCAGTTTGTCTTCGTTCATCCAGTAGTTCCAGCTCTTGTAAGCGAGAGACCCTATAGTCTTCATCACTGATGATGTTTTGCAAAGAAACCCGTAAAGAGGGTAGCTCGACCTCAATAGGCAAGATAGCTTCAACGCCAAAGACAAGTGAATAGGGTGTAGCTCTTGTAGGTGTGCGGACACTTGTGCGGTAGGCCCAAAGTGCAGGATTGAGTTGGATATGCCAATTACGACCAGCATCGTCGACTGTCTTCTTTAGAATTTTAAGGATTGTTTTGTTAGACGCCTCAGCTTGGCCATTACCTTGGGGGTAATATGGTGTGGAGAAACGATGAGAGATATGGAAGCGATCACAGAGTTCACGAACATCCTGATTTTTTAAGGGACGCCCGTTATCAGTGATAATGGAAACAGGAATACCGTATCGGCAAATGATATAGTTAAGGATGAATGTAGCAATCTGTTTTCCAGTAACTTTTGTGAGAGGCACGGCTTCAATCCATTTTGTAAAATATTTTGTGGTAGTGATAATGAATTTATGCCCATTGGAAGAAGGAGGGTGAATCTTGCCTATGAGATCGAGTCCCCACTGACAAAAGGGCCAAGGAGACGCAAGTGGTTGAAGTTCTTGTGCTGGCGCATGTATGAGGTCTCCATGAATTTGGCATTGCTTACATTTCTTGACAAACTGATATGAGTCTTTCTCCATATTGGGCCAGTAATATCCAGTCCCGATGAGTTTCTTGGCCAAGGTAGGACCACTAGCATGTGGACCACATATCCCTTCATGCACTTCCTGTAACGCAATCTGAGCTTCGTCGCTCTCTAAACATCTAAGAAGAGTGCCATCTAGACCTCGCCGGTATAGGATATCAGCTAAAATGACATATCGAGAGGATTGGTGAATGAAAGTGCGATGTTGGTTATTTGATAGATCAAGAGGTAGAGTATTGTCACGTAAGTATGTGAAAATGGAACCATATAACTGGAATTTGGGACCGACAACACATATTGTCTCAATAGGCATGATCTCATATGAAGGGACCAAAAGGTTATCCACCAAGAACTCATAGCAGGTCTCGTTTGGATGTAGATCGATCAGTGAAGCAATAGTAGCCATGGCATCTGCGGCGCGATTCTGCTCTCTTGGTATCTGCTCAAAATCTATCTTTATGAAGTGTTGTTTCAGGTCATCCACCATTTGTTTATAAGGCATTAACTTTTCATCTTTTGTTTGGTAATCATTAGTTGCTTGACGGATGACAAGTTGGGAGTCCCCAAAAACACGAAACTCCTGGATCTTCTTGTAAAGCAGAAAAATCGAACCCTAGTCGTTCTCCCCTCCCCAACTCCAAGGAGAGAGAAGGGAGAGTCACTAGGGTTGATGGTTTTCTCTTAGGAGAGACTTTACATTCAAAAGAAGGGTTGAAACCCACAAGATCCAATCCCATGCAATGCAAGATTGGATTCTATATGAGTTTCAAGGGTTAAGAAAGCAAGGCTACCTTCTTTTGTAAAGAATGTTGATAGAAGAATTAAGCTAGGAATGCATAGAAAGTGACAAAGATTCGCTTATAAACTGAGATAGGGATATAGGATGAAGCTGCGGACCTGGAATTAGTAGTAAAATGTCGATACAGCGCTGTCCTGCAAATTTGAGCAAAAGTTGACGGGACGATGGCGCCCAGCGTGCACATGGTCCTCCAAAAAATCTGCGAAACGAAGGGGGATCTGTTCGTCTCTGCACAAGGATTCCAGATCTTCAATTTCAGCCGCGTACCTGCAACCTACACACAGAAAAGCGAAGACGATTGGGGGGTTAGGGATTAGGGGTTTGCCTTTAGGTCAAACCCCGGTTTTGGAATTAACCAAGAAATGAGAAATTGTTGTAAATGTCAATGTAATGTGAAACAAGTACTAATACCTTGTTGTAAGGATGTTTGTATCCTTATGTGCGAAGGTATAGATGTTGTTGTTTGTTGTATGTTGTATGTTGTATGTAGCATGTAGTAAGTGATCTCCTCTTCAATGGTTGAATCCTTGTCTTGAATGCAACACTTCGCCTTGAATGGAGACTTAGAATGATCAATTGCTTGAAAGAATGCTTGAATGCTTGAGTATAGTTTCCATGCTTTTTCCATCATATTGAATGAAAGAGGAAAATGTAGTTTATATACTTGTCGATTAGGGTTAATAGACTGATTTTCCCGACCTTAGGCCGACCAGGAAAGATAATTTTCCAATTTGCAAACATAAAGACCCGAAGTCCAAAAGAGACCGGGCCCAAAATAGGACCCAGGGACCAGGGCGCTGGGCGCCCTGGTCCTGAAGGACCAGGGCACTGGGCGCTCTGGTCCCACCTCCCGGGACAGCAAGGTGCAAAGGAGGTTCAGGCCAGGGTGCAAGAAAATGCAGTTTTTGGTGTCATAATCAGGTTTCGGGGTCTCCATTCAGGTTGCGTGTTGTGTCGCCATCATGAAGACCGAAATGCAGTCGAAATTGCAAGTGTCGCAATTTTAGGACGCTACATTTAGCCCCCACTTTAGCGGGAGTATAAGCGTACGCTCATACTTCTGGTAAAGTACAAGGAAACAACATTGAAAAACTTTCACCACGTCAAGGAGGCAAGATACACCAAGCCCCCAGTGGACTAAGGATCTTACGACTTCGATTGACAAGGTAAAAGGGAAGATCACGAGGGAGAACCATGACTATCAGTAGTAAGGTTCCCTCACTATGAGTCATGCAAGAAAGATATCAAAAATTTTCAAGACAAAGCTAAATTTGTCAAGAAATTTTCAAGTATCTTGAAAAGATATGAACGGGATGTATGCCCCCCTACGTTAAAGCGATCGCACACGCCTCACCGGGGGTGATTGTTTTAACGTAGTGATACACATAAGAAATGAGAAAGGAAAGGAGCACGTTATCGCAAGGATTTAGCCCCCAAGTGTGAGATAAGCCCAAGGATAATAGACACAAAACACAAAGCACAAGGTGACTTCGCTTTCCTAGGGGTCAGTATGCTGTATGATAATTCATGTATATCATATGTATGTATGCATAATTGTTCTTCATTCCCCAATCAAGGAAGGTCACCTAGAAGAAGGGAACACATGTGTCTTTTGAGTCAACATGAGAGAGATCGAGAGATCTCAATGCTTTGCATCGTCCTCAAGTAGACAACACTAAGGACAACAAATAGAAGAATGAGAATAACATATAGAAGAAGTAACAAAAGAGAGGGGGAGAGAATCTACTATGCTAATGAAACTAGTCTAGCACGTCATCTACCCCCCGATCTTGCTGATCAATGTTTCGGGAAGGTAGGGAACACGCTAGAGGAGGAACATCCAACACAGCAGATGGAGCTATCACAAGATCCAAACAAGGGCTATGTTCATGTTCCGAGCCACGTTGTTCTTGTCTAGGAGCTAGGATAAGTGCTTTAGAAAATTCGTTAGATAAATGGTTATCAACATCAACAAGTTCATATTCACTATCAGAATGAACAGGAGTAACATTTGCATCATGAATAACATTTTCATCTATATCATCATCAAGATTTATAAAAATAGGATCTTTAACTCGCACAGGATCAAAACCATCATGCATCTTATATTTGGGAGATTTCGGCTCAATCGTCGGCTGAGGAGAAAATGGAATAATGCTTGTTGAAGGTGTTTTTGGGGATTGCAAAGTTTGAAAAGCAGCTGCCTGAGCTCTAAGATGACGCTTTCGTCAGCGTTCACGTGCCGAACAATTTCGTCTAGTCTTAGTAGGAAGTTGCGAAGAGTGAGGAGGAGAAATGTTCTCATCCTTATCACTTGGGTGTTTAGGTTGTGGTCTCTTAGGTTGAACAATAGGAGAAGAGGAAGGTCTCTTCTCTCCATAAGAGAAAGGAGGAGGAACTGCTCCATATAAAGGAGGAATATTTGGTTTAGGAAGGAGACCAAGTCCATCATGACGAGGAGGTATAGGTCTACTCTTAGGAGGTTTATTCGGCATAGACATAGTCACATCCATAGGAATGGGTTGGGAATCTTCTTGAGGAAAGACATTGGTTTTATCTTTCAAAGGAAGAACTTCCTTCTCAAGAATGATAGGAATGTCAATTTTGGGTGTTCTAGGTTCACTTAGAGATAGGATCATATCTGTTTTCCACTTTTGATAAGATTTAAAAAGATGATCACTTTGCGGAGGAAGAGATTGGAATTGTTTAGGCCAAAAGTAATCAATAGGAACACTAGAAGTTCTTTCAGCTAGTTTAAAGAGACTATGATTGATAGTAACAACTTCACCATTATGGGGAAATTTCAAACACTTGTGAATAGGAGAAGCAATAGCTTTCATGGAAGATAGCCAAGGATAGCCAAGCTTCACACGAAATTGTTCGGAAGATGGAATAATAGCAAAGTTCACATCAAGGGATTTGTTATGGACCTCAATAGGTAATGTAATAGAACCAATTGCAGGAGAAGAAAATGCATCAAATAATTCCACAACCACATTTGTTTCATCATAGATCACTTGATTCAATTGCAAAGTAAAAAGAAATTCTTCAGTAATGACATTAACCATACAAGAAGGATCAATAAGCACTCCACGGCAAGGTGTATTCTTGACTTTTGCAACTATATATAAAGGACCATCAGGTGCCCTGATAGTTTCACTGGAATCAAATGTGATGGAAGGTTCTTTAGGGATTTTCTGTTGCTCCACAAAGTTAATCACATTCGGAGTCATAGACACGAGATCATCAGGTGAGACAGAGGAATCAGTAGTATCAATCGCATTAGAGGTATGAGAAGGCAATGGATCAGTAAAAATCTGAAGATTTTGGTTAGGAGGAGCTACAGATTTGTTGCCTTTATCATTCACACTAGAAACTGAGATAGTATTATTATCAATCAAATCTTGAATTTTACCCTTTAAAGAAAAACATTTTTCAGTATCATGCCCAAGTTGACGATGAAATTGACAAAAAGATTTGTTATCCAAATAGGGCGAATTAATCTTTGCAGGATCAATTTTCCTTATAGGAGGAAGAGTAAGCACATTTTGTTCCAATAACTTATTCATAATACTATGCAATGATTCATTCAAAGGAGTAAACTTTCTTTCTTTCCTGAAAAACTTAGAACTAGGAGACACACCTGATGTTGCATTCACATTATTGTTGATGATGTTTTCATTGAATTTAATGGACTCTCTGTTCGGTTTAAACTTCCCAAATGGTTGTTGACTACTATCACCCTTATCACTCGGAGCCATAGGATGTGATTGTTCCATTTGACTCACAGTCAGTTGATAATTGTGAAGAGTTGCGCACAACTGTTGGAAAGAAGTAAACTCAGAAAACAGGAGTTTTTCTCTAATATCTTTTTGTAAATTAGAAATGAAGATTCTTTGAATATCATTGTCAGGCACTGGAAAAGAAATTTGAGCATACAAATGCTTATATCTACCAATGAAATCAGTCACTTTTTCTTTAACACCTTGTTTACAATGCATTAAATCAATCAAAGTAACTTTAGGACTTATATTGTTTTGAAATTGTTGAATGAAAGCATTTGCAAGTTGTTCGAAAAAAGTAATAGAATAGGAAGGCAATGAGCAATACCATTGTAGGGCTTTGTCTCTTAATGTTCTAGTAAACAATTTTGCAAGCAACCTTTGGTCATAAGCAAAATCAGTACATATTGTTTGAAAAGTCTTAACATGTGTTAGAGGATCACCCTTACCATTATAAAGCTCCAAATGCGGAATTTCAACATGTTTAGGCGGGATAGCTCGAACAATGTCAAGAGAAAGTGGGCTCGCAACATCAAATGTGGGCACACTAAACTTGGATTGATTCATAGAGGCAATTTGTTGTTGTAAAGAAGAGACAGTTTGTGCAAGATTGTTAATGGTCGCTTCAGTCGAAGAGTTCATATTAGACGTGTTGGATTGTGATGGATGTGTTATGTTATTGAAAGAAGGTAGAGAGTAAGGTGGTGGGACACTATGATAGTTAGTCATAGGAGATGATTGGAAAGGAGGAACACTACAAGGAGGAATGGAAGGGTTAAATGAATTGCCCCCTTGTGTCATGTTCATTTGTGGAGATATAATAGGAACACTCATTGAAGGAATGAATGAAGAAGTCAGATTGAATGAAGGAAGAGGGTTAATTGAAGAAGAGGGATTGCCCCCATGACTGGTGATCATAGGAGGAATGTCTTGTGTTGAAGTAGTCATTATGTTTGATGTAAAAGTAGGTATACTAGCAATAGGAGTCGTCAAAGGAATAGAATGATTGTCTTGAGTAGGAGGTTGTGTATAACCTAAGGTTTCGGCACAACTCTTCATAGGCATCACATTTGAATCCACAATGTGTGCAATACCACGCAAAATATCAATTCCATTCTTATCACTTTGAAGCATACGTTTTAGACCCTCAATTACAGGAAGAGCTTGACTATCAGGGTATTCTTGAGACATCCACTGTCGAAAATCGTCAAATTGGTTATCCAATTTTGAAAGTTGTTCTACAGAAACCTCATGGAGAGCTTCTTCATCATTAAGAGGATTAGAGGAATTACTCATGTCCTCGTTAAAAAGGCCATTCAAATTAGGTTCCATCTCCTCAGTAATTAAACCTTGGAAGGACTTAATTCTAAGGCTTCGTCTAACGGGAATAGTGTAAGTAGGGCTTATTGTTGTAAAACTCATGCACTAAAGAAAGAGAGAAGATTTTGAATTTTAGAGGTAGCAAATTTCAGTAAAACCAGCCAATCTTCCAGATTTAAGCTGTTAAATACAATCAGGACAATCTCCCGAAATTTCGGAAAAAATGTCCGGGACCATGGCGCTCGGGGTGCACACGGTCCTCGCAACTTTTTCGAAATTTGCAGGGATGAAAGTTATGATGATTTTACAGCTAACCTGAAAAAATTGAGTGATTTTACGATCTGTAGATAGGCCAAATTAAAGTTGCAATCCCAAAATTGAACCCTACCAAGATTGTCGAAAAATGCAAAATTTGAATTTTGAAAAAGAGAGGGAAACTGAAATTTTGAATTTTATGATTTTAGAGGGAATGCCAAAAGCAATGCAAGTTTTGAAATTTGAAAGTTGACTCAATTTCACGCAGAATTCAATTTTGAAAGCGGAAATCAAAGTTGTTGTAATTAAGCACTTAATTTCAAAAGTCACAAATTGCAAAAATTTGGATAAATCACTGAAATTTCGAATGAATGATAACACACTTTTCAGATTTAGGACTGTAAGAAACACAATTTTGACACAAATTTCAATTTCAACAATTTTTGAATGATTAGAAGCCTCAATCCAAGCAATCGCTAGACCAACTTTGACTATAATTTTGAAAGTGTTAAAATTGATAAAATCAGCCAAAATTCTGGTTTTTAGCAGAAAAATACAGTAAGATCTCGCTCCCGAAATTTCGAAAAAAATGTCGGGGACGATGGCGCTCGGAGTGCACACGGTCCTCGCAACTTTTTTCCAAATTTTCAGGGATGAAAGATATTGTGATTTTATTGCGGAATCCAAAATTACAGCTAATTTGGAGATGTTTTGATTAGTGAAATTATCAGTCAAAGGTTGAATCAAGAGGGTTTCAAAAATTAGGGTTTTGACACTTAACCACTTAATTTTCAAAATCAAAGCACAAATATGAATTGATAATTTGTAATAGAAGGGCAGATCTGAAACAAGCATCAACAATTAAACATTTCACAAGTTTAATTACTTAAAAAGAAAATTTAGGGTTTTTATGCAATTAACCTCTAAAATTTTGCCAAAGATCAAACATGGAAATGTAATCAAGGAATCCAATTTTTAGATCTAACTATGAATAATCAGAAAGGATGTTCACGTCGGGTTCACCAAAATGTAAAGCGAAAAAATCGAACCCTAATCGTTCTCCCCTCCCCAACTCCAAGGAGAGAGAAGGGAGAGTCACTAGGGTTGATGGTTTTCTCTTAGGAGAGACTTTACATTCAAAAGAGGGGTTGAAACCCACAAGATCCAATCCCACGCAATGCAAGATTGGATTCTATATGAGTTTCAAGGGTTAAGAAAGCAAGGCTACCCTCTTTTGTAAAGAATGTTGATAGAAGAATTAAGCTAGGAATGCATAGAAAGTGACAAAGATTCGCTTATAAACTGAGATAGGGATATAGGATGAAGCTGCGGACCTGGAATTAGCAGTAAAATGTCGATACAGCGGTGTCCTGCAAATTTGAGCAAAAGTTGACGGGACGATGGCGCCCGACGTGCACACGGTCCTCCGAAAAATCCGCGAAACGAAGGGGGATCTGTTCGTCTCTGCACAAGGATTCCAGATCTTCAATTTCAGCCGCATACCTGCAACCTACACACAGAAAAGCGAAGACGATTGGGGGGTTAGGGATTAGGGGTTTGCCTTTAGGTCAAACCCCGGTTTTGGAATTAACCAAGAAATGAGAAATTGCTGTAAATGTCAATGTAATGTGAAACAAGTACTAATACCTTGTTGTAAGGATGTTTGTATCCTTATGTGCGAAGGTATAGATGTTGTTGTTTGTTGTATGTTGTATGTTGTATGTAGCATGTAGTAAGTGATCTCCTCTGCAATGGTTGAATCCTTGTCTTGAATGCAACACTTAGCCTTGAATGGAGACTTAGAATGATCAATTGCTTGAAAGAATGCTTGAATGCTTGAGTATAGTTTCCACGCTTTTTCCATCATATCGAATGAAAGAGGAAAATGTAGTTTATATACTTGTCGATTAGGGTTAATAGACTGATTTTCCCGACCTTAGGCCGACCAGGAAAGATAATTTTCCAATTTGCAAACATAAAGACCCGAAGTCCAAAAGAGACCGGGCCCAAAATAGGACCCAGGGACCAGGGCGCTGGGCGCCATGGTCCTGGGGGACCAGGGTGCTGGGTGCCCTGGTCCTGAAGGACCAGGGCGCTGGGCGCTCTGGTCCCACCTCCCGGGACAGCAGGGTGCAAAGGAGGTTCAGGCCAGGGTGCAAGAAAATGCAGTTTTTGGTGTCATAATCAGGTTTCGGGGTCTCCATTCAGGTTGCGTGTTGCGTCGCCATCGTGAAGACCGAAATGCAGTCGAAATTGCAAGTGTCACAATTTTAGGACGCTACACTTCCATTGATCTGCGATTCGTAATCCTATTGTTAATGCCTCATATTCTGCTATATTGTTAGTGCAAGGAAATGATAAGCGGTATGATTTTGGTATAGAATTTCCTTGAGGAGTTATAAAGAGGATGCAAACTCCTGCCCCATGCTGTGTGTATGAGCCATCAAAGTATAGTTGCCATGGCTTTGCATGTGACATCGTCAAAATGGATTCATCTGGAAATTCAGAACTTAGAGGAACATCATCTATCATGGGAGCATCTGCTAATTGATCTGCAATGGCTTGTCCTTTTATTGCTTTTATGTCCACATACTCGATGTCGAATTCACTCAGTATCATTACCCATTTGGCTAGTCACCCAGTAAGTGTCGCTTTGTTAAGAAGGTATTTCAATGGGTTTATCCTTGCAACTAACTTAGTCTTATGAGTGAGCATGTAATGTCGTAATTTCTGCGAAGCAAAGACCACAACGAGACATGCACACTCAATTGGTGTGTAATTTAGCTCGTATCCCACCAATGTGCGACTGATATAGTATACTGCTTTTTCCTTGCCCTCAGCAATTTGTTGTGCTAAGAGTGCCCCCAGTGCTGTTGGAGTGGCTGATATGTATAGTAACAGAGGCTGATCTGGAACTGGTGGCATCAAAACTGGCGGATTCAGAAGATAATCTTTGAGCGTTTGGAAAGCCTATTGACAGTTATCATCCCACTTGAATTTGATGTTTTTATGTAGCAGGTGCTGAAAAGGATTACACTTATCTGCCAGTTGGGCTATGAATCTTCGGATAGACTGGAGTCTGCCTTGTAAGGATCGAAGTTGACTGATATTTCTTGGTGGTTGCATTTCCAAGATGGCCTTGACTTTTGTTGGATCAGCTTCAATTCCTCTTTTGGATACAATGAATCCTAGGAGCTTCCCGGAGGTTACTCCAAAGACACATTTCTTGGGGTTTATTCTTACTTTGTATTTTTCCAACCGATCAAAGACAACTGAAAGTATGTCCAAATGTGTATTTTTGTCTATTGATTTGCCCAAGAGGTCGTCAACATAATCTTCCATAGTTACGTGCATGAGATCATGAAAGATAGTAGTCATGGCTCTTTGATATGTAGCACTTGCATTCTTTAGCCCAAAGGGCATGACATTCCAGAAGAAAGTTCCCCATAGACAAGTAAATGATGTTTTGTGTTGATCCTCGGGTGCGATTCTTATTTGATTATAACCAGAGAATCCATCCATCAATGATAACATTTCATGACCTGCTGTGAGATCAACAATCAAGTCAATATTTGGTAATGGGAAGTCATCTTTTGGACAAGCTTTGTTGATGTCTCTGAAATCTGTACATATTCTGATGCTGCGATCTGGTTTGCTAATAGGTACCAAGTTGGAGATCCATTCAGGATAATCGATTGGGCGTATGAATCCGACATCCAATAACTTCTCAAGTTCTGCTTTGACTAGTAATACCACTTGTGGATGCATTTTTCTTAATTTCTGTTTTACTGGTTTTGCCCCCGGTTTGACTGTCAGATGATGCATTACCAAATCTGGATCTAATCCAGGCATATCAGCATATGACCAGGCAAAGTTGATTTGTCGTTCTTTGAAGAAACTTATGAATTTTGACCTTTCGGACTCTGTCAATGATTGAGCTAGGAATATGTTGTGTGGAACCTTTTCTGTACCAATGTTTGTTTTGATAGTCTCCTCTACCAACATGGATGACTTTTCCTCATATGATGCTAGGAGAATTTCGAGCCTTCCATCTTCGGGTGCCTCAGAGAGGTTTTCGCCCTCAGATACGTCCTTTCTTTTTACTTTTTTGGGGTCAAACATCGCCACAGTGTGGTTTTCGCCATAAGACCCTTGATTTGTTCTTATTTTCACATTTTTGCGACTGGAAGGTCCGACACCCTCACCAAAATATGCCACACTATTGAGTTCTATAGTGTACCCCGCTTTATGGTCTCCAGGAGGAAGATCTTCTCGTATGCCCAGATAGTCTACAAAAGCTTCATCGTTTTGGAATGTATCAAATTGTGCAGGTCCTTCATGATCCCAGTCAATGAGTTGGCGGTGAACAAGGGGAAGGCCGTTAATGTCTTTGAAGTTAGGTGAGCTAAGAGTGAAGATGTGGTTATATTCGGGTATATCAAGGTAATTATCAAGTTTATCGATGGCACTCTCCTCATCAGTCTCGATCACGAACGAATCCCAATTATCATCACTAGTAGCGCATTCTGGGACAGGTGTTCTCATCCTATGTGATTTCAACCTAGAACCTTGAGACAAGGACTGTGTGGAATTCTCATGGGTTGTTTCTTGACCAACTCTGAACTTGTTATAAAATTTCTCTTCTTCTGTGGGTTCATCTGGTTCTCTGAATATCTCGTTGAGCTCGTAGTCACTGGAAGACTTATCTGAACCCCATTCCCATTCGTTAGAATCTGTGGAATAGCCATCCTCTTGTTGCATTTTGGCAGCTTTGATTTGTAAAGCTTCTTCTGTCCTTTGGGTGTGGACCCTGGGAGTTAAGAAACCAAGTCCTTTTGAGCGTTCCTTTTTGAAGGTCAATTCAGGTTGTAAAGGTTCCATGATGCCTTCCTTTTGTAACCCTAGAGGGCTTTTTCCATCATACCCGAATTTTTGTAGAATTTTGAAGCCTTTGCCATATTTCTCACATGGTAGGTTGATGTGGTCTTGTGTTTCCTCTTCATTGTCCCTGAAAAGCATTTTGTATAAATCTTCCTCTTCTAGTTCACCCCATCTTTGAAAGGTGGTAGGATCCCATTTGAGCATCATGATGGCGATTTGTTTGTTAGGATGTGGTCTTCCATATTCTTTTGGGGAACTCATGACTTGTCATAAGTACATGGTCTGATTTAAAGTATATTCCCCCATGCCTTTGTCCTTAAACTTGCCTTTAAGCTCACCTTGTTTTGATGTCGAAGGTTTTAACGACTCGGGATCAATGTATGCTGACGAAGGAACAACCTCACGATTACTGGGAATGATGGTCTCAATCTTTGACTTCAAGTTATTGCAATATATGAATGGATTAGGATCACCGTTAACTATTACTTCCACTCCATTATGAGGAAACTTAATGCATTGGTGATATGTGGATGGGACTGCCCTCATTTCATGAATCCAAGGACGTCCTAACAATATGTTATAAGTGAGATTTAAATCTAGGACTTGACAAACCACATCCTTTGTAACTGGCCCAACTCTGAGAGGTAAGGTGACTGTGCCCTTGGATGAACGCTCTTCGTCATCATATGCCTTAATGGTGATTTTATTTGTAGAATTCATAGCTTTATCAGAATATCCCAGTTGTGTAATAGTGCTTAATGTGCAAATGTTTAGACCTGCTCCTCCATCTATCAGGACTCTTTTTATTCGATGTTTGTGTATGAAGGCTTCAATGTGTAATGGTGCATTATGTGGCTGACTTACGGAGGCATCATCAACTTCTGTGAAAGTAAGGGAGTGTGGAATGGAAAGGTATCCCACCATGGCCTGAAACTGGTCCACGTTCAGATCAGTAGGAACAGCAGTATCTCTCAAAATTTTGTCAAGAATAGCTTTATGTGCGGGAGATATGCGTAATAACTCAAGGATTGAAATGAGCGCAGGTGTCTTCCCTAGTTGTTCTACAAGGTCATACTCAGGTTTGGTTGATGAAGAAGCGGTGTTTTTAGTTGGAGCAACTTGCAAAGTGATTTTACCTTGGTGGGTTGTAACATGACATTCAGAGGTAGGTTCAGAAGAAGATCCAACACCTTTTAGGACAATCTTGGGTCTCTGGGTAGAATTCTCAGACGCTTTGTCCTTGATGATAATAGTAGAGACGTAATTGTCCATCGAGATGTGATTAATAGTTGAATCATAGTTATAAGATGCTCTGGTATAGTTGGTTTGATCCTCTATGGCTTTATCTTTTCCCTTGTCATGTTTTGGGAATGGTTCCTTAAACATCTCATGTTCTTGATTGGAGGAATGTCCCTCAATCTCAATGTCACCTCTATCAATGAGATCTTGTATGATGTTCTTCAGTCGATGACAATTTCTTGTCTTATGACCCTTGCTCTTATGAAATTCACAATAC
Source organism: Cryptomeria japonica (assembly GCF_030272615.1). Lineage (NCBI taxonomy): Eukaryota > Viridiplantae > Streptophyta > Pinopsida > Cupressales > Cupressaceae > Cryptomeria > Cryptomeria japonica. Next base: position 269,093,110 of record NC_081409.1, on the reverse strand, counting down.
TCATCATCATTCCACCAATTTGGTTTGACCTTTGGTTCATATGGCGGGAAATCTGGAATTGTGATCACCTTGTTTGCCACTAACTTCTTGAAAACTGACTCAAGTGGTTCTCCCAATGGGGTGTACTTCCTTCATGATCTGGAAGTTGTTTGAGTATTCACTTGATTGTTTGTAGAACTTGATCTAGAAAAAATGAATTTGGGTCGCACTGTATTGGCATCAACAACACCATCATTGACTGTGTTCTTGTTTTTATTCCAAAATATTGGCTTGTCTTTTCCTTTAAAGTCATCTTTGTTTTCCTTGAATATCTTAATAACTCCTTGTTCAATTAGGACCTTTTCTGTTGCTAAGCCTTTTTCAATGACATCCTTGAAGGTGGACAAACAAGCTTTCCTTAGATCATAGCCAATGTCTTTGTTAACATTTTGTGTGAACATCTCTACCATTTGTTTTTGTGGAATTTCACAAGAGCATCTGTTGGCTAGATTTCTCCATCTTTGTAAAAATGATGCAAAAGACTCTCCCTCTTTTTGCTTGGTGTTGCACAAAGTAGTGACTGATATATCTGTCTCTATGTTGTAGGAGAAATGTTGAATAAATGTCTCTGCTAAGTCACCCCATGACTTAATTCTAGGTGGAAGTTGGGAGAACCATTCCATAGCTTGATCGCCTAAGCTTTGTGGGAATAATCTCATCAAATATGTCTCTTCTGCTGCTACCTCAATGCAAGCTGTGAAAAACTGTCTAATGTGCGCCTTAGGATCCCCTTTTCCTCTATACTTGTCAAATTTAGGCGTCACAAAATGTGTAGGAAATGGAGGCATTGGAATGCTCTTGTCAAATGGATAAGGACATATGTCTCTCATTGTGTATGTTGGCTTCGGTGTATTTATGCTCTCCATTTTCTTTTGTAAGTCCCTGTTTTGTTGTTCCAAACTGCTCTTAGGTGGAGATCGACTTCTTGGACCATACCCCATGCTTGAGGCACCAATTGGAGGAGGAGCATGTTGCATATATGGATGATATTGATCATACACATGTTCATATGGAGGAGGTCTATAGTGATGTTGTGTATATGGACCACTTGGTATAGATTCATGTTGAGGAACGCCATATCTATTTTGTCCATGTATACCATACTCTACAGGCATGTCATGTTCTAATGTGTTGCCCCCAAATTTGACACGGGGTTTCCTTGTGTCCAAATTTTGAGCATGCCTTTGAATATCCAATTGCTTTGGTGGTTGATCCTTAGCGTTGATATGTGATTGAGCATATTTCTCGACATAAGACTTCCATAATGGTCTGCGAAGGTGAGTATCATATGTTTGACCATGTGTATGTGGGACCTCTGTTTTTTGAAACAAAGATGATGGTGATTCAAGCACCATATGTGGTCCTCTATTGCCTCCACTATTAGGCCTCCTTTGATCCATGTTGGAGTGAGTTTGTTGCAAAGGTCTATGTTCCATTATTTGAGACATGTCAAAATCATGAGGGATCTTGGTTCCACTTTGTGCCATCATTTGTAAGAAGTATTGTCTATCCCTCCTCATTATTTCCTCAACCAATCGATTGAAACGGGGATCCATAATGGATTCTTCCACATCTGCTGAATGTACTAAAAAGTTGTCCATATCATCATTGTGTGTATCATTGTTGTTTGTAGTGTCCATGTTCTCAACATTTGGAATGTTTCTATAAGCATCCATGTCAAATAATGTAGTATGATCAGAATTGAAAAAGATATCATTGTCATACTCATAAGAACTCATGTTTGCGGACTCTTGAGCCTCTTTAGTTTCTCTCCTAGATTTTTGAAGACAGGTTTCAACCATGGACTAGGTATTGACCAAGATGTGTGAGACTAGATGAAAAATGGAAAGAGTATGGAAGACCAAGAGTTGGATGGAATGTAAATGAATCTGAAGTGTACTTGCAATGCCCAAAGTGTAAGACCAAGTATGTATGTAGTAGAGTAGGTGTGACTTCCAAAGAGAGGATAGTTTCTCTTGATGAGGTAAGTTGACCTTGACTCTAAGTAAGACCAAATGAGACCCAAAGGTAAGAAACCTTGATGAGGGACCACTTAGCAAAGTGTTGTTGTATGTAGTGTGTTGACAAAGTATAGTGAGGACAAGCAAGTGACCTTTTGACTCAAGTTTAGACAATTGTGAATGTAATGAGAGATGTAAAGCAATGATTGACTTTGTGAGACCCAAGGACAGGCTGAATGCTAGATGAAAACCTGGAGAAATAACCTAGGAAGCTCAAGAATTCCAAAACTGATTGCTCTTGTTTGATGGACTATAAAATTTTTCAATTTGTGAAGTTGTTGGTTGTGACCAAATCTGAATGTTTGATTGTTTTTCGTGACAAGAGGACACAATGTTGATGAGGACTCAATGTTTGCAAGTGTTTAGACTCAGAATGACTCCAAGAAAAGTGTGTTGTTTGATGTAAAAAATGTTTTGCATACACTTGAAGACACAAAAGACACAATGTTTTGCTGTTTGGTCTTGAATGGTTTGAATGTTTAAAATAAGTCAAGCACAATTCTTATGGTTGGCCAAGACAATAGTTGTCGATCCCACATGAGGTTTTACCCTCGAGGCTACGCTATTCAGAGCGGATACTTAGATGCTTGACCTCACTGGCTCCACCCTCGGCACTCACTACTCGGGTCAGCCAAGCATAAGTCCCCACGAAAACTCCCCGTGGCAAACTTTGTATCTCTACTAAGAACCGTATGTGTGTGGGCCACTACCAGAGGTCCGACCTCCTGCCTCAACAACTAGAAGGATTTGGGCTTCTAAAACAAAAAGGTGCTAGTAAGGGCATCCGCTCGTGTGGCCATACATGCAGCACTTTAAGCTCTGTAAATACAAAAGGCTCCCAGCCGGTAGGGGTTACACCCTACAACTGATCAAATAAATTTGATCAAACGGATTTATGGGGAGACATAGTGTCGGTATGAACTAATCAGCACACGTTATCCATAGTTTTCACCATGAATATAGTTATTTATAGTGTTTTGGAAGAAGATGGATTTTCTTTTGCTACCACTTGGGTCGTTCTCTTCTCACTAGTAGTCCTAATGACCACACAGGAAGACAGACCCTCTAAAGATTAAACAAAAAGAGCCTATTGCTCAAGACACAAAAGACAATGATTCAATTTTAGTGCACCAATTGAAGTGTTTGCTAGTCTATGAAAACAAGGCACACAATAAAAATCCAAAAAACCCTTGCCAAGGACCTGCAACAAAGATTTATTAGTAGTTTGGATTGTTTCAAATGATCACCCCTTCCTGCAAGCACACAAGTTAGGTAAATTTTAGATCCAAAAGACTTTGTGAAATAGGGGCCTTCAATAATGCGTTTTGTTGACCAATTCAAACATCTGATTCATCATAAAAAAAGACCACTTGTAAAATTTCAAGAGATTTCTAGAAATGTAAGAAAACCCAAAAATTTTGCTAATTTGCTCCAAAAATTAATTTTTTATGAAAAATCATAAAAAATTCATATAAAATGCAAAATTGATCCAAAAAATCTGAAATTTTTACTGAAAATTTTTGATGGTCTTCCAAACCTGCACAAAAAAATTTCTACAACAAATCTAAGCAGTTTGTGAGATATGAGTAAAATAATGCAAAACCCTAATTTTCAAAGATCTAATTTTTGAAGAATAATTTTGCATCAAATTTAAAATCACAAAGAACAAATCCTATGTATAATTCTGAGAGATTTCCAAAAATGTAAGAAAATCTGAAAAATTCGTTAATTTGCTCTCAAAATTAATTTTTTATGAAACATCATAAAAAATTCATATAAAATGCAAAATCGATCCAAAAAATCTGAAATTTTTACTGAATCTTTCTGATACTTTTCCTGACCTGCACAAAAAATTGGATGTCAAAATTCAAAGTTTTTTGTGAGATCTGATCAAAATAAAGAAAAACCCTAATTTTTAAAGATCCAATTTTTAGGGAAATATTTTGTATCAAAATTAAATTCACAAAGAACAGATCCTATGTATAATTATGAGAGATTTCCAAAAATATAAGAAAATCCAAAAAATTCTCTCATTTGCTCTCAAAATTAATTTTTTATTAAAAATCATAAAAAATTAATAGAAAATGAAAATGTACTTTAAAAATTCTGAATTTTGGATTGAGAGCTCTTGATACTTTCTTCAACCTGCAAAAACAATTTGGTGCAAAATTTCCAAGCCGTTTATGAGATATGATCGATTCTCTCTAAGATCTTGATTTTGTGTCCAAAACCCTAGCTGCACAAGGTTATTCTCCAAATTGTTTTACAAAATAGCAATATAGGGTTAGAAAAATCTGCAAAAAACACAGATCTAAGAAAAATCCATGTCCCACGGGGCGTGCCAAAATATATATGATGAAAATGGATAACAATAATAACAATATTGAAAGGCTAAATAGATTCAACCACAAAACCCTAACCTAACAACAACAAAGATCCACCATAACATATGAAGATTACCTAAGATAATGCAAATCAAATGAAATCACAAAGATTATACCATCACATGTCCAATAGGGTTTTGATCTCCATTCTTCCTATCTCCATTGATCTTGTTTGATATATTTGCTCTCAGATTTTATGTGCACAAGAGCTCAACAAAGAACGGAATGTGGTTGCTAGTAGGATCATAGTGTAGTCAAGTGCATAAAAGATGATTAGAATACATAGAACGATTAGGGTTTGATAATGAAGGAAGCATCTCCTTATATAGAAGACACTATATGAAATGGAGGGATAAGATTGAGAGGTGTAAAAGGAGGTCGGCTATGATTAGAGGGTAGGTAAAAGAAATAATAAAATAATGAGAGGGGTAGGTGGTGTATGAATTAAGAGATGAATGACATGTGTCATGGGTAGAAAAGGTTAATGAATTAATTAAATAAATAAAGATTTATTTAATTAATAGAAGAAGTGGGATAATTAAATAAATAAGATATGTATTTAATTTAGGAAAATGATAATTTAAATAAATAAATGTATTTATTTAAATGAGAAATAAGGCTAAAAGAGGATAAATGAATTAATTAAATAAATAAAGATTTATTTAATTAATATAAGAATTAAGCTTAGATAATTAAATAAATAAAATATTTATTTAATTAGACTGGACAATTTTGGGTGTCTACAACGGAAAATCTCTTAACCGAGTGGACTTAATAGTCTTATATGTAAACCCTCTAGCAAGGTAACATTATAGTTGAGTGTTTGAAATCCTTTAACAAGGTCACTTCTAACAAAGTGAAAATCCTAGCAGATCTGAGGGAAATCCCTTAACCGGGTCACATCTAGCAATGTGTTTGTAATCTTTAACATGATTTGCTTTTAACCGAGCATACTCTAGAAGAGTATATTTCTTAGTGGGTCCGAAATCCCACAGTGGTTTTTCCCTATTTGGGTTTCCACATTAAATCTGGTGTTATGAGTGTTATGATGATTATATGCTTATGAGTTTGCATGTTTAGCAGTTTTGGTTATATTTCTAAAGTATAAGTTACCAAGGTTGAATCTGTTGTTTTTATGGAAGATTAAGTTTGTATGATTCACCCCCCCCTCTCATCTTGTTAGCCATTGGCATCTGTACTTACATTAAGCATCGGAACTATCAATTGGTATCAGAGCTCTGGACTCCGAAAGAAAAAGTTTAAAGGTACTTGAGGCAAATATCCAAAGATGTATAAAAGGGATGCACCGAAGCTGAACAAGTCAAGTTTCTCCACATGGCAGAAAAGAATGAAATTGTATTTATCAAGAATTGGAGAATATGCAACATATTATCTAGAGAATGATTATATTGCACCGAGCACCAACCCTATGACCTTGGAAGAGATTAAGGCAAAGCAAGAACATATTCAAGCTATGATTGAAATTACATCAGCATTGACCGACTCAGAGTTTAATGATCTAGAAGGCTATAATAATGCAAAAGCAATGTGGACTAAGCTCATATTTGTGTATGGAGGTGATGAACATGTTCAAAGAGAAAAAGTAGATAGTCTAAGAGGACAACTTGAATCCATGAGGATGAATGAAGGTGAGAACATAACCCAATACAGTACAAGACTAAAGGAGATTGTCAATCAAATTAAAGGAGCAGGTGGAACTATTGAAGAAAAGGATATAACAAGTAAGTTGTTGAGAACCCTTGTACCAGCCTATGCTATTCGAGTCTCTGCAATCAATGAACTGAGGTCTGTACCTAACATGCCAGTTTCATTGGATGCTACTATTGGTAAGCTACATGCATTTGAGTTAAGTAATTTTGATAACAGTGGGTCTTCAGTAAATAAAGTTGAATCTACATTCAGTTCTTTTCATATTAGTGAATCTGATGATTACAATGATTGAACGAGTAAGTACTCTAAAGGGAATCACAGTGGAGCAAGTGAAAGATTTCGTAAGAAAATGGAAGAAGTGCACAAAGTGTATGAGGAAATCAAGAAGAAAGAAGAGTTTGAAGCACTATTAGCGAGAAGGTTACCGAGAGAAAAAGGTAAGTATAAAGGGAAACTACCTTTAAAATGTTTCAATTGTGATAAGATAGGACATATGGCTTCTAATTGCCCTAACAAAGAATCTAGTGAAAAGAGAGAATACCGAGATAACAAGCAGAAAGACAACCAATATAGAGGACACCGAGACTTCAGAAGGAGAGATGGAAAGACATGTCTAGTAGCTGATGAGGAATCCAACGATGACAAATCTGATGAAACTAATACTGAGGAAGTTGTTTATGTGGCTATTAAAGATGGATCTGATGAAGAAAGGTATGAAGAAAAAGCTCTAATATCTCACATAAATAATAATGGAGGCTATGTAAGATTTGGCAATGATGCACCATGTCCAGTGAAAGGTAAAGGATCTATAACACTTCTTGACAATGCTAAAGGTGATGATGTATACTGGGTTGAAGGCTTGAAATACAATTTGTTGAGTGTAGCACAATTAAACAATATAGGATACCGAATAGAATTTCAGAAAGGAGTTGTCAAAGTTCATGACAAGCATGGAAAGTTAGCTGCTACCGGGACACAAACAAAAGGTAATACATTTCATCTTGACTCAACTCGGAACAAGTGTCTTTATGCAAAGATAGATGATACCTGGTTATGGCATAAAAGGTTTTGTCATGTAAATTTTGATAATCTGATCAAAATAAGTAAGAAGCGCCGACTAAGAGGTCTACCGAGTCTTGAAAAACCCAAGAATGCTATGTGTCGAGGATGTCGGATGGGTGAGATAACAATATCAAGCTTTACAAGTAAGTCCTACACTTCTAAAGGAAATTTAGATCTAGTACACACTGATCTTTGTGGTCCTATGAAAGTTCAAAGTTATTATGGTGATAAATATTTCATATTATTTGTGGATGATTACTCAAGGATGATGTCAATCATGTTTTTAAAAGAAAAGTCAGAAGCTTTTCAAATGTTTAAATGGTACAAGGCAAGAGTTGAAAATGAAACAGGAAGACAACTAAAATGTCTTAGATCTGATAGAGGAGGAGAATTCACTTCTGATGAATTTAACTTATTCTGCAATGATCATGGTATAAAGAGCCAAGTATCTACATCGAGAACACCTCAGCAAAATCGGATAGCCAAGAGAAGAAATAGATCAATTGTGGATTGTGCAAGAACCCTGATGATAGAAAATAGGGTACCTCAAACATTTTGGAGAGAAGCAATCAACACTGCAGTTTACACCCTGAACCGAGTTCAATTGAAGAAAGGAACTATGAAGACACCTTATGAGATCTGGTATGACAAGAAACCTAAAATAAGTTATTTTAAAATCTTTGGAAGTAGATGCTATGTTTACAAAGATGACAGAAATGGAAAGTTTGATCAGAAAAGTGAAGAAAGAACATTTCTTGGTTATTCTTCTAGAAGTAAAGCATTTAAATGTCTGATCAAATCATCTAACAAAATAGTAGAAAGTGCAAATGTGAAAATTGATGAATTTGCAGAAAGAAATGATGAAGGAAATTCCAAAGAACCAGAAGATTATGAAGAATTTGTTTATGTTCAACCGAGAAGTCCTACCAAGAAAACTGGTGAAGAAAATGAAGATAATGTCCAGTTACCGAGTGATGAAGAAGATCATACAGAACCTACCAAGCCTATATTAGCCAAATATGTCAGAAGACATCATGCATCAAGTCAAATTATAGGAGATAAGGATGATCCAGTGATGACAAGGAACAAACTGAGATAGAACACATGTTTGATATCTGAATTTGAACCAAGAATAGTGAAAGAGGCATTTAACAGTGAAGATTGGGTAAATGCTATCACAGAAGAGATTGATCAAATCAAGAAGAATGACACATGGACACTGATCCCAAGACTGAAGGACAAAAATGTAATCGGTACTAAGTGGATTTTCAGAAACAAGCTAAATGAGAAAGGTGAAGTCATTCGCAACAAAGCAAGACTAGTCTGCAAAGGTTATGCTCAAGAAGAAGGAATAGATTATGGTGAGACTTTTGCACCTGTGGCTAGACTTTAGGGAGTAAGAACATTGTTGGCATATGCTGCTTTCAAAATTTTCAAGGTATATCAAATGGATGTTAAATCTGCATTTTTGAATGGTATACTAGAAGAAGAAGTTTACATTCAACAACCTGAAGGATTTGTTGAAGACAAGAGTAAAGATCAGGTATGCAAACTGAACAAAGTTTTATATGGTCTAAAACAAGCACCTAGAGCATGGATGAAAGACTGCACTCTTATTTAATCAAGATTGGTTTTATAAGAACAAGTGAAAACATCATGTACATGAAGAAAGATGAGGACAATGGAATACTGATCTCAGTCATATTTAATGATGATATCATATTTTGTGGTAATGACTCCTTATCCAAGAATTTTGGAAATGAAATGTGCAAAGAATTTGAGATGTCACTAATCGGTGAGATAAAGTATTTTATAGGTTTACAGATATTGCAAATGAAAGATGAGATTTTCATTACTCAATCCAAGTACATAGAGGAAATCTTGAAGAAATTTGGAATGGAGGATTCTAAACCAGTAAGTACTCCTATGACTACTAACTGTAAATTATCAAAGAATGATGAATCTGCATTTGTTGATGAGACACTTTATTGATCTATGATTGGAAAATTGCAATATGTTGTGCATAGTAGACCGGATATAGCACATGCAGTAGGTATTGTAGCAAGATTATCTACAGATCCCAAGGAAACACATATGACAACAATCAAGAGAATTTTTAGATACCTGAGAGGCACTGAAGATTATGGCTTAGTATATGAAAAGAAGAATGATTTTGATTTAAAAGTTTATATTGATGTTGATTGGGCAGGCAACATTGATGACAAGAAAAGCACAAGTGGTGGAGCTTTCTTTTTAGGAGAAACACTAGTGAGTTGGCTTAACAAGAAACAAGGATGTATCTCACAGTCAACAGCAGAAGCTGAATATGTTGTTGCAGCATTGAACTATACCAATATAGCATGGATCAAACAACTATTGCAAGGTATAAATGAGAAAGTTACTGAGCTAGTAACTATATTCTGTGATAATACTAGTGTCATTAACATTTCAAAGAATCCGGTAATGCACTCTGAGACAAAGCATATATCTATAAAGTATCATTATCTTAGAAAAGAAGTTCAAGAGAAGAAAGTTGTGCTGGAATATATCAGTTCAAAGGAGCAATTAGTAGATATCTTCACAAAGCCATTTCCAAGGGACACTTTTGAGTATCTCAGAAGCAAGTTAGGGGTCCTACCCCTATCTTCTACTCACTGACCGAATTCGGTGAAAGCATCAATTCAGTGAATCTACAGAATATTATGTGTGGATTGATGTTGATTTACGCACTTTAGGAGGTCACCTAAAGTTGTGCCGAAAAAGTGAATAGAGTTAAGTTACTCTGACCGAGACTGAGATGATACACAGCAAGGCAAATCACTTCACAGAGGAAGAAATCGTGATTTAGTTCTTTTACTTTTTGACATTGTTGTCAAAGGGGGAGAAGACTAAATGGTTGGAAGGCTAAATGGTTGACTGAATGAAAGCCCTGAATGATGAATAACAGAAGACTAATGACAGGGGGAGAAGAATGAAACGGAAGAAGACTTCAAAAGATTTTAACAACTCAAGGATAACAAGAGAAGTCTAACAACAATCTGAATCCGAATCAATTTGAATATCTTGTTGGTATTACCATTTAATTATTGGTTTTGCCATCAATGCCAAAGGGGGAGATTGTTGGCATTACAGTAAGAAAGATTGTTGGCATTTCAATATCGGGAGATTGTTGATATTTAGTAAGGATATTGAGAAGGTTGTTGAAGATTATTGATATAACTGAAGAAGGATGATAACTATCTTTATAACATTATTTTGTCATTGATATCAAGAGATTGATTATCTGATTTAGTATGATGTTTCCATATCTTGAGAAGATTGATTTGAAGAGAATTAAGATGTCTGTAAAAGACACAGAAAGAATGTGATGAATAAGGGGAGAAATAAGTTATTCAATGGGCAACTATTACCGAGTTAGACAATGATGAGATCATGATGTTTAGATTGTTTTGATGTCCTACATATGTTGTTGATTGTAAGGCTAATAATATACTATGCCACCAAGCAAAGAACCTAGTCGATAAACCCTAAGGAACCTAGTTGGTAAACCCTAAGGTTATCGATATCGGTTAATGAAGGCGAAATGTCTACCAAGTAAAGTTTAGTATTTACCGAGTTGCAACCGAGTTATGACAGTGCACATGGGATGGATATAAGCATTATTTAATGAAGGACAATGATTAAGCTGGAGATATATAAATGATTGGTATGTCGTGCATGAAGTTTGTTAAGGATCTATGGCAAAGGAAAATTGGCAGGAAGATCTACAGCGCAGATTGAACCGCAATAACCTTGTGCAAGTTCCAAGAAAGGACTGCAAGTCCCGAGGCAAGGTAAAACGTTTTCAGATCAAAAGGATACATTGAACCTAGTCAAGTTTGAAGATCTGATGGCTAAGATTGATCATAGGAAATGTGATCAAGGAGATTCAGCGATTAGCAATTGTTTATAAATGAGGAATTGTTGATAAACAATGTATGCAGGCAAGTGTATGCACAGGGATGCTACATAGTGATTACCGAGCACAGACGCTTGAAGACCTGTTTGAATAATAGAGTAGAGAGCCCAGCAGAGGGATAAGATAAGTCTTATGACTAGATTGTTTTGAGCAAATAAGAATCTGCTTTAGCATTTTAGATGTGAAGTTGCAGATAGATTTGTATTACCGTTATTTTGTAAGTGACAGAAAATCTCTTAACCGAGTGGACTTGATAGTCTTATATGTAAACCCTCTAGCAAGGTAACATTCTAGTTGAGTGTTTGAAATCCTTTAATAAGGTCATTTCTAACAAAGTGAAGATCCTAGCAGATTTGGGGGAAATCCCTTAACCGGGTCACATCTAGCAATGTGTTTTTAATATTTAACAGGATTTGCTTTTAATCGAGCATACTGTAGAAGAGTATATTTCTTAGTGGGTCCAAAATCCCACAGTGGTTTTTCCCTATTTGGGTTTCCACATTAAATCTGGTGTTATGAGTGTTATGATGACTATATGCTTATGAGTTTGCATGTTTAGCAGTTTTGGTTATATTGCTGAAGAATAAGTTACCGAGGTTGAATTTGTTGTTTTTATGGAAGATTAAGTTTGTATGATTCACCTCCCCCTCTCATCTTATTAGCTATTGACATCTGTACTTACATTAAGTATCAGAACTATCATTAGATTTGTCCTTTAAGACACCAACCATCGCCAAAAATCAGGGTGGTCGTATCCCTTCATACAACTTACCATTCTAATCAATCCTTCATTGAGTCATGTCTATGCCAAGAACAACCTAGTCATCAAGTTTCTTCTAAGCCATCGCTATCATACCTCCTCTATCAATCATCCTCAAATTTCCTAGGGACTTAGCACATCAAATCAATCTCCCACCATTATCAAATCAATTATCAAAATCCAAATCCAATTATCCTCTAATCCAATTTAACCTCACGTTAAGGTTACATGCCTTGTGAAGTTTCATTTAGACCTCATGCTTAATCAATTGGCTCTCGTGCTTGCAGAAGAATCCTCTCCAAGTACCCTTTGCCTAATCCCTTTTGAGTCGATCAAGACTCTTAACTCACGTCTTTACTTTGCTCAGGGTCATTAGTCAACCCTTGGTATAAGAGAGGCTTTTAATCATCAATCCAAGGTCTAAATTCTACCCAACTTGGTCATCACCTTGCTTGTGGTTCCATCCACCACCTAAAATCCTCATCTAAGGACTAAGGTGTCAAATCCTAATCAAATTTGGGCTCTAATCCAAGAACCCCCACCAATCAACAAAATCCCTTTTCATCAAAGACAAAATCCAAAATTCCACAAATATCTTGCTAAGTCCTTTCATCACAAATTTCCTCCTCCAAAATTTTCTAAGGTTATTCATGTATGGTCACAACTTGATCCCAAAAGAAAAATATGGCTAAACAACAATATGACATGCCGGACATTAGTGTCCTCTATGAAGATCCCACACAAGATCCTACACAAAGTGGGCAACCTAGCAATCAGGATCAAAGCCAAAATCCTAACATGGTTAGCCAAGATGAACTCTCCCTGGAAGTGCAAACTTTTTTAGAAGACTCCTATAACCAAGAGATGATTGAAAAATTCATCCAACACAATCCTACTGCACTTCTAAAGACTCTCCTTGAAAGTGGAGCTCAACTTCCACCTGAATTTGATAAATCCACCCTCGGCCAACAACCACAAGGAGACCTTGCTCCCTCACAAAGTGTTGCACCTATTATACAAACCCTGTCAATTGCAGCCCCACCAATCATCCAAGCTCAATCAATGCCACCCACGGCGCCTCCCATCATGGTCTCCATCCCACCTCCTTCCTCTTTACCATCTATACCACTATCAAATCCGATCTCATCTATTCTCCAACATGCTTCTATACCACCTCCTTCCATTCCACAAACTTCCCTTCCCACTAACAATGTCGCAAATTTTATCTGGGCCATACTCAATCCCGTCACAACAGTTTGCGGATTGCAACCAACTATCACACAAATCCCTGCGACATCGGTCCTCACATCCCACATTCCCGCCTCCTCATCATATCAATACATTGGTGGTGGTGCACCTTCCTTGACTCATCTGATTCTTGGGGCAAATACAATTCATCATTATCAAAGTCCACAACAAGACCTCATCAAGGAAATTCAAGACATGAAAAATATCATCAAGGACATGAAAGAAGGGACTAACAAGAGGAAACCTTACTCGTTTGAGGAATTTTATCCTTGTCCTTATGACCCATCTATATCAGTTGCACCTTACCCTCCAGGGTTTGAGATCCCTAAATTCACCAAGTATATGGGTAAAGGAGACCCCCGCGACCATGTCTGGGAATATCATATCTTATGTCAAGAAGTTTCCTATAGTGACCTATATCTTCACAAACTCTTTCCCAAGAGTCTCACAGGGGACGCTCTGGCATGGTTCTCATCTCTACCACGAGGCTCCATCGTCTCCTTCCTAGACTTGGCAGAGAAATTTGTGGCCCACTATGCTTACAACATGGTTAATGACGTTTCTATGATGGACCTATGTAACACAAAACAAAGGCTCGGAGAGACTTTCACCAACTTCCTACAAAGATGGTGACATCTTATTAAGAAATTCTAGTGGGACATGCCAGAGCAACATCAAATTGAATTATTTCAAAAGAACTTGGTGCCTGAACTTTCAAGATCCTTGACATCCCAATGTATCAAATCCTTCCAAAAATTGACTGATAAGGGCCTCGCTCTCGAACATGTTTTGTTAGAGGAAGGGACCTTGAAACATTACCAGAAATCGACACAAAATTCTTCCTCTTACCATAATGACAAGCCAAAATTTTGGTCAAAAAACAAAAACGTGGTCAACGATGGTGTAACTGATGCAAAACAGGTCCAAACAGTGGCTGCTCCCCAAAAAATCCACCACCAATAATCAGCAATACAACAATCAAAATAATCAAAATCAATCCCAAAAACCTCACAACAATGTCTTAGTCCAGGGATGACCACCCTGATCAAATAACAGATCTCCAAGAGACTTCACTCCTCTTGTTGAGCCTATTGAAATGGTGTTTCAAAAACTTGTCCAAGCAGGTGCGGTGGTGTTTCCAATCACTCGCCCGTTTGATCCTAATCAACCTAAACCAAGATGGTACATGAAAATGAGTACTACAAGTATCATCGTATCAAGGAACATGACACACGAAAGTGCATGCAGCTCAAAATCTACATACAAGATCTCATTGATAGGGGTGAGATTGAAGTAGCAAACGCAAAACCTAGTAATAGCAATGACAAACTTAAAATGTACTAGGAACCATTCTCGAAGCATGATAAAGGAAAAGGCTCATCATCTAACGCAGTGGGTTATGACTACACCAATCACATAACTGGCTTTGACTCTTTAGTGGGTCGCATTGAGAACGTATACAACCATGTTAACGTCATAACCGTCCAAGGAGTTAACCCTCCCCCTCCCCAAAGCAGACCAAATTCGGCTAAAATAGTCATTCAAGGCGCCATGCCTTCCACTACCCAAAATGATTGCAATATAACCACATGTCGAGGCAAAGTCACTATCCAAGGAGTTTCTCCCCCTCCAAACCCCCCACCCATGTCTTCCACTCGCTGATATGACCTCTTGCATCAACTTGGGAAGACCCCTGCACAAATTTCCATTCTAGAACTTCTCAAAACTTCCCCTGTGCATAAGGAAATTTTGGAACAAGCCCTCCTTGAGTCTCGCGTCCCTGATAACATCAACAATACTCAATTCCAAGCTCTCATTGGAAACCTCGCTGCCCAACAACACCTTGTGTTTATCACCAAAGATGCTCCTGCAGATGAAGATCACAACAAACCCTTGCACGTTGAAGCCCTTATCCAAAAACACAAGGTCAAACGTATTTTGATAGACGGTGGATCCGAACTTAATCTGTGCACATACAAGTTAATAAAACAAATAGGACTTTCTGAGGACTTGGTAGACGTATCAGGAAGGATCACCATAAAAGCATACGATGATGCAGAAAGAGTTTCCAAGGGCATGATCACCTTACCTCTTCAAGTGGGCCCCATTACAATTGAAACCCCTTGCCAAGTATTAGATCTTAATCTCCCCTATAAAATTCTCCTCAGGTAGCCATGGATTCACTCCTTGCAGGTCGTGCCTTCCACCTATCACCAATGCATCAAATTCCCCTTTAATGGAAGGGAGATCACTATCAAAGGTGATCCCCAACCTTTTCAATATTGTAAACTCCTAGAGGGGAAGCATCCATATTATTGCCCACTAAATAGACCCTCACCAACGCCTCCACCCGATTCGTCAAATGTTGCCTCCACTTCATCCCAACAAGATACTCAAATCAAGGTCGTGGACAATGGTTGTGGAGAGTACAAATTGGAGGACGTCTTCTTAATAGGCAACCTCCCCCTGTCTCCTAATTCATTTGGCAAACCTAAAGAACTCAAAAAAGACCCAAAACCAATCATGAAATGCCAAAATACCACCTTCCAACTGTGGGGCCCACTTGATGAAGACAGCCTCGAAGCAAATGTCTCTTCATGGTTGTACCGAGAAGAAGATGAGGATCCAACAAAAATATCCAAAGAGATGTACCCAAAAGCATCAGTCATAGTTGAAAAAATGGGTTACAAAGGACATGGCTTGGGACCACAGGAGAAAGGAAGAAAAGCACCCATCAATCCTATCTCCTACAAATACAACAGAGGCTTGGGGTACTCCCCAGTGCCCAATATTACTATCGCTAGTGCCCCTTCAAGTCCTTCTTTGGATGTCGAAAGCGTTGATGAAGAGAAGTTCCACGAAATGCCTTGTGAATACGAAAACAATATCTTCTTTGACGCTCACGTCAATACCATTACCCCTGTAACCCCTTCTACTTCACATGAATTACATCTTATCCACCCTGAACTCATAGACTGGGACCAACGAGACAAACCCATGTTAGACATTTGTGATGATGACAATGCTCTCATTACCCTTCTGACAGTACAAAATCTAGAAGAGTGGAACAAAATAGAGGGTATTCAACTCCATGAAAAGGGATACTTCGGTAGTCAGGTCAATGCCCTTAGTTGCAAAAAAGAAAATCAAAGCAAAAAACATGATTCCTTAGGTGAAAACCTCCCTGAGGTGCCTTTGGATGAGCAAAAAATAAAAACAAAGGGCGTATCTGAAAGTGAAAACCTAGAAAAGGCACTTGACGATGAGGGACTTGACCTCCCTACCATTGGTTACCTTCCACAAGACAGATCAAATTTGCTGATAGAGGAAACAGATAGTATCAACATGGGCACCAAAGCCATCCCACAAAATGTGTTCATTGCCAAGTCCCTCACAGAAAAGGAGAAACAAGATTTCATCGACTTCCTTACAGAAGTAAAAACCAATTTTGCATGGTCCTATGCCGATATGCCAGGATTGGATCCTGCCTTGGTAGTTCACAATCTTGTTGTCTGCCCAGATGCAAAACCTATCAAACAAAAACTACGCAAAATGCACCCGCATATTGCTCTCCTGGTCAAAGCGGAACTCCAAAAGATGTTAGACCAGAGTTCATCAAACCAATAGATTACGCTGAATGGGTCTCCAACATTGTACCTGTCGGCAAACCTGCTGGGGGCATCCGCATCTGCATAGATTTCTGAGATTTAAATAGAGCTTGTCCTAAAGACAATTTTCCACTCCCAAACATAGATATGATTGTGGACCTTACGGCAGGACATGAGATGTTGTCACTTATGGATGGATTTTCTGGATACAACCAAATCAAGATTGCAGATGAGGATCAACATAAAACTGCATTCACAACACCGTGGGGTACCTTTTGTTATCAAGTCATGCCTTTTGGTCTCAAAAATGCAGGAGCTACATATCAACGTGCCATGACAACAATTTTTCATGGCCTCTTACACAAAATTATGGAGGACTATGTGGATGATCTGCTAGGCAAATCTAAGACAAGGCAAGAACACATTCCCATTCTAAAGCAAATCTTTGAAAGATTAGAAAAGTACAAACTTCGCCTAAATCCCGAAAAGTGTGTATTTGGAGTCACATCGGGAAAATTATTAGGATTCATTGTTTCCCGCAGAGGCATCGAGGTTGATCTAGAAAAAGTAAACGCTATCATGGAAATGCCTCCACCAAAAACTCTCAGGCAACTACGCAGTCTCCAGGGAAAACTCCAATCTATTAGGCGCTTTATTTCACAACTAGCAGATAAGTGCCATCCATTTGCACATCTCCTACGCAAGGACACAAAATTCAAATGGGACTGCTTATGCCAAAAGGTCTTTGAGAAACTAAAAGAATATCTAGTATCACCTCCAGTATTGATGCCTCCTGCCCCTGTAAAGCCCTTTATTTTGTATATATGTGCTACTACGGTGGCATTGGGGGCTTTGTTGGCACAGACAGATGACCAAGGAAGGGAACATGCTATTTACTACATCAGTTGAACATTGGTAGGGTATGAACTCAACTACACCCCCATTGAAAGAGCATGTTTGGCATTGGTGTTTAGCACACAAAAACTCCGACACTATATCTTGAACAACAAGACAAAGCTAATTGCTAAAATTGATCCACTTAGATATCTCCTATCAAAAGTTGTTCTCACGGGTAGAACCGCCAAATGGGTCATGCTCTTAAGTGAGTTTGACATCGAATACGTGGACAGAAAGGCAATCAAGGGACAAGTCATTGCAGATCAGTTGGTTGAAGCTCCACTTCCAGGTGACCATCCTCTTCTCACAGAATTACCAGATGAGTTCATTATGATGATTACCACACCCTCCACATGGCGATTGTACTTTGATGGCTCCTACATCTAGAATGGATCGGGGGCGGGAATATTATTCGTCACACTTCAAGGAGATGGCATCCCCAAATCATACAAAATTGCCTTTGCATGTACCAACAACATATCAGAATACGAGACCCTTATCACAGGTTTGCGCTTGGCTATCCACTCGAAAATAAAGGAGCTACAAGTCTATGGTGATTCCCATCTCATCATAAAACAAGTCAATGATGAGTACCAGACAAAAGATGATAAACTCATTCCCTACTACACCATGGTTGAAGATCTTAAGCAACATTTCACGACAATCAGATTTGATCAAATCTCAAAGACAAGCAACGGGGCTGCAGATGCAATGGCCACCATTGACTCCCTCCTTCAAATGCCAACACACAGTCAGAAGTGTGAATTCTTAGTGGAACAATTGTTTATACCAGCATATGACCTACTAGAATCTGAAATGGTGTGTGTTCTTGTTGGTCTTGAATCCCCTTGGTACCAAGAAACCTTCACTTTCCTTAAAGACAACACCATTCCCCCACATCTCACCAAAACCCAAAAACAAACCTTCATCCGCCGATGTGCTCGTTACACCATCCTCGGAGACATCCTATTCAGAAGGCATTTTGATGGTTCCCTCCTAAGGTGTTTAGATAAACAAGAGGTGGAATGGGCATTACGCGAAGTACACGAGGGTATCTATGGGGCAAACTCAAGTGGACTCACATTGGCTAAAAAACTTTTGAGAACAGGATACTATTGGCCAAAAATGGAAGTAGATGCATATAACTAAGTGAAGAAATGCATCCATTGTCAACAACATGGCAACAAAATTCATGCACCATCACAAGAATTGCATCCATTCATTACACCATGGCCCTTCTCGTAGTGGGGGCTCGATCTCATTGGGAAAATCCACCCCTCATCCTCCAAAGAACATAAATTCATTATCACCGCCACCGAGTATTTCACCAAGTGGTTAGAGGCTATCCCTCTTACTTTTACCACTAGTAAGCAAATATCCAAATTTATCCTAAACTACCTTATCTACCGATATGGCATTCTAAAGGTCATTATCATAGATAATGGCAAAAAATTTAAGAACCAGGATGTCAAAGAACTCTGCCAAAAATTCAACATCCAACATCGCTTCTCCACTCCATAGTATCCCCATGGCAATGGCCAAGCTGAGGCTTCTAACAAAACCCTGATCAAAATCCTCAAAAAGACAATCAATGAAGTTGGCCGTGATTGACACCTCCAACTCCACCCTGCTTTGTGGGCATATTGCACCTCCATCCGCACCCCCACAAGTGCCACCCCTTATTCCCTCGTCTTTGGCTCCGAAGCCATCCTTCCCCTTGAGATCGAGACCCCTCTCTACGGGTATCATTACAAAACATCCTACCAAAGGAAGAATACAAAATTGCTCGCTTACAAGAGCTAGAATTCTTGGATGAAAGGAGCCTCAAGGCCTTAAACCATCTCCGGGTATAT
The DNA here is from genome assembly GCF_030272615.1 of Cryptomeria japonica. Classification (NCBI taxonomy): domain Eukaryota; kingdom Viridiplantae; phylum Streptophyta; class Pinopsida; order Cupressales; family Cupressaceae; genus Cryptomeria; species Cryptomeria japonica. Next base: position 269,073,609 of record NC_081409.1, on the reverse strand, counting down.
CAGAACTGCTTGCATATGAGTTATCACAAAAAATTCAGAACCCGGGAATTCCAAGTTGGCGATCTTGTCCTCATGGAAAACCAGAAAAATCTACAAGAAAGAGAAAAGAAAGGCAAGTTCGAGCCTAATTGGCTTGGACCATATGTAATCATAGCAAAATATGGATCAGGAGCTTATCAGTTGGCTACTCCTGAAGGCAATCCTTTGGATGATTCAATGAATATCATGCACCTCAAAAGATTTTATGCCTAGTCCTCAGAAAGTCTTAAAAAATAAAAAAAATAAAAAAAAATTCGTCCATCAGTGAAAACCACTTTGTGGCGCTATGGACAAGTACCTTGGTGAGAACCTCCACGCATGCTCCAAGGTAAATAACCGGATACACTGTCTATCAGGTTGACATTGCAAATCACCCACCATCCAGTTGCAACATTCCCTCTTTTGCCACCTCCCAATAACACATGTGTATGATGATGAGTCTTCACTTGAGTCATGAACAAGGAATGTCCCATTTAACTGAGCTTTTATGCCTCTGTGTAAGCTTCAAAAAGTCTTGAGAAACAATCCCAAGTTTGCAGGTTACTCTCCAAAACCATTAAATCGCTTGCCTAAATCCACAAATCCACTTTGCCCTAGGGATGATTCCTTCCCTCGCCAGGCAACCTAATCCACCATCCTAAGTCCTACTCTTGGCAAGAGGTATCATTTGGTCATGGATGAATTAACTTGTTAGATCTTATTGGATCTTCTCATTTAGACTTGCATCTTTTGCCCTACGACTAACACTATTTATGACTACCTAGGTTTTTCCATATCCAGGTATGTTTACGATAAGCACATACTGGGGCATATTTTCATGAAAGTGCATGTTTTGGATCTCTCTTGTACAAACCGACGACCTGGTATTAGTGTTCATCAACACTTACCTTCTCGTGTACAAGAGTTATCAGTGTGTTTGAGGGTCTCCTTGCACATACCCACAACTCTGTATCAGTGTTTCTTAACACTTTCATAGCTGTGTGTAAGAAATTCCTATTTATCTGAGAGTCAGTCCACGCCTTGGGTTTCTCGTGGCATCCTGATTTCTATAATCAGTGGTGCAAGTCACTCAGGGAAATATCAAACTAGGTTGGCTCTCCACATTTGCTGTGCACAAAAATCTCACCATCATTCCATAAAATCCTAAACTCAATAATCCCATGGAGTCCTCAATTTCCCCCACGTCCCATCTATTCCATATTATTCTATCTAAGATCATTGTGTTATTATTGGCATATTCCCTCTTTTTATTTATTCATTTACATCATGTAGAGTGCATTTCTTAGACAATCATATTTTCCACAAAACATTTACCACATAAGATTACATCACATAAATAAAATCCATATAACATTACATTTAGACTGCATTATAAATCATTCACACATGTGTATCTATACATAAAGCATAAAAATCACTCATCCTGCATCCAAAACTATGTCAGCAACACATCATAAACATACATATATAAGCATCCACTCTGCATCACAAAATAGGTCAGCATAGCACATCCATGATTGCATCCATATATGACATCATAAGAAAAACAAAAATAATCCATCACAATAAATGTTATACATCATCTGTCACCAATCAAATCATGTATATATATAAAAAGAGGAATAAGTGTCTGCCATGATACAATGATCAACCCGAAGGGTCAAAAATATAATACACAAGTAATACAAGGAGCTAGCTCCCCCCTCCCGTGTCTCCCCCTCCCTCTGTTTCACCTCCTCCCCCACCCGATCCTCCTACTCCTCCTAATCCCCCTATTGGTAGCCGAAAACCCATTGACCCTCCTATCTGTTGACTCTGACTCGGCCGCTAACTCTGGGTCCTGTGAGACCGCAAACTCTCAGTGTATGAGGCTGCTTGTTGTCCTGTAGGCACCACCTCGTGATATAAACCCCTGTAATACTGTGCCTCTCGAGATGACCTCTCAGCTCTCTCTCACTATTGTAGACTATCAGAAAATATCTGCGCTAATCCTATCGGCACCAATGCCTGGCTGCATCCCTCTCAACTCGCAACTGTGTCACCTCTGCCTCTACCCTCTGCACTCTGGACTGTAATCCCTCTAACTCGGTATCTTGCTGATAAAGATAATCCTGGAGCTCTGCAATAGTTGTACCTGTCCGGGCCTCGTCCAGCATCCTCTTTGCCTCCTCCCCCTCTGCCCTCAAGGCATCCACCTTTGTCTTGGCCGTATGCAGACTCTCTGTCAGATCAGATATCTCCTGTGTCCACCGCCTCACCTCTGCCTCTAGGCTCTCCCTCCAAGCCCTCTCCACCTGCAGCTCATCCTCAACAAAATGAAGCCTCGCTCGATAGCTATCCCGCTCTTGCTGTAATTGGTCAAAATCAGCCTATGTCGGTCCTCCCCTCTCCTCTGCCTGTGTCTCAGGAATATCCATGGGCATAGCCTCTCCCTCTCCAACTACAGCCTCCTCTTGCTCACCAACTACGACCTCCGCAGGCTCCCCTGGAGCATCCCCTCCATCCCCCTCCTCTTGATCTGGAACCCTCTGCCACACAACTCAGACTCTCCTCTCCCCTCCACCCACACCATGCCCTGCCCGAACTGCAACCCTCTCTCTTGGGCCATCATCCTCCCCACCCACCACCTGATCAACCCCTGGCTCCAACTCCTCGTCATCCAAAACCCTAAGAATGGTAAGTCGCACTGGCAAGTGCCCCTCCCACCAGCTCCTATATCCGCCTGTCATACCTGGGTCCTCCCCTACTCCTATTCGCTCATCCCAGACTATGTGAAAGCTATCTGGAAGCTTGTCCGCCCATCCAAGGGACTCACTAGAGGCCCCCAATATCTCACCTCCTGTGTAATCTGGGGATACACTGGAATATCGCCCACTATATCCTGCACCTACCGAAGTTGTTGGGCCACTTTGAATGGAGCATAGTACTCCATGATATAGATTGACCTGCAAAAAATCCACATCTCAACCCCTGCCCAGTGCAACTGTCAATCATCCCTCCACCGCTCACACTCCAAAAATGGCCTTCATGTAAACTGTGCTAGCTCATTTAGGATTCGCCTCCAAAACCACACGTATGTTGTCTGTGTGTAATGCAATAGTCCCCTGTACCTGCCCATGAATGACTATCGTGGCCGCCTGTCCTGAACCCCCAATGGCTGAGTCACTGCAATATGCTCCCATGCCCAGATGTGTAATAATGTCACTCATGCAGACAAATTGGCATACTCTCTGTAGGTTACCAGGTGCATATCATGATAAAGTTGGGCCAACATCGTGGAGCCCCATGCATACTGAACACCATCATGCACCATGAAGTAAACACATCTACTCCACCCTAGAGGAAATCCATGTCCACCCAAATTCGACAAAATCCGCCCACTTAAAAAGCTGCAAATCACCAAAACCAACCGCAGAATCTGTCGAATGGCCATTGCTCGGCCCAAGTGCATCTTGCTCCTATCTAGCATCGGTGGCGTCTCATACTCGCACACCTCCCTCAGATAAAAATCGGCCGCATCCAACTAATACTCAGGGATCATGCCATGAATGGGGATCTTCAAGATCCTCCAAACATCTAATAGGGTCACGATCGCCTCTCCAGTCGGTAAATGAAAGGTGTTATATCGACTATCCCATGTCTCCACTAATGCAATCATCATAGCAGTATGCACCCGTATCCTAGGCCACCTGCCCACATAATGTAATCTCAATGCATCTAGAACCTCCAGCTCATCACAGCCTAACTCGTTGTACATACTCATCATCAGTGGCCAATGCTCCCTCAACGCTAAGGGTCCCCTCTCCACCTGCATCCATTACACCAAATCATTACTTTCACATCTCAAACCCCCCCCTCCTCACCTCCACAACCAACCATCCCCTTTTTCTAAGCAAAAAATGCATCCCCCCTTTCCCAGGCGCACGCGCTGATTTACCCACCGCTCGCACCAAAACCGTGGCGCATGCGCCATTTTGCAGGCGCTCGCGCTAATAGAGCTCCCCCTTACCTCTATTTTCCCCCTTTCCCCCCGTCAACGCGAGCGCCCACGAAACCCCTCAGGCGCCCGCGTCACAGCGCGAGCGCCCGCGCTGAAGCGTGAGCACCCGTGCCAATTCCCCCCATAACCCTCCAAAATCCCCTACCCTAACCGCCTCTTGGCAAGCGCCAGTGCTTGTGCTGACCTAGGGGTGCGCACGCTGAAATAACGATCAGCGCGAGCGCCTCGCTTAATATCCATCCCTATTTCTAGCCCTAAAACCTACCTAAAATCACAAATTTCAAAAGAGAGATAGACCTACTTACCGGTGGTCCATAGCTCCTTGGTTGGTCGAATCGTTAGATCTTCTTCGCGCGATGATCATGAACTGGAATGCGATCCATCTCTCCTTCTCTCCTTCTTCGCTCTGAGTGGCTCCAAGGCTTGTGTGTGACAGTGACCCCCTATTGGGCCCGTTGTGGCTTATATGGGCCCCCGTGAGGGCCCATTTTTCCCCCTCGATCTCTCCTCTCGTATTCTTCTTCCCAAATTCTTCACGACTGCTTCATATTTCTTTCTCATTTATCCCTTCCCCCCTAATACTTCTTCCTCTATTTTCAAGAATTTTTCATCTTTTTTCCGAAAACATTCTCAAGGGGGCATACACCTCCCATGCTTTACGCCGGGGCATCCTTTTCTTCTTCTATCTTCTACACATCGCCAAATTTGCCACTGTGTAAAAGAGGGGCAAAATGTAGACATTTAAAAATAATTATTTTAATTATTTTTAATTCCTCTCATAATTAATTCAAATTCTCCTCAATATTAATTAAATATAATTAATATTGTCACTATAGTATGTGACTGATTTATTTAATAAATCAATCCCCTTCTTTATTCTTCTAAAAAAAATAAAATCCTCACAAATCTTCCTCTTAGCTAATTAATTCCAATTAATTAGTTAACCTACATGATTCCTACAAATCATCTTCTTAATTCATCATTAACCTAATAAAGTCTTCTAGAAACTCCCTAAACTCACTTAACCTTATTCTTCTAATTTTTTATTCCCTCCACTCATTCTCTCTCCCAATCAAATCCTCCTACAAATCCCATCTCACCTAATTCTTCCTCTAATCCTCTCCTAATGAGTTGCTAGTGGCTAATCATCATGATTAGCCACAAAGTCAACCCCTTGTCCCTTCCATCCAGCTACTAGCTTTTAATGCTCTTTTCCTAGGTGAATGTGAGATTTTCAAAATCTCACAAACCTCTAGGTATCTCCTCTCCTAAGGAATTTTTAATTCCTTCTTGTTCCTTTAATCCCCATGGTTATCCCTTTTTGGAAAATTTTTAATTCCTCCTCTCCATTCTTCAAGGAATGTCACATCCCTTGCTCCTCTCAAGGCACATTGGGAAGTCTTCCCAATGCACCTTGCTCTTCTTAAGGTACCTTGGGAAGTCTTCCCAATGCACCTTGTGGAGTGTGGAGACAAGAAATGCCTTTAAGGCATATCTCTTGGTCTCCACACCCTCTCTTGGACCTTGTGTGAGCTCACAAGCAATCCTAGCCCTTCATCTTGGATCCATCCTAGCCATCCATTCTTCCTCTCCTCCTCTTATAAATTGAGGATTCCATCCCTTCATTTTTCATCTCCAAGTTCAGTATTCTTATGCTGCCCTTTTGAGCCTAGGAAATCATCTTAGCAACCTTATCATGTCCAAATCATATCTCATCCACACTTAGCCATTTTATCCATATCATCCTCCTAAAATCCATTTTCATATTTGTGCACAACATTGGAGAGTCATCCACATCAAACAAGCAAGAGGAGCACATCAAGTGGAGCATCATCCAAGGGCGCCTTCACTTCATCAAGCTCCATCCGAAGGAGAAGGTATTGGTTTGTGAGGTATATGTATTTCATCCTTGTTTTGAGCATTTCAAATTATGTCTTTGGATTCCATGTGATTATATGTTTGATTTGCATATTTGCTATCTAATCCACCTCACTAATCTTTTCCCCTCTTCCAACATCACCTACCCAATCTGCATCTATATATGCACATAAAGTAAAGTCATCATCTTTAGGGTACCACAAACCATATTCAGATGTTCCTTGTAAGTATCTAAAAATCTTTTTCACTGCACTCTCATGATTTTCTCTAGGATCACTTTGATATCTTGATGCAATGCAAACTGCATTCATTATATCTAGTCTAGTCTGAGCCAAATATAGCAGACTTCTAATCATAGAATTGTATCTTGTAGGATTTATCGGAACTGATTCATCTTTCTTTGTCAATTTCTCACTTGTAACCACAGAAGTACTAACCAGTTTAGAATTATCCATACCAAATTTCTTCAACGTCTCCCTAGCATACTTAGTTTGACAAATGAAAATACCTTTATCAATCCGAGTAATCTGCAAACCTAAGAAAAAAATTATTTCCCCAATCATAGACATTTCAAATTCATTCTCCATATTTTTAGAAAATTCTATGCACAACTTATCTTCACCTCCAAAAATTATTTCATCAACAAAGACCTCAATAATCAGTATATCATCATTAATGACTTTATAATATAGATTACTGTCAGCATTACCTTTAGTGAAACCAAGCTTTAAAAGATATTTGTCCAACCTTGCATACCAAGCTCTAGGTGCCTGTTTCAATCCATATAAAGCTTTCTTTAACCTACAAACCATGTTTTTATCATCTGAAAGTGAAAATCCATCAGGCTTCTCAATATAAACTTCCTCATCAAGTTCCCCATTCAGAAAAACACACTTGACATCCATCTGATAAACCTTGTAGTTTTTATGTGCAGCATAGGCAAGAAACAATCTTACAACTTCAATCCTAGCTAAAGGTGCAAATGTTTCACCATAATCAATTCCTTCCTTCTAAGAATATCCTTTACAAACCAATCTAGATTTATTCCTCACAACTTGTCCATCTTCATTTAGTTTATTCCTAAAAACCCATTTAGTTCCAATAACATTCTTATTTTTAGGTTGGGGAACTAAAATCCATGTGTTATTCTTTTATATCTGATCTAATTCTTCTTCCATAGCTTTTATCCAACATTCATCTTTACATGCTTTAGTTACTGATACCAGTTCAACTTGAGAAATTAAGCATACCTCATTAGCTACCAATCTTCTTCTTGTCATCACTCCATTGTTCTTATCCCCAATGATCTGATCTTCTGAATGATTCAACCTTACATACCTAGGAGTCTTCTGATTCTCTATTTCTCTTTCTTGATTTTCAGTTACTATTGAATTTTTTGATATTGTCGGAGTAATTGGTTTAGCATTCTGTTCCAATAAAGGTGTGACTGGTTTAGTTATGATCATTTTCACTACCGATTCTTGCTCATAAATTATAATTTGACTTCTATTTTGCTCATAGAGCTTAACATTAGTGCTTTCCACAATTCTCTGCAATCTTTTGTTATAACATCTATATGCTTTGCTTTCATTAGAATAACTAAGAAATATTCCTTCATCACATCTAGGATCAAACTTGCCAATGAAATCATCTCTCTTGATATAACATTTACTACCAAAGATTCTGAAGTACTTAACTGTAGGTGTATTGCCAAACCATAATTCATAAGGTGACTTACCGGTTTCTCCTTTGATATGAACTCTATTGAATGTATAAATTGTTGTGCTCACTGCTTCTCTCCAGTAGATATGAGGTAGATAAGCTTCCATCATCATGGTTCTAGCAGCATCCAAGATAGTTATATTCTTCCTTTCCACAACTCCATTATGTTGAGGTGTCCGGGGATCAGAAAATTGTCTCCTTATGCCATGCTTCTCACAAAAGTTATTAAACTCACCGAATGTGAATTCTCCACCATGATCCGACTTTAAGCACTTAATCTTCAGTCCTGTCTCAGTTTCAACTTTAGCTTTAAAGATTTTAAACTTTTCAAAAGCCTCAGATTTCTCCCTTAGAAAAGTAACCCACATCATTCTAGAATAATCATCAATGATTAGCATAAAATATCTATCACCTTGAAAACTTTTGATTCTAGTAGGACCACACAAATCAATATGAATAAGATCAAGAACATCATTAGATTTGTCTTGTATACTCTTAAAAGAGGTTCTGACCTATTTTTCCCATTTGATATTCTTTACATACCAGATTATAGGGCTTCACAATCTTAGGTATATCTCTAACTACCTTAGTTGAATTGATCTTTACCATGCAATCAAAATTCACATGACATAGCCTTTTATGCCAAAGCCAACTCTCATCAATTTGTGCAATCAAACATGTATTCTCACCAGAATTCAAATGAAATATATTACCTTTTGTCTGAGTACCGGTTGCAATCTCCAATCCAAATCTATTAATGATCTTGCATTTTCCATCCTTGAATTGTAATTGAAATTCCTTATCCACCAACTATCCTACACTCAAAAGATTATGCCTTAAACCTTCAACATAATAAACATTATCAGTATTGTGCTTACCATCTAATGATATAGTTCATTTTCCTTTGATCATGCATGTTTTGTCATCTCCAAATCTAACTAGACGGTCATCAAATTCTTGCAAAGATAAAAACTTCCTTTTATCTCTAGTCATATGATGTGAACATCCACTGTTAATTACCCATTCATCCTTATCTTCAATTTTAGTAACAAGGGCCTTTTCTTTAGGTACATTATCTTCCAGTGCCGAATCATCTTCCTTGATAGCCAGAAATACCCATTCCTTTCCATTGCTGGAACCACTAGCAGAGTCTTGTGTCGATTCATCATCCGAATCAGTCACACCTTCCTCATCCGCAAAGTAACATGATTTATCTATGTTTTTCCTATACTTATGCTTGTTCTGATATCCAGGGTTTCCTTTCAAGACATCTAGATGCAAAATGACCTATCTTACTACATGCAAAACATTTAAAAGGTGATTTTCCTTCATACTTACTTCCTACCAGTCCTTTAGGTACTCTTCTAGCAAATAGGGCTTCAAGTTGCTCAAATTATTCATCTTCTCTCTTCATATCATATAATTCCTTTGCATACAAAGCTTTCCAATCTTTCTTGCTGGTTGATGATGTAAATGCATGAAAAGCAGGTTCAGACTTCACAGTTTCAGAGGGTTGAAATTCTTCAAGCTCAAAAGCAAATAATTTCCCAACCACGGTATCCCTATTGACATAAGTATTTGCCATTTTTCTCAATTCATTAATTGCAGTAGCCTTCATATTATAAGCCAGTGGTAAAACTCTCATAACTTTAGAAACTATTTCATCTTCACTCAGAGATCCACCACAACATTGAATTCCCATGAAAATTTCATTTACCCTTTCCATAAATGCAGTAATCCTTTCATCTACTTCCATCTTCAAGTTCTCATATCTCACCCAATAACCATCAAGTTTAGCAATCTTAACAGTAGGGTCACCTTAATTAAGAGTCTCCAACTTGTCCCATATAGGTTTTGCTGATGATTTTTCAGTCAATCCCATTATTTGTTGATCAGAAAATGCACACAAGAGGGCTTCTCTAGCTCTATAATCATTCTCAAGCTCCTTATCCAAGTTTGTTGGAGGAGGATTTCCAGATGCCGGATTAAAAGGAGTAACACCATTCTTTGTGATTTCCCAAATTTCCTTACCAAGACATCTCAGATGATTCTCCATCCGAATCTTCCATACTCTGTAATTTGTTCCATCAAGCCTAGAAATTTCTCTCCGAAAGATAGCTGCAGATGAACTAGATGAACTTGAACTGTTAGTCACCATAGGATCTTCCTCAAGCGGTTAAGCTTCCGCAGAGAGGACCAGAGCTCTGATTCCAATTGTTACAGTTCAAAGAACTGGAAGACAACTCAAAGGAGGGGGGGGGGGGATGAATCAGTTGTCACCAGATTACTAAAACCTTAAGCAATTAAAACATTGTTACCAGGATACATAAACCAATTATCGAAATAGCAAATATTTCAATTAAGAACAACCAACAATTAAAGAATAAAAACCATCCACATGACACCAATATTTGTACGTGGAAAACCCTGTAAAGGGAAAAACCATGGTGGGAAGCCTACCCACAGTCAGATAATACTTATACAGTAAGTATGTGATTACAAATTGAGGGGCCTGCACTTGCAAGAAGGCCAACAACCTAGAGCACACTGCTCATTACAAAAGGAGTCTCACTGACTACATAAAAATCCAGACTACAATCTGGAAGGAATAATGAACTGCAATAATAACATCTCCTATGCCTGAATACAGTTCCATTTAAGCTCAATACCGAAGGACTCAATCCTCTTACATAAAACCAACTCGATCACCAATGATCGACCAAATCCTCTGCATGAATGATTCTTACATTATTAGCTTGCATACCATTTCCATTCCATACCATGATCTACAATGGGATCTTACATCATATATATATATAAACCCTCAACCTTAAACAATTAGGTCGACCACCAGACAATAAAAAATGTCGGCTAAGACCAAACAAATAATATCCAACCCATAAGTCATCCTAGAAACACATCGAGATGACCAATCAACACGTTACATTAAGCCGGTCCAAAACTTAGATAGAATAGGTCTGGTTGTAAATGCAACACCACCAATCAACTGGAACATGAACATGATAACCATCAACATCTTGAAACTCTACTAGAAGCCGCACCAACACCACTTATGCATAATATCAAAAGAGCTTTAATCAAGCTTTATCGGTGAAACCCTCACCAGATCAACAAACTAGGGTTACCAATATATAAGAAAGCATCCGATCACCAAATCAAAACCAACTAACTGAACATGTATTTGAGTAGCATGAGTAGCAAATCTAAGCCAATTCCATAAGCCAAATCATACCAGAGTATACTAGATCATCATGATCTTACCAACTAGAAACCAAACATCCTACCGGGACTAAAAGGATACTAGTAAACAACCAAAGCAGCTAGTGTTAACATCAATGACAAAACATCAATGCAACACATAATCAGTTCCTCCAAATGGCCAACACTTAGTAGTTCATATGATGCCAAGATGGAGGAATGATTGACCGGGGAGGCCATACCATTGTTGGAGTAGCTTGTGAAAGGGGACATGAGACTTCCAAGGCCCAAAAATTGTTGTTCTGAGTGCTTTTTAGTGCTTGTTGGACACACCTAAAACCTTGGTGAGTAATTCTACCTATTTGAGGGTGCACTTTTGAAAGACTAAATGTCCTTAATCGGGTTGTACACCCCACTATACTTGTTGTACCAAAAAATTTTAGACCCACACTCTGTCTTTTCTTTGTCATCTTGAGTGTGTTTAGTGGTGTTGGTTGTGTGTGAGGCCATGTGGCGACCTTGGGAAGTATTTTATGTTCAATTGGAGGGAGAATTGATGGTTTTTTAAATAGCTACTATGACTTGCAACGACTATACAAAAAAACTACAACAACACTTTCAGTCATATTAGACATGTTACATCTCTTAAACCGATTCATATTGTGATTTTCAAAATTTTTCATGATCATTCCAACTCATAATATCAAGGTATTTCACTAATGTTTCTATTTGGGTGTTGGCTATATGTATTTTGAGCTTTAGGAAAGTGACTTATTAGTGCTATTTTGTATCATTTAAGTATCAATACTATTTATTTGCAACGACACTTTATGACAACAATATAATCTTGTTGATGCATATATGTTCATATTTCTTTTGTCAAAATGAATAAATTTGAGGGTGGTTATTACACCCATCTCATCATTTGGTGCTCAAATACATTCTCAAGAATGCAAGAAAAGTAGAGCATCAATTTGAATGTTATCACTAAATTTTAAAATGCATATATGAAATTACTAACCTAGAAAAGCCAACTTCTATTATATTTTGTAAGTTCATAACTAAGACTATTGCTGATCATGATATCAATGCACAAAAAACTTGCCAGTTGCCATTAAAAATATCACTAAACATATATAGTTGTTCCTTTGTTTCTTTGAATGCCAATAGGAAAACCTTGTGTTGTGCATCTTCAACTAAAAAATGTACTATACATACCTCAAGTTTCATTGAAAGGTATATGGTTCAACTATCATTATTGGAATAATTGTCACTAAATTAAGTAAGGAGGAACTAGAATTGTTCAAAATTTGACATAATCTACAAGTTAACAAAATATAGATTCCAACTATTGTTTGAGTCTCCCCATGTTTCACTTCAATTGCTTCTAACATAATGAAATGTTTGAGTTTCATTGGAGTGAGCATCTATTGTACTTGCACTCTCACAAGATTCTTGATGGAATTGGCTTATGTAGGGAAGATATCATTACCCAATAGGAAAGCATGACTAACACCTACCATACAAACCAAAAGAATAACAAACAAACCTACCATACATGCATGCTGATCGTACATAACTAAAATTAAACAATAATATTGATAATCAAATTAAATTTGATAGATCATACATAGAGAGCACACTAATATAGAGGAGATACAACTTTTATCCTCCCTCCATTGAGGAAATGATGTTGCTATTAATGAAATAGATATGCTTATAAATTGATACTTTGACAACAGCCACAATTAGAGTACCTCTACATTTGCTTGCTTTGTAACTTCGATTGACTACAATCATTCAACACACCATTTCGAACAAATTGAGCCCCTAAAGTCTCACAAAAGGGCAAGCTTTCTCTAGAACAACAAAATGCTTTCAACATTCTTATAAATATGAGAAGGGAAGAACCGAGTTTCTAATGATCATACAAAGAACCATACGAACAATGAAATCACACTTCATTAACATTCTGATAAACATGAGAAGGAAAGAACCAAGTTTCTAATGATCATACAATGAACCATACGACAATGAAATCATATTTCATTAACATTATTATAAACATGAGAAGGAAAGAGCCAAGTTTCTAATGATCATACGAAGAACTATATGAACAATGAAATCATACTTCATTAACATTCTTATAAACATGAGAAGGAAAGAACCAAGTTTCTAATGATCATACGAAGAACCATGCGAACAATGAAATCATACTTCATTAACATTCTTATAAACATGAGAAGGAAAGAACCAAGTTTCTAATGATCATATGAAGAACCATACGAACAATGAAATCATACTTCATTAACATTCTTATAAACATAAGAAAGAAATAACCAAATTTCTAATAATCATACAAAGAATCATATGAACAATAAAGTCATACTTCATTAACATTCATACAAAGAACCATACTAACAATGAAATCATACTTCAATAATAACATTCAGATTGCACTCAATATAAAATGTACCCTCATGCTCAAAAACCATTGCTTTTGCTTTCCCCAATAGGGTGTGTCCCTTTTTACAAGGCTTTTATGATGCTAAACATTAATCACTAAGCGCAATTCCATATAAATAATAAAAAAATTACAGAGGAAATCTAATTTCTATATAGATATTTATAACACATGTCCCGAGTTCTTCCGAACACGCGTCCCATAACGTTCACATCAACGGATCGTTGTGCTGGCAGATACGATTTCCAGTATATTTATCACAGCTCCTCAAAGTCATATTGATTTTGTATCTCATTTGCACTGATCACTACACGCGTTTTGTTAAGTTTTCTGATCTTTTCGTATTGCTTTTCTCGCTGCCCATTTGATTGCAGTCCTACAGGTAAGGTAAGGTGATTGGCCATGATTGGCCATGCTTACAAAGTTTACACTTGAAAATTCTCTTACATTTATTATCCACCTGCATTTTTTAGGTTTTTCAATTTTTTGGTATTGGCATTCTTGCTGCCCATTTGATTGTAGCCGTTTAGGTAAGATGATTAAGGTCATGCTTACATATTTTCTTTCGTTTCCTGTCAATTTAGCTACCATTTACGAAATATGATTGGGAATTTTAAGTTCTTTGGGTTTTTTTTAAGTACCCTACTGCATTTTAATTAAACTAGAGTAGTATGTATTTATGGTTATACCCATGATGGAATCTCGGATGCATACAGCTACACTAGAATTCTCACTTAGCATTAGTGCCCACTTGCATTTACCGAGGTTTCTCGAACTTTTGCATTGATTTTCTTGGTACCCATTTGCTTGCATTCTTTCAGGTAAGATGAATGCTTACATGTATGCTTTTAAAAAAAAATTCTCTGTCAAATTATCTACAATGAAAGAAAGATCATGGGAAATTTTATCTATCTTTGGTTATTAAAGTACACAGCTTTATTTTAAACTACAGTAGAGTTACGTGGGTTTACAACTATGATGGGATCTGTGACGCATCCACTTATAGCAGGGTTCTCAATGGTTTTTGTACGTGAGAGTTGCCTTTGGAAGCAATTCAAGCTTTGCAACTTTTAGGAGTTAAATTGACATCTGAATCTCTGCTCTGTAAAAATTCTCGTCACTCTTTATGGACTGGTCAATTTTTTAATTGTCGTTTAAGCGGGATGGAATCAATTTTTTTCAACTTTCGTTTAAGTGGGATGGAATCGATTTTTTTTTGGATTCAAAGGAAGATGTATTATTATTTCATAATTCTCAAAAGATTTCTCTTACCCTTATTATGAAGTATACTTCTCAGACAGTATAGTAAAACGTATATTGTTTCCACACCATTCGTATTGGAAATTGCAATCCACACATCTACACTAAGGTTGTTAAACCAGTTTTAGTTACGTTCAAGAGGTTCAGTGGTCCATGGGGCTACAGATGCTATAGTTGTCTCAAGCATCAAGAGGGGCTGAACTTAAGGTTCATGCTGCTTATATGAAGTTTAGCACTCCTGGATCAGAAATTTCCCTAGATTCTTTATTCCTGCCTCTTAAAGATGTCATAATATCGAATCTACTCTTGAGGTCATATACTTGACCCGAATACTTTCATAAGCTGGACATTCTATGATGAAGTGTTTCTATATTCCAACTACTTCTTTCATATACAATACACATATGCCTTCTTCCTATTTCTTTAGAAATGCACATATCCAGTGACGAGCTAAATTTCATCAGTAAAGGGCAATTATATCAGTGAGAGTAGGTCCAATGTTCAAATTCTTTGTTGTTTCTATATTTCAACTGACTCTGTCATATAAAATACATATATACTCTGTTCCTATTTCTGTATAAATGCACATATCGAGGGATAACTTGAATCCCATCGTAAAAGGACAATTATCTCAGTGATAGAGAAGCTTACAGGAGGGTAGATTCTATGTTTGAATTCTAGACTGTTCAAAATTTTGGATATGCTGTTATGACCCATCTCAACATGAAAGTACCTTGAAGGAGTATCCTGGAATTGAAGCGCACTTGTTGAATGATTTTGAAGTTCCATCATGAAAGGGTGAGTGGCTTAGTGGTGGAATATGTCACCAGCCACAAGCAGGTCCTAAGAATGAATCTGAGACTGTCAACAATTTTATTAATGCAGCTACTGCTTATTGCAAAATAGTTATTAGATGAATTAAGATTAGAAGATGAATAGTTAAAGTGGGTTTTGGCAATCCCATAGGGGCAACTATTTTCACGTGTTTTTGCTCTACTTTTCTCATTAGATTGAATTTTGAAAGCTATTTTTGTCTATAGAAATGGTTTTTGGCAAGCTGAAATTTCTGACTTTAGTTAGTATGTGGCAAAAGTCTGCCCCAAAACAATGGTAACTCAAATATGTAACCTAGACTGATTATGAAATTTCATGATTGGTATGAAGCTTGGGAATTACCTGGCAAGGAGTTTCAGTTGACTCTGCTCGGTTTCAATTCTTTGAGGACTATTGACAGTTGGGGTTGAGTTAGTTTTTGACACACATATAATGCAAATTTGCATTCTCATCAACATTCGATTTTGCTTTCCAACAGCATCATAATTTTTCATTTTCGATTATTATTGTTTGGTAAAGCACTCACACCCAATGGCTTATTAATGCATGGAGAATCCACTACCAGGCTTAGAATTGCATTTGGCTTAGAAGCCATTCCAGAGATGTATATGATCCATCAATAGTCACTCAGTACTTGTGCCCAACCTCATCAAGTTGGGCCCACATCCTTGCTACTGCATTGTCTTAGGAGAGTGCTCATTGTGGCACGAACCTGGTCAGGATTATAGCAGTCATGATTGTTATGTGCCTAATTTGTTGTTTTCTATGTAAACTGTGATAATTTTGTGACCTAGTTTTTATGACAATTTTAGATGTCAGATTATTCTCATAACACGGTCAAATGAAGTAACTTTTTGGGCACTTATTACTTTTTTTCTCCCAAAACATGATTGGAAAAGAGCTGTTTCATTTTACTTTTCTTAAATAAGTACTTTGAGTTCAAATGTCAACGCTCTAAATTGGAAAGAGGTGTTAAAACTTAAAACATTTATCTTTTTCATCATTCATGGGATTAAAATATTCTCTCCGGGGAAATCACAAATATTATATAAATGAATTTGGAGTGATTGTTTATGGTTCAGTTATTCACTATTATAGTGTTGGTTTCCTATGACTTTTCATGGACATAGTTTGCCACATTGTTGATTGGAGAAGCGTTTTAGGTTGTTCAGGGTTTATACTTGAACTTTGGCTTTGAGATTGCTTGTGTTCACTCCATTCTTTTTGTTGTATTTGGTGTGGAAACTTTATTGAGTCTCTTTAGGAATTCATCTTGACATTTAGTATTCATGAATGTTGATGTTGGGAATTTTTGAATCTTTTTGTTTGCAGAAAATACTGCAAGATGCCATATGGAACGGTTTCTGCTAATGTGAAGTCACCTACTTTGGGAGTATTTGTGGATTTGGGTAATCCCTTGCTGAATCGAACAGTGGATGGATTTATGACAATTGGAACTGTATTACTTTCTTACTTGGTCTATTTCCTGAGAAAGATTGATTAAAATTTAAAACTAGATAGCAAGGATTTATTTCAGATATTATTGTTTTGTAAATTCACATGCCATTGTGATGGTTTCTCTTATTCTTTTAAAATTCTTACTCCAATGAATATGCATGCAATAGCGTTAGATTCATCTAATTACTTACATATTTGCAAAGATGTCTAAGTGGGTACTAATGTGGATCATATGTGTCCAAGCAATATTGATTGAAGAAATACCATCTCTAGATTTAAAGGTTGTTGGTAGCCTAAGTCTAGAGTAATATTAAAGGTAAACATTGAGAGGTTTTTTGGACATATCATGACAATAAATTTTATGTTTTGTAGCATTATCCAAGATGAGGATATAGCCGTAGGTTGTTATGGTAGCCTAAGTCAGGAGAAACATTGATAGTGAATGTTAATTTTTTCATACATATTATTACTATTTTAAATTTTGTAGCATTGTCCAAGATGAAGATATAGCCATATAATCATTTCAGATTAGTGAACATAATAGTATTGTGGAAACTTGACATGATGTATGGTTCATCACAAATTACCAGGCACAACTTTTTGCATACCCTTGCATAGTCAATTATTTTCTAATTCTTGTAGACTAGTTTCCAGTCTATTGCAATCATGTACACTGTTGGAAAAAGCATAATGTGGCTGCCCATGGATTGGCAGGTGGGTGCTTCCCGTGTGATTGCAGAGGAGACTTATGATGCTTTGCGCAAAGGTAAAACATATCCTTTCTCTTTGACATTTCTTGTTTTGCTTGTGGCAGTATTTCCTCTTGCTACGAGGCAGATCACCTTAACTCCTTAACAGAATCTTTTCTTCATAGACGGCTCATGTAGGTTTTGAATGGAAGTGGCTATGCAGCCACATAAAAAGCAAGTTATATAAAAGGAAAAAGGCACATCTTAACATGTGCCCCTTTATATAACTTGCTTTTTATGTGGCTGCATAGCCATTTCCATTTTGAATAACTATGTTTTAGTTTTCTGCTTAATGTTTTGTCTTTCATCTTGTATGGTTTATTTGAAAGGAAGTCACAACCTAGCAGTAAATTAACTTCTTGCTACGAGGAAGATCACCTTAACTCTTAACAGAATCTTTTCTTCATAGACGGCTCATGTAGGTTTTGAATGGAACTGGATATGCAGCCACATAAAAAGCAAGTTATATAAAAGGAAAAAGGCACAGCTTAACATGTGTCCCTTATATAACTTGCTTCTTATATAACTTGCTTATTATGTGGTTGCACAGCCATTTCCATTTTGAATAACTATGTTTTAGTTTTCTGGTTAATGCTTTGCCTTTCATCTTGTATGGTTTATTTGAAAGGAAGTCGCAACCTAGCAGTAAATGAGCAGTATCAATTCCTACTCATGGAACAGAAGCATCTTGGAATGTCAGTTTTTGTAATGAATTAGGCTTCAGTATAAACAAATGAATTTTTCTAAGATTATATTAAATATTTATATATTTTTGCTTGTCAAGTTCTATGAAGCAGGCAAAGTTAGAACTGATATTTGGGGATCTAAATAAAAATGACTGAGCACAATGATATTTCCAAGTGTGTATCCATCTTTGGGACCATGTTGGTGAGAAAATTGATCTGTGATTGATGTGGATATTCCGATATTCCAATGAATGATTTACAAATGGATTTATTTTTCCTTATGTGCCAATCCATTGTTCAATGCAATTGAAAATAACATGCATTAGGCTGCAAATTGATGCTGGCCATGGCCCAATGGCTGCCATCTACACCATAGACCAGCTTTTCACTTGTGCACATGCTCATATAAATGCCTACAATGTGTATTTATCAGGTTTCACCCCTTCTTTATTCGACAAGACCATCAGTGAAACAAAGTATTTTAATTATTTACTTTATTTGAGATGAAAACTAATTTTGTTTTATGTTATGAACATGTACTACGCTTGTAATTAGCTAAGCATGTCACTTTTAGTTGAGTTAAGCACTTAAATTAGTGAAGTACTAGAGAAGAAAAGTAGGGAAACATATAGCTCAATCACACATGAAAATAGATATTAATACATGAGTTTTCTCTTTAGAAGCCCATTGTTGGAAACTCTCAATAAGAGTGAAGCTACTTCACCTGTATCCCTTACTATCTTGAAATTTTTTACAAGCTAGTTACTCAAATTTGACCATTTGAATATTCACCCTAGGTTGCTGATCAAGTATATGTACAAGTACGATGCATGTACTATGCTTGAGATGAAAATAATTTTGTTTTATGTTATGAACATGTACTATGCTTGTAAATAGCTAAATATGTCACTTTTTGCTGACTTAAGTACCTAAATTAGTGAAGTACTTGCAGAGAAGAAAAGTAGGTAAACAAATAGCTCAATCACACATGAAAATAGAGATTAACACAAATTTTCTCTTTAGAAACCCAATGTTGGAAACTTTCAATAGATTGAAGCTATTTCACCTTGTCTCCCTACCATCTTGCAAATTTTTACAAGCTAGTTACTCAAATTTGACCATTGTAGTCATTGCTAGTGCCCTAAGTTGCTGATTGAGTATGTGTACAAGTATGATACATTAGTATGACATTTGTTTTTTTGGGTGGGGTGGGGTGGAAGGGGGGAGGTGGGGGTAGTTATGTCCATAAAAAAAGAAGTAAAAATCATATATATATTTTGCACTATAAACATAATTAAGAATAGAATACCATATATCATGCATATGCTAAACAAAACAATTACAAATTTCAGAATTGGAAATACAATATCCTAATTTGATATCGGTTTATCAAACTTTGCATGTCATACTCATGATAGATGATATTTCTTTACTATTAAGATAATAGTAATACAATTAGTAATCAACATCATATGTGTCATCATTAAGACCAAGACCATTATCATCGTCGTCATCATCATCAACATTAGATAATGCAAATAGATTAGGAGAACCACATGGAATCCCATTGTTGCTCATGCAATAGAAGAAAGATCCTAGTTAGTTCACTTTGGGTCTACATCCCATGTTGCCCTTTTTTTGTATTCATCTTTTGTAAGAGGCACAAGTTGGAATGCATGTAAACTAGCCCCTTTGCTTTGCTTGGTGCCAATTGATTGCACTTCATTGAGTGGATGGAGGAGTGTGTATTCCAATTCTATTTAGACGAAGAACAACTAGCAACCTTTTGAAGCAAAGTGAGTTTTAGTTAGGGCTATTAAATCAATAAATTGTAAATCAAAATTCGAAATTATTGAACTTGTTGGTGCCCAACTTTCAAGTGCCAAAATTTGCTTGGTACAAGTCCTTGGCCTCATTTTTCCGATCATATATAACAAATCTAAGAAAACTTCGAATAGGTCTCCCTTGGTCAAGTTTGAATATAAATGATTCCTCATCATCCTCCATATACCTATTAGTTGTTGGAAATTTTAAAAATACCCAAAACTTGTAAGTATCCTCCATATACCTATTAGTTGTTGGAAATTTTAAAAATACCCAAAACTTGTAAGTTTGGGGGGTTTTGTTCATTTTCTTAAGTTTTTGCAAAGTTGCGGACTTTTAATGGACTATCAAACATTTCTTGCTAGTTCAATATTTGGCGTCGACATCCATTCCCGCATAGATTTTCCACAAAGTCTATTGGTCCCTTATTTTGGTTTTTCTTCATATCCTTCTTTTGTGGGGTTTTGATGCATAATCGAATGTTTGTCTCCCCTCTAGTCCTCATATCCACTTCCACAAGGTTTCCATGCATGTTCCTATTTTTCAGCTTTGCATATCTCCCTTCCTTTTCCACACCCCTGCAACCCCCAATTATTTCTCCTCCCAATTATTTCTCCTCCCAATTATTTCTCCTCTGTGGACTTTTGAAGTGGAATAGAACTTCTTCCTTTTCTCATCTATTTCCTCCAGTTTCCTTGTCTAGTTTTGCATCATTTTCTTGCACCCTCATTTCATTCATTTGCATCCAATTGTCGAGTTTTGTTGGATTTCTAGATTTTTGCCCCCCATCCACTTCCCACCTCTAGTTTTGCATCAAAACTCCACATCTATTGTTCCTCTCCTTTCTCCTACGATCCCCTCCTATCCTTTCCTATGGACTTCTAAGCTTACATTCCAATGTCTTGTCTTGACATCCACTTCCACATCATATTCTCACAAATGTGCCTTTTGCCATGTGTCCACCTAATTTCTGGACATCTAGTTCTCGACTTGTACATCACATCTCTCATCAAAACCTTCCATTTCCCAATGTCACATCCCCTTTTGCTTCAAACTTTTGCATTTCTTCTAGATTGCTTCTTGCACTTGTCAGATCCTATTAGGATGCCATTAATGGCCTAGTTTGATCCTACAACTACCCCAACCGAGATTTTCTTTCCCAAAAACCATTTTTATCTTAAGGGAACATATTCAAATGCCATTAATGGCCTAGTTTGATCCTACAACTACCCCAACCGAGATTTTCTTTCCCAAAAACCATTTTTATCTTAAGGGAACATATTCAAATGCAAATTCAATGGAGGATGAAGGCGACCGTATTGCCATTAATGCAATTGTTGAGCTCCAACACCCAATTGTGCTCGTGCTTTCTCTAAGTCATCCATTTGACAAATCTTTACTTGCTTTACATGCCACATTAGTGATGTCCAGTTCTCTATCGAATTCCTGCAAGGTTTCAATGACTAGAGAAAGAACTAGAAATACTAGATCAGTTTTTTGAACCGATGTTAGTCATTTCTCTTTTCCATGTGATTTAAAATGCAAAGGAGCTTCTAGGGTTTCAACTCCTACAAATTTAGTTGCCATTAGAATAAGGTCTTTCAAAATCCCGAGGTGATTGTAAAATAAATGGTTTTTGTAGTTGAATATGTCTCCATGGCTCCATTTGTAGATATTTGGGGAATTCTATGTTTAGGTTCCTAGTTGCCATTAGAGCAACATCTTTTATAAATCATGAGGTCATTGTAAAATGAATGGTTTTTGTAATTGAATGTCTCCATGGCTCCACTTTAGATATTTGGGGAATTCTATGTTTAGGTTCCCTCTTGCCACATTTGCTGGTACAATTGTAATAGGTATTGGATAAATGCAGATAGCATTCTAAGCCCTTGCAAGCTTTGTAGGGGTTGTTTCTATTACATATGGATTGAATAACTAAGTATGGTTGTTTCTATTACATATGGATTGAATAACTAAGTATGGTTGTTTCTATTTGATATCATTATTTGTGGTGTATGTATTTGCACAACTCATTCTTTTATTCTTTCAATATGTTGTCTCTCATGGTATGTTGCGACTTTGTAACCCAATGGATTAGGTACTAGTCGTGGAAGTTGTGATCCACCATATGTCCAAACCGAACACATCTTTCATTAGTAGATTAGGAGTGCGAAATTAGTTTGTATGCACTTCCTGGTTTAGTACTTCAACAAGGGAAAACATTTGTAGTGAGTTCTTATCATGGAGAATCATGTTTTGCATATTTGGAGTTGTACAATAATGCCCTTATCAGCTTGGTATGAGATCTTATGTGCAGCATTAGTCTTTGGTCTAGTGATAGCCTTTGGGATAAAGTGTACATCGGGTACTATTGTAGCACTTTCAACTTGTTCATCTTGAGTGGTGATTAATCTTGTTAAGAATTCCTCTATGGAAGCTTCTCTTGGGTCTAGCTGAGCTTGGAGTGAAGGAGAGATTTACCCACTCTTAGCTCTTGTCACCCATGCTCTATTGATGAATTGATATATTCGCCTTTAGGAACGAACAACCTTGGCCTTGAAGGGCATTGATACCGCTAAGAGTGGGCAGCGATTTCGGGATCTAACAAAACTTGTGACAAAAGTTTGATTTCAAGAATTTGGAGGTGTGGCAATTGATGGTCATTGAGGTGCCACCAAGAATGATGGTCATTGAGGTGCCACCAAGAATGATGGTCATTGAGGTGCCACCAAGAATGAGCATCTTTGACGTTTTGGAGGCTGCAAAATCAGCAAACTCGATCACAATTGCATCCTCCATATAAGGATCAAGGAAAATCAGCAAACTCACTCACAATTGTTTCCTAAACCCTCTGTTGACTTCTACATCACGATTTGGTGGCACCTTTGTTGGCATAGCAAGGATCTCTTCGCTGTAATATTTGGGAGTCAATTCAAAGGTAAGATGGAGTGGGCTGGTCATTTTGTTCCAATGCTCAACACAAATTGATCACACCTCTTTGAAAAATGTTTCTTTAGGATCTTGCTTTTTTGCATGTATCATGGACTTCATCTTTTCAATCATTGAGTTGATGCCATTGTAAACCTCTACCAGGCATGGCTTATCCATGTTAGTGAAGTAGATAATGCTCATAATGAGCTCGGTGAAACTAAGAAGATATTTCACATATCCACCAAGTGTCATTTATGATCATTTGCTTTACATTTGCTGCCCTTTCACTATTGCATTGCCTCGAGATGGACTAAGATTGGTTGATAATAATGCGAGAAAGCCTTCTTGCACCTTCACAAGTTGTCTTGTGAAATAAAACAGTAAACAATGTTAATAAAACAGTAAACAATGTTCATATGTAAGAACACTTAAGCAATCTGAAAACATTGCAAATCATAATAGGCAAATAACCTAGTTTTGTATTCAGCAAGAATCCATACATTTATTTGGAGTTGTTCTCAATCTGGATTGATGCCAGATGGAGGAATATTACTGGCAACGAACAAGGAAGACCAAATAAGCCGAATACAAGCCTTCAAGCCACCCTTCAAGCCAACATACAAGCCTTCAAGCCACCCTTCAAGCCAACATACAAACAAGGTGTGGTTGCAAAGGAGGCGCGGAAGCTGCTGCAAATCACGTGCCAACTGAAATAGACTAGTCGCCCTATTGAAACCCCCAATATGCATGCTAAATCTTCAGGCCAAGAAGATGTGTCTTCTACCTCTGACAATCTCTGTGCAATCCTGGATAAATCCATTGTCAACTCCTGCTGAGGGCTACGTCGCAGATCAAAATCACTCTTCCAGAGCAATTCCCAAATTTGCAATATGCACGCTGAATCTTCAGGCCAAGAAGATGTGTCTTCTACCTCTGACAATCTCTGTGCAATCCTGGATAAATCCATTGTCAACTCCTGCTGAGGGCTACGTCCCAAACCAAAATCACTCTTCCAGAGCAATTCCCAAATTCGCAAGTTTCAAAATGATCAAAGATGCTATCAATTAGGTTTTCATCTCCTTATAACTCCTTTCCCTTTGCAAGTCGAACCCTAAAGAATAATAAAGCTTGCACTTTATAATTAAAGTGACACTTTCCCAATTATGGCGCCAAACTATAGAAAAATATCACTTTATTTCGAATAAATAGCTTCAAGCATCCAAAAAGACTCCGGGAGGTGAGAATCATGTAGCAAAGTTCAAGACCTTTCCAACCAGCTATAACACATAGGCATATCAAACTAGATGAAGCCAAAAACCCCTTATTACTCCGAAATGGCTATATACATAGCCTTATTTTAATTTATTTAATCGCTAACTTAGGAAATATTTAAATATATTAAATTTTTTCCTTAGATCCAATAATAGCCCAAAATAACCAACCAAACATGAATCTGACTTCGTCACCTGTCTGTGTTTGATGCCGGACAAGATGGACCAACTTGCAGTCCCATCCCTAAAATCTAGGGATACTCCTAGAAACTAGGAAACACACCCAATCTTCTTGAAATTGAAACCATGGTATGGTCCCATGGAATCTCAAATATGGAAACTGCCACAACCTCCTAAAAAGTAGGGAATCGCCCTAAAAAGTAGGAACCTCTCTCCAAACACTTGTAACTGCTCAAAAGGATCCTGCTCTACTCCTTGGTCCCCCAGGTGGTGATTCAGTCAACTGCTAGTTCTCCCTAAAAAATAGGAACTGTCGTCTGAAGGTCCAAAATGGCTCACAGAGCCCCTGCAAAGCTCCATGACCCTCAGAATGAGTCCCCTAACCATGTCATTGACCTACGGGAACTCGAATGGTAGGTCAACCCCTGCTCATCTCATGTCACCTAGAAAAGGGGACATTACAAATAAAAAATAAAAAATCAAAGAAGAATGCATATTTAAACCGAGAGCTGAACTTGGATAATGCTCATAATGAGCTTGGTGAAACTAAGAAGATATTTCACATATCCACCAAATGTCATTTATAATCATTTGCTGCCCCTTCACTATTGCATTGCTTCCAGATGGAGTAAGATTGGTTGATAATAATGTGAGAAAGCCTTCTTGCACCTTCACAAGTTGTCTCAAGAGGATTGTGTTGGATGAAAATTAAAACCCATTTGAAAACAGAGAACAAAAACCAAAAAAAACAAAGAATGCATATTTAAACTGAGAGCTGAACTTGGATTGTTGTTCAACCACCACACATATATGTTGCTGACCTGACCAATGCTATCATTTGTATCAAGGATGATGGCCATTTTTTCTAGAGCATCTGTAATCCGTTTTTTATCTCACTTTTATTGCGTAATTAGGTAACTTTGAAGCTGGGCCAACGTAATTTATTATGTTTTCACTTTTCCAGTTAGGGCTCCATTCATCTTTTTGAGTATTCTTGATTTGTTTGACTGTTAGATTTGAGTTTCCTTCAACTACCAACTTGGTTGCTTTTTATTCTTCTACCAGATTTGTTTGCTTTCCTATAGCTCTTTGATTGGCCATCATGAATTAGTTTTCATGGTTTTCTGATAATTTCTCTTGTTATGGTAGGTCTTGCATTAGAAAAAGAGGCACCATGCAATTTCAATTTTAATTAGTTTTCAAGGGATCATTCCCAAGTGTTTTTTGGGAATATTATCATTCTAGGAAATCAGAATCTGTAAGGAATGGTCCATTGCTTTGCTATATTGAGATCCACAATATTTGTCAAGTTAAACCTGTTATCCATTTTTAGCATAAAGGCAATTGATGAAGGGGTGAAATTGTTTCTTTTCTTTTAGAGTTTGGACCAAGCCATTCTCATATTTCAAACTGATCTATTGTTAGGAATCTTAGGATTTCCCTTTAATAATGAGCCACAAATCTGTTGTATTTTTATGTTATCTATGGCTTCTTTTAGTTGATCATATTGATTTTGAAGGGAATGGGGTTGATGATGAAAGATATGGAAGTTATTTAATTCTTGTCTTCTTCAAGAGTGTAATCCAAGATAATGACATGCATTTGTTGCGGAAGGCTATTTTCTAGTGGTTGCAGACCAGGGTAAGAAAGTGGATGTAATGTCCCCTTCCACCAAGTACATCATTAACTAATTAGCCTATTTTTATTCCCATAGGCTAAGGCGAAATATTATGGAGGATACTCAAATATGAATGGACCTCACGTCTTAAGTTCATAAGTTATTCATATTTATTTATTATCTAGGCCCACTTTATTATTAACATGAGGGTGCCTAATATCACTTAGGTGATTTATTTATCATAAGCCTAAGTTAGAGTATTATTATGTCCTGGGTGACTTATTATGTGGGTAATTTAATAATTTGAAAGGCTTAACATAAGCCTAAGTCGAAGTATTTAATCAAGAGACAAGAATCGATAATAATCAAGAGATAGGTATCGATTGGGATGAATGGGCATTCGGGATTATTCATTTGATTTTTGCAACCGTCTTTCTCTTTGAGCATCGAAGCTTGAGGAATCAACCCAGGACAAAACCCCTGGTGGCTGAATGGTTTGGAATCTTTGGATGATACCCCAGGCCATTGAATTGCTGAATACATTGTCAATTTGGTGAAATCGTAGCATCCAAATTTCTGCATACATTGTCAATTCGGTGAAATCGTAGCTTCAAATTTGTATAGACAAAGGACATCGCAGGGTATTATCCTTGCAGATAGGCGAATATATTCACAGATCCATATTGAGATAACAGAAAGCGATCATTTATAGACTCCATTCACAGCCATAGCTGGAGTTACAGGCATGTTGGGAGCCATTCACAAATAGCGCAGCCTTTTACAGTTGCTGGGATAATCTTGGAGGGCGATCCTATTGAAGATTGCAGCCTTCAATTATGGGTGCAAGATTCGAGTTGAAGGCAATACGGGTATGAGCCGCCTGTAATGTTCTGTATTTCTGATTATTTGCAGCAATAAATGTATACTTTAATAATTATTGAATCCTCCTATTTCAGTAATATTATAATAATACTTGAGAAGATTAGATTATAATATTTTTCATTGCAAATTTTATCAATGCATATACAATAATATTCATGCCACAAAATAAATCTCTAGTGTACAATCAAAACAATTTCTCAAACTTCGTTAATTATCAAAGAAGGGATATTTCAGTGGTATCAGAGCGCAGTGATCCTGCCAGCCTGTGCGGTATCAGTTGCATGTCAGAGTTCATAATTGTATGAGGGTTTGATATCACCTTGATTGTCTCTATGATCCCTAGAGAGGTTGGTCCTCACAGATACTACACCAGACGAAGAGCAGGACAACCAGAAGAGGAAGAAGCAGAACAAGAACCCTTGTTCCAACCAGGCAATATGGCAAAACAACAGAATGAGGATGGAAATGGTCAACCCAATATACAAGATGTACTGGCTCAAATGGCCCAGCAGTAGCAACAAATGATGCAAACCTTTATGTTGTCACAACAACAACTTCTGAATGCAATTGGTAATCTGAGGATCCAACAGCCGCATGTAAGGAATCAAGACGATGAAGGTAGTGAAATAGGACGTGAAAACCTTGCTGAAGTAGCCTCTAAATTGTTAGGACAGCAAATACTAGGTCTGATCAGCCACTTCGCCCTACCTT
Organism: Cryptomeria japonica; assembly: GCF_030272615.1. Classification (NCBI taxonomy): domain Eukaryota; kingdom Viridiplantae; phylum Streptophyta; class Pinopsida; order Cupressales; family Cupressaceae; genus Cryptomeria; species Cryptomeria japonica. Next base: position 269,045,883 of record NC_081409.1, on the reverse strand, counting down.
TTTGCCAAGAAGAAATGAAGAGGAAGGTGGTCTTAAAGGAAGATCTTGAAGAGACGCATATCACGGATGATGAAATGGCTGCTTATGATGATTATATGGCACTCCCCGATCAAGTTAGGGGATTAATAAATCTGAATCACTTCATAAATCAGCGAAAAGATAAGGCTAGATTCAGATTGGAAAGGCAAGATAGAGGGCCTAGAAGGCAAACGAGACAAGGCACTCTCAACCCAAGGAATACAAGGAAGCCTTGAGCAAGGTTCCTTTACCTACTTTTGATGGAAGTGGAAAGACAAGTGCCAGATCATGGGTGCATAAATTAGATTACATTCTTATCACTTAAACCCATGGAGGAGGTTAAGGCTATATAGTTTGCCACAATGCATCTAGAGGGAGTAGCATATGACTAGAGGTACCATGGATTAGTGTCACAAGATTATACCATGATACATTCCTACATGAAATATCCTAATAGGGAATACTTGCGTTTCTTAAGCAAATGTTTTAAGTGCACAAAAGGATTTGTTCATAGTATAAATAAGATCTTACATGCAATCAAGATAATGTAAGAATAACAAGTAACAAAGCCTTCAAGATGGCTAGTTTAATTGATGGATTGGACCAATCTTGGCGCTGAATACAATTTATTATCAACACTTTGTAAATATAATAAACCAGAATGTTACCAGATGATTGCTGCCTTCAAGTCAGTTGCTTGAATGATTATATTTGGGCCGCTTGGATGAATTCATTGCTGAAATCAATATTGTTAGAGGTTGCATCGAACTTCAAGAGTACTGTTGTGACGTTTTCACACATCGCCCCATTGCAAATGGGGACCCCCTTCTTTTTAGGCCCTCCCGGTTTTTTGGCTTGCGTTTTTGTGGTCTTTTTGCAGCAGTCTCTGCAGTCTCTTTGCTTTGCAAGTGTTTGGGGGTCAAATTGATTAAATCTGCTTTTTGTTTGAGCGAATTCGGCTAAGTCTAGGACTCTTTTTGTGAATTTTAGGGTTTTTGCCTTCTGTCCTAGATTTTAGGGGTTTCTGTTAGGGTTTTGAAAAAACTGAACATACAACTGGAATTAGGACCCTTCAAGGAACCTCCCAGTAAAATTTGAGCCAAAACGGAGCAACTTCCTATTTTTAGAAAGTTCCTATTTTGTAGGGATTTTATTGAGTCTCGGATTGGTCTAATTTTGCCAAAAATCAAACTTAATATTTTTAGTAAGTTTCTATTTTTAGTAAGCGCTTTTCTGACCTATTTTGCCCAAACCTTGACATTTTGAAACACTTACTATTTGGGAAAATCTATTTTTGACAGGATCTTCACAGGAAAACACTGAAAGCTGAATATCTTTGAAGACGCTGAAGATTGAATGTTCCTAAAGACCATTTCTAAATCCGGAAGAGTCAGAAGGTAGACAATTTGGGTCAAAAAATGGTTAACTTTGGAACTCCTATTCCAGAAGAGGAAAGCATGCAAAATCATCCAAGTCTAGAAATTCACATCAATCCACCAATGTCATCCTAATCCGAAAATAGCCTGAAATTTGACTAAGTCTGGAAATTTGGAAAATCTTCCAAAATCCAGGATTTGCATTATGATTCCTATGGACTTGAAACCATTCTCAAACATCCTGACAATATATATGAAATATAACTTAAAGTATAAGAAAGGAAAAAGACATATTGAAGATGCCAATTATACTTAAATGTTATATTTCATATCTATATCCTCTGACGAAGAGCCTGGAACAAGTGGAAAAATCCACCTCTCCATGGACATGTTGAAAATGCGCCCAAGTTAAGGCTGGGGCGCCAAAACCAAAAATGCATTCACAAGTGGAAAATTCCACCTCTCCATGGACATCTCCAAAATGCGCCCAGGTCAGCACTGAGGCGCCAAAATGAGAAATGCATTCACAAGTGGAAAATTCCACCTCTCCATGGACATGTTGAAAATGCGCCAAGGTCTGGGTTGGGGCGCTGAATTGAGAAAGCCATTCACAGAAGGAAAATTCATGAATCCTTGGCGTGGTAAAAAATTTCACTCAAGCAAAAAATTTGAAATTTTGCCTAAGGCACGAAATCCAAGGAGTCCAGGAGGAATAAAAAAAAAAATTCCCCTCGGGCAAATTTTTGAATTTGCTATTTTTAGACACCGAATCTCGACAGAGTGGAGAAAATTTCATAGATTCGGAATCGTGGCAGAATTCTCCATCCAATGAATTGACTCCTAAATTTTAGGAGGATCCCTAAAAAATAGGGATGTTGAAAAGGAAAGGTGAAAAATTGACTAAGTGTTGGAAATTCCTTCCTTCATGACAGAGTTCCTGAAAAAGGTGAAAATTTGGCTAAGTGTTGGAAATTCCTTCCTTCAGGACATAATTCCAGGAAAGGTGAAAAATTGACTAAGTTTTGGAAATTCCTTCCTTCATGACAGAGTTCTTGAAAAGGTGAAAATTTGGCTAAGTATTGGAAATTCCTTTCTTCGGGACAAAATTCCAAGCAAGGAAGAAATACACCCAAGGATGAATTGAACATAAAATTTCTAAGTCAAGGAAGGAATCAGGGATGAACTGAACAAGAAATTTCCCCTCCAGGGAAAAATTTGAAAAATCCATTCTCGGGCATCAAATCACATCCAAATTTCAAAAGTTTTACAGATTTGGATTCGTAGGAGAATTTTCTCTCTCCTAGACCGTGGAACCCTAATTTGGAAATTTTCCTAAAAAATAGGAAATGTGCAAAATTGATGAAAAACCTTCTTCAAGCAAGGAAAGTTGAGGAGACTTCAAGAAAATTCTTCTTGAATCGAATTTTCCCTCTCCAACAATTCCAGATGTGCAGGAGCGGATATACGACGACAGAGTCCATTTGCATGGGAGGATCTATTGAACGCATGGCAGTGTGGTGGTGCATTTATTGCCGGAATATTTGACCAAATGGCAACCTGGTCATTGCATGTTGAATTTATGGCAGATTCCTTTTGCATGCAGCCGCCGCATGTGGAAATGATGGAGCATTTATGACATAATGGGGTGATTTTTGCATGAATTAATATTCAACGCATGTTGGGCGAATTTGAAGGAGGTGGTGCATTTAATGCGCAATGGATGCTATTTTGGGTACTTTTGAATTAATTGTATATGGGCATGATGGGTTATTAATTGGAGATTCCCACCTTGTTGCATCATGTGTGGAGAATCTTTTGGGCAAACCCTAATTAGGGTTTTGCATGTAGCCAGGGCTTGAGGCCTATATAAGGGGTGACCCCCCTCATTTGTAGGAGAGGGAGCTTTGTATGAAATTGTTGCGATAAGTTTTTGAGAAAATAATAGTGAAACATTGTTCTTTGATGGTGTCCACTTGAGTTATTTTCTCAAAACTTGCATGGTTTTACCTTCCTCACTTAGATTAGAAGTAGGAAAGTGCTTTGATTTCAATGGAGAATGTAATGGTATCTGATGAATTTCCATGGTTCATACTTTTTGTATCTTGCTGATTGTAAGTTGCAGTGTAAAGTTAGCTTGAGCCACTAAACTTGTGCTAAGTTCAGTTGTGGACAGTCGTTTGGAGTGCGTCGTTTTGGGTATTCAAATGCATTTTCTCAATTTGAAAATCCTTCAATATCCTTAGAAGATTGCAGCGGTTCTTGCAGAGTTGTAGTTGAACTTGGCGAAGCAGGGCTTGGTTTATTTGGAATTTGTCCACCAAAGCACTATCCATTGTTATCATTGCCCTTAGGAGTAGATTTAGATCCTTCTGAACCCTTTCCCTTTTCTTTCAGTTCATTTTAGTCCGTTCGAAGCAATAGCATTGTAGAATTGCCATATCCAATGATGGAGTTCCAGCCACAACAAAGAAGTGAAAGAACGATGCACACGTAAGGCCCCTTGGATTACCAGCAATCACATCAGCCAACTGAGTCATGTCCACGCATTGAAGGAACCTTGGAGTCGATTGTTTGAACTTCTTGCAATCTTAGCATGCAATCGTACTTTGATCAAGAGAGAGTGAAGTGACCGTTAGGCAACTTTATTCTGTGTTAGACGCTGTCCTAAAAAACATGTCAACAAGTACGAACTATGATCATAATCCACAAAGGAGCAGAATCAGTCACTTCAAGGGGTGAATTCCATCAGAGCAACAACAAATTTGCTCAAACCAAGAAGCGGTCTCCTCTTTAGAAACACATATCAGATCTGCAACATATAGAATAAAAGATCAAGTCAAGATGGGAGTATGTAAAGGTTATATATCATGTATATTTGATGCCCATTTGTTTGTTTTGCAGGAGGTAAGGAAAGAGATCAAAAGGACCAGGTTGGAGGAAGATTGTAACAAGGATCTCAAGGAGAAAATTTCAACACCAAGGACAAGATACAAGGAGGACCTCTTCAAGAAGCTTCATCAACAAACACTAGAGCATGAAGGAAGGATAACCTACATGGTGAGAGAATGTTTTACAATCTTGAATTCCCTTCGGGAATCCAAGAGTTGAAGTCAGTACATTGAAGAGTTACATTCAACCAGGTGCACCAATCATCAAATGTATCGAGAACAAGGGAGGAACAATCAAGTTCATCACACAATATACATAATTTAAGAAGCAGATAGTTTCAGAAGAGTTAATCAAAGTCCGCTTCTCATCATCATTACATTGAGCAAATTGGACAATGTTGAGTATCAAGAGATATTGCTCAATATTCATTCATAATAATAAATCAAGTCTACAAGTGCAAGTTGAAGTGGTCTCCCAGATGGCATCCCAATCACTATTCCTCCAATCAGAAAGGTCCACATCAGCATGTCTAGATGCAATGCACCTAGTTCATACATTGATGCACAAACTCCGATGTACCTACCCTCGATATCTGTTGGTTCATATTCACTAAATGTAATTTTCTCATTGGCTAAGGAGAGTTTGTTGTAACAAACCCTAATTAGGGTTTCATTGTAAAATCTTGGCTATTGATGGAGATTCAATCCTGTTCATTGTAAATGAGCTCTCTATATGAAGATCAAGCTCTTCATTCGTAAAGGTTAATAGCGAATAGTTAGTAGCAGGAGGATAATAAAATAGAAGTTAGAATAGAATAGGAGGAGAAGAAATTGTTGTTGAAGACTTGTAAATGAGATACTCTTTTCGTTGAAGTTATGGTGAAATGTATTATTTCAACGAGTCTCATGGTTTGTACTTCTCATTTTGTTTTCATGTTAATTAGATAGAATGGAGGAATTTGTTGAATGCATTTATGTGGAATCTGTTTAGTCGATACCACTAGCCTCTTGGTGATTGTAAGCATGCCTTGTGTGGTCAACTGGAATACTATGCGCTTAACTTCAAATCACTATACATCCATTGTTTATGCATTAACTTGAATGGTGAGCAGTGTTTGATGGCAATGATTTGAAGATCTTTGAAATGTCCTTAGAAGATTGCACTGAGCTTGTGTCAAATTGTTCAAGTTGATGGTGAGACCTCGCCCAGTAGGATTCCAGCTAATCATTCAACTATCTTCTTACATTCTAGGTCTTAGAATAGACTCTCTCAACCCTTTCCTTTTGCCCTTTTTTTCAATTCAAGTCAGTTTAGGACAAAAAGCATCACAAGATTGAAATATCAATCGATCAAGTTCCAGCGATTCAAGCATTCAATAATTCAACATAAGTCCCCTTGCGATACCAGCAATCACATCAACCAACAAAGCTTATCCTATTAGTTTTTAGGGATCAGATTAACAAATAGGTAGCAGATACAAAATACACAGTAATGCAAAGCACACAACACAAATATACCCTTGGAAAATCTCCCTCTTGGAGGAAAAACCCAGCAACCAAAGTCTCAGATCTGAATATTATTAAGGGCAGAAAACAGTTACAACTTAGCCCAGCTAGGGCACAAATACGAATGTCAACTAAACATACCTATCTGATGTCCTGATCAGATCTGAATATGATCGAATCATTCAAAATATTATGTGCAGACCCAGACCTTGAGTGAAATTCACTGGTCCTCATATGAATTTGTTAGCCTTGAATGGAAGTATGCTCAACCTATATGATGTTCGCCCAGCCTAGAAGATATTTTGTCAACCTCATATGATAGTTTGGCAGCTCTTGAATGCCTTCGCTCAGCACATGAATTGTTTCGCTCAGCCCTTGAACAACTTCAACAGCCCTTGTATAAATTCGTCACACTTGTAGATTCGCTGATGTTGCATAAGCTGATCATGTAGCAGACCTAGTTCGCTTAGATAGCAGACCTTGTGTAGCAGCAGTCATAAGTTCGCTCGCTTAGATTGTGTTTGTGATCCTCAAGTCTCCTTACATATAGGAGATTAAGCATAACATAATACTTGGTCGGCCTTGTGTATTTTGCTGCCTACAATAATTAAAATGTATTTCCTATGCATTACAAATAGGCCTTGACCTATATAATTTACAAGTTACATGTTCAATAGGGCCCGACCTGTTGAGTTACAAGTTACATAAAGGATAGGTCTTGCCCCATAACCATTACAAGTCACATAAATTGAGCGCCCAAATAGGGCCTGCCCTTTCAATGTTCACAAGTTACATTAAGTTCCATTTGGGCCCAGCCCAATTACATAATATAATTAATCAATATGCAAGTTACATAAGCATCCAAATTGGGCCCAACCCTATACAATAAATGATTACATAATATAATTAATTTTAAGGCCAAGGGCCACATTAAAATTAATCAAGCTAGGGATTCAACCTAGCTACATTTCAACACTCCCTCTTAGCTAGGGAGGATCCCTTGAATAATCAAGCTACACCGTGACCACGCTTCATGGACTCTTTCCATGATATCCATCATGCATGCCTGCAGTGGATGAATTCAATATACATCATGGACTCCTTCCATGATATTCATCATACATACTCGCAGAGGATGAATCCTAAGTACATCATGGACTCCTTCCATGATACCCATCATGCATACCCGCAGAGGATGAATCCTAAGTACATCATTGACTCCTTCCATGATACCCATCATGCATACCCGTAGAGGATGAATCCTAAGTACATCATGGACTCCTTCCATGATACCCATCATGCATACCCGCAGAGGATGGATCCACCTTGCATTGCCCGCAGAGGGTGGAAGAGGTCTTTCACCTCAACTTCTCCTAGAGAAGAATACAACACCACCTTGCATTGCTCGTAGAGGGTGGTTCCACCTTGCATTGCTTGCAGAGGGTGGAAGATACAACACAATGTATCATAGAAGCTAAGACTCCCTATCAGCCAAAGCACACTTCTGAAGTATTTAACCTCATTCAATCAAGAGGCTTGCTGATGTACTTCAACTAAGTGGCATCTATCTTGCAAGAAGTCATACTCCTTTCGAAGCCTTCCTTGATGCAACATAATCTACTTTAGTACTCAATACAACTGAAGACTGTTACTACATATAGCGGATGCTTCTTTAAGGAAGTACTTCAAGCTATAGCCAATGCATAACAACTATCTAGAGTTTATCAATAATCCCATCAATTACCAGAACTCAGTTGGATCTGCAAAATCAGAGTTAGCTGTAGAAGCAGTGAAATCCATTATTCAAGATATCAATTCATTGGATCCTTGGCATACTTCTAACTCTAGAGAGTAATGCATTAGGCCTAGTTTATTTCAAATTTTGAAACTAACTCTTTCTAGTTAGAAATCATACGTAAATCAGAATTAGCATTTCAACATTAAACCGATAGGATCAGCATCATGCTTACGAAATCCTAAGCTTACAGAATATTGTCAATTCTTTCATCAAAGCATTTACTGAGGATTGTAGGGAACATAGAACTCTCTCTTAATCCTTAATATAAAGCTTTGATAACCAGATCTTATGAAGATTACATAATATAAGAATCCACTAAGGAAAACAACCATCATAAGTTTTCATAAATCAGAATGAGAAATGCTAATTTTTTCTTTTCCCTTACTTTCACTTTCTACGAAAAGGATCCATAGCACAATCATTATGAACATGGCATACCTTCAACCATCTTCTCAAGTGGAGGAATGAGCTGAAAGCTTGTATAGGCTCTCATGTCTATTCCCAAGCTTCCTCTGAAGCTTGAAGCATAATAGTTCAAGACTATCTCGAAGAGAAACATCAATCAAACATGATTCAACATCCCAATAGAATGAATTAATAATAACATGAAAATTCATGAGCATGATTCAAATATAAAAGAACTTATCTCTTTATTGGCTAGACTCCCACACAATCCACCAACGTTCTTAAGCTGTTTCATTTTCAAGCCCATGGATCTCTAGTGGCTGCGTGGCCTTCGGCCCTTGCCATCACATATCATATACCTTCAGCTCAGCAACGACATATTAGAGTTACACGCAAGGATTGCTTGGAATTGTTGGTATAACAAACTGTAATATTTTGATCATACACAAAGATTTCGGGGATTAAGAGATACTAAGATTACTACCAAAATGTAGTCATGCATTTCATCCTAATTGCATCGATATGTGGTTGTTTTCCCATACAACTTGATGGCTTCGAGGTAAAGGGTTTTGGTCAAGAATGGAAATTCATTTTCCCTCAATATGTTGTGACTATATACAATTTGAACTTAGGTTGGGTAATGACAAAATACAAATTGTGCCATAGATCACTAATTCTAAAATCAGAATCGCCCTTACCAGAGTTATTGATTGTCAAACATAAATCAATGTGTCTAGGATTAGTTTGCTATGTGCATAGAGATGAATTTGCAAATAACCTTCACCCTTCAACCTTGTGAATTGCCTTAATTCAAATTTGGTGGCTGTCTCTGGTTGATAAATTTGATATGAATTCAATGTCCGAGTCAATATATCCACTGACTTCTCAATGAGAGCAAACTGTACATCGCTAGTCCAAGGAATATGAAGATGCTCACGGTCATCAATCGCTCTTCCTAAATGAGGTCGCTATGATATAATATGGTCAATTTGCATAATTCGAATACCTTCAATCATAGTATAAAACTACACAACATTCTTTAACGGAATGTAAATTGTTTTCCAAATATTGAACAAATAATAGTAAGATAACCGCGCGTGTGCAAAGTACTGAAAATGTCATATGTTGATCACACAAGGATTGCAACGACATATTAGAGTTACACGCAAGGATTGCTTGGAATTGTTGGCATAACAAACTGTAATATTTCGATCATACACAAAGATTTCGGGGATTATGAGATACTAAGATTACTACCAAAATGTAGTCATGCATTTCATCCTAATTGCATCGATATGTGGTTGTTTTCCCATAGAACTTGATGGCTTCGAGGTAAAGGGTTTTGGTCAAGAATGGAAATTCATTTTCCCCCAATATGTTGTGACTATATACAATTTGAACTGAGGTTGGGTAATGACCAAATACAAATTGTGCCATAGATCACTAATTCTAAAATCAGAATCGCCCTTACCAGAGTTATTGACTGTCAAACATAAATCGATGTGTCTAGGATTAGTTTGCTATGTGCATAGAGATGAATTTGCAAATAACCTTCACCCTTCAACCTTGTGAATTGCCTTAATTCAAATTTGGTGGCTGTCTCTGGTTGATAAATTTGATATGAATTCAATGTCCGAGTCAATATATCCACCGACTTCTCAATGAGAGCAAACTGTACATCGCTAGTCCAAGGAATATGAAGATGCTCACGGTCATCAATCGCTCTTCCTAAATGAGGTCGCTGTGATATAATATGGTCAATTTGCATAATTCGAATACCTTCAATCATAGTATAAAACTATACAACATTCTTTAACGGAATGTAAATTGTTTTCCAAATATTGAACAAATAATAGTAAGATAACCGCACGTGTGCAAAGTACTGAAAATGTCATATGTTGATCACACCTGATCATGTTATTGTATTATTGAATTGCAGTTTAAATAATGACTGATCAGAAGAACTAAAACAAGTGTACGTCTTCAGAAAAACAGTGTACATAAGCCAAGTTATCTTTCCAGCCAATGTGTAAAACTAATTAGAAGGAATACAGGATAATTATGTAAGCACCAACCACTCAATTGAAGAGACACGTTGTATAGTTGAGCACAAACATATGATTGATAAATACCAAAAAAAAGAACCGAGGCCACAAAATCTCCATGGTGGGAGCACCCACATCATTCTAACTAAATAATGTCTGTTCAGTAGGTTAGATACTTCTATTCTGCATTGTTCTTAGGTTTCATCATCAAGAAATTGAACAAAGTCTCAAGTATATTCAACTTTAATGAAAAGAAAGCAGAAACTAATCAAGCATTACAATTTAATAAATGTTTACTTCGAAATGTAATAGGAAGTGTTCCCCATACAAACTAAATACCAAGCATATGTGCCACGATGAATGAAGAAGAATAGACCACTATATATTATATGTTTCTAACTTTATGATATATTCAGATAACCGCATCAAAGCATCATCAATATTTAGATCAATAACATCATTGATATTTGGATCATTGCATATTCCTCATAGCAAATCATGAATTTCGGTTAAGAATAATGTATGCATACTCAGAATAGAGAATAACCGAGTACCAACTTCCATAACTCGAACTAGGGTTGGAACAAATTCTTAACACAAAGACAAAGCTCGAACTAGGGTGACAGTAACAAACCCTAGGATGACAATTATACAAACCCTTAATAAAATACAAGGAATACTAGGGTTTGAAGCTAGAAGAAAACAAATGCACAAAACCAACATATCTTTGATGAGATAGTTAACAAACAAGAAAACCCTTTGCTCTAGTTAAGACCCCAAACTAGGGTTACATAAGAAAATGCTAAAAGAACAAATACCAATAACAACAAAGCAAACAGATACAAATCCTCAAACTAAGCGAACCCTTCTTAACAAAAGTAAACAAATGAGAGTAGAGGAATAAGGACACTTGTATTCTAAGATTTTATTTGAAGCCTTCATACTCTTGTTATGGCCCCATTGATGCCCTCAATCTTCAAGCTGTTATGTTGTTGTAGAGCTATCTGATACAATCGATTCCCAATCATTCACGCTAGACTTCTTCAGCCCTAGTCTGCAAAAAAAAAGAATACATGATCTACCTTCAAGCTGTTAGGCTTTATAGAAGGAACCTGCTCTGATACCATGTTAGTTTTTAGTGATCAGATTAACAAATAAGTAGTAGAAACAAAATACACACTAATGCAAAGCACACAACACAAATATACCTTTGGAAAATCTCCCTCTTAGAGGAAAAACCCAGCAACCAAAGTCTCAAATCTGAATATTATTAAGGGCAGAAAACAGTTACAACTTAGCCCAGCTAGGACACAAATATGAATGTCAACTAAACATACTTATCTGATGTCCTGATCAGATCTGAATATGATCGAATCATTCAAAATATTATGTGCAGACCCAGACCTTGATTGAAATTTACTGGTCCTCATATGAATTTGTCAGCCTTGAATGGAAGTATGCTCAACCTATATGATGTTTGCCCAGCCTAGAAGATAGTTCGTCAACCTCATATGACAGTTTGGCAGCTCTTGAATGCCTTCGCTCAGCACATGAATTGCTTCGCTCAACCCTTGAACAACTTCAACAGCCCTTGTATAAATTCGTCACACTTGTACATTCGCTGATGTTGCATATGCTGATCATGTAGCAGACCTAGTTCGCTTAGATAGCAGACCTTGTGTAGCAGCAGTCATAAGTTCGCTTGCTTAGATTGTGTTTGTGATCCTCAAGTCTCCTTACATATAGGAGATTAAGCATAACATAATACTTGGTCGGCCTTGTGTATTTTGCGGCCAAGTTACAATAATTAAAATGTATTTCCTATGCATTACAAAGAGGCCTTGACCTATATAATTTACAAGTTACAAGTTACATGTTCAATAGGGCCCGACCTGCTGAGTTACAAGTTACATAAAGGATGGGTCTTGCCCCATAACCATTACAAGTCACATACATTGAGCGCCCAAATAGGGCCTGCCCTTTCAATGTTCACAAGTTACATTAAGTTCCATTTGGGCCTAGCCCAATTACATGATATAATTAATCAATATGCAAGTTACATAAGCATCCAAATTGGGCCCAACCCTATACATTAAATGACTACATCAATATAATAAATTTTAAGGCCAAGGGCCACATTAAAATTAATTAAGCTAGGGATTCGACCTAGCTACTTTTCAACATATCCACACGTAGTGACCCTACATTCTTGGACCTTGGAGTCGTCTCAAGTGATCCTTAAGCTAATCTTCAGCATTTGAGAGATTTTATTCAACACAATAAGATACTTTTGGGTATTTTATTTTGTGTTTGCATGTGCCTAAAAACACATCAACACATACCTAAAGCCAAGTAGCAGTTTTACAAACACCTGGTATGCATGCTAGTGATTCAATATAAGCTGAAATGAATAACTACAGCAAAGACATTTCATCAAATGGTTATCGTGCAACCTTGTAACTCCTTATTTTCGAATGCCAAAGCTAAGTACAATGTGCCAAACTAAATAATGCTAATATATAATGAGAAACCTGTAACATAATGGCAGTTTGCTGTTGAAAATACTTGATGGTGCGCTTGTTGGTAAAGAGTTCTTCAATCTGCAGTGTTTGCCCCTTTTAATTTACTCTCAAACCCTGCTGTAACATTCTGGGAAAAATATGCAACTGATAATATGAATTTGTGTGCAAACCCTAGCTGCCATTATATGCTAAAAACATGAATTAAGAACCTGCAATAAACTCCATAGTGATTCCCGAATGAAACCACCTCACAATGGTGCTTGGGTTTCCGTCCAACACCAAGAAATCCAAGGGTTTTTGTCCTTAGAACAATCCAGTCACTGATTTCCAGCAACAATGGAGAAATAACTTCAATGAAATAATCTCAATCTCATAACATGCTCTTGAAGGAAGACAAGGTTTGTTTATAAATACTCCTCAAACTCCAAATCAATCTCCGGGCTTAATGTGGGATAAATTCTCCTTTACTTTCAATTCCTTCTTGGCCATCTAGAATCTTCTAATAAATCATTAATAATATAATTTTATATTTGCACTTTATGTCATTTAATTTCCTCCTTGGCTAGGCGCTCAATAATTAATTAAAACATGGCCCCATTTTAATGATGAGTATGACCCTTTCTTTATGAAATAATAATAACTTATAATATAACATTAAATGGCCTCATGATAAAATTTATTAATAAAGTTATCACTTTATTAATAATCAAATAAAAGCATAACTCCATGATTAATCAATATTTCTTCATTCTGTTTGCACCGGGGAGTTGACCATTTTGTCCTTTGTCCAACCCACTGACTTACTAAAAATAGAAAGGGTCCCTCTCGATCGACTCCTGACTTACTATTTATTGTAAGTATATGAAACTGAGCTCAAACGAAGTCCAATTTGAACCAAACGAAGAGCAGTCCTGAACACTTATGACATTCAGAATGGGAATAAGCCTCTTGCATTGCCAATTGGGACCCTCTAACTGTCAGTCTTAGCCTACAAGGGCCAATAATAGGCTAATCCAATTATAAACCATATCATCCCAAAAAGGGGACATTATATAAGATTACAAGATGAAAACCCTAATTAGAGTTACTCCTTCTGACCAATGTGTAAATTACACTTAGGTTCAATATTGAATGTGAACCAATGAAATAGGAGGGTATGTAGCACAAAGTTTGTGCCTCCATAGGATGAGTCAAGTGCATTGCATAGAGACATGTTGACGTGGAACCTCTTGATTGGTGGAATGATGACAAGGACACCACCTCAGTTTGCACTTGTAGACTTGATAGATCAATACAAAGTGTTTGAACAATATCTCTTGATACTTAACAATATTCCGTTTGCTACACGTGATGACGATGGCTAATCTTCCCTTATTCATGATCTTAATCTTGTCATTCCTTGGTGTCTTTCTTGACTTCATGTTGTGGAATCCTTAATTTCTCATCACCTCCTTGTAGTTTGAACCTTGCCTTGATGTTGTCTTGTTGTTGAACCTTTGCATCACCTCCTTGTAGTGTGAACCTTGCCTTGATGTTGTCTTGTTGTTCATCTTTGCATTTTTCTTTTGTTTTGTATTTGCATTGGTGTGATTGGTGAATTCATGTTCATTTGCATCCACTAATCGGTGATTGTCAAACCATTTGTATCATGACCTGGGTGGCTTTTTCGCTCTCCTTTGCATTTCAGGATTTTGATCTTCATTCGTAGCAACTTGAGCGGTGAATATCAAACCATTCGTACTTCCACACCTAGGCGGCCTTAAAGACTTCATTTGTACTTTGGTATTTGTAAATTCCAATTGTTTGAGGAGTTCATCATTGTGAATTTGTTAAGGCAATAAATCTTTTCCCCTTCATTCGGAGCAGCACATTGATTTGATCCATTTTGAATGGTCTTATTTTTCTTATGTGAATTGGTCTCCAACGCTCTATTGCTTTGCACTTTCAATTACATCATAATTTTGCCTCTGTGATATTCATCAATTCAATTAGTCATTTCTCTTTCATTTGTATCACAAGACCTTGATCGGTATTTAGACCTTCATTTGCTTCACATAACATTGTCAGGATTTAACCTTGCATTCGTATTTTCAATTGCATTAACAAACTTGATTGGCATTTTTATCTCCATTTGTATTACCACACTTGTGCGGTATTTTACCCTTCATTTGTAGTTCAGTGTTTTGATCTTCATTTGTGGCTCGGGATTTTTTATTTCAATTGCATCTTGATTTTGGCCTTTTCCCTTTCAATTATATTTCGGTGTTTTGCAATTCGTTTGTATCATTTCCTCCTCTCTCAAGTGAAACTTGATGTGGCAGCATTTGAGGCTTCGTTTGTACTAAAGTCATCTTGTGGAAAGCATCTCTCATTCTTGCATGAACAAAACCCCTCCTGCTAAATCAGTTATTGGAGTTTTATTTGCATGAGATCTTGGTAGTATTTGGAAGATCATTTGAGGCTTCGTTTGTACTAAAGTCATTTTGTGGAAAGCATCTCTCATTCTTGCATGAACAAAACCCCTCCTGCTAAATTGGTTATTGGAGTTTTATTTGCATGAGATCTTGGTAGTATTTGGAAGATCATTTGCACAAGGTGCAAATCTTAAACTTCTTTACTTCAACTTGGGTGGCATTTGATGATTCATTTGTATTATGTGCTGGCGGCATTTTAACCCTCATTTGTATTAGATTTCGGTCTCAAGGGCTTCATTTGTAGCAATTTGCTAGCTGGGCGGTGTTTTATCTTTCATTTGCATCAACACACATGTTTGATCAGATTTTGGTTGTTATATTACACCAAGGAAAATTGGGTTTTTCAGGCTTCATTTGTACCAGCATGTTGGGTTGATCAGATTTTGATCACCTTTTGATCCTTTTGCAGCTTCTAGGCAAATCGGCCTTCAAGGCCTCATGAGTTGATATGTTTGATCAAACCTTGATCCTTTTGTTGACACTAAGCAAATCGGTGTTCTACTCTTCATTTGTGAACGTAAGTGCTCTTGATCAATGTTGATTGCCCTTCTCACCAAGACTGATCTGTGTTTTTGTGTTCATTTGCACAAAGTCTTTTGGTGAATAACTTTTTATCTTTGTGTGAACAAGAATCTTCATTGCTAAATCAGTCCTGAGAGCTCCATTTGCATGCAATGATCTGATTAATCAAATTTTGCTTGCCTTCACCTTTTGAATCCTCCTTGATTTAGGGCTGCCATCTATCTTGTTAATGCTGTTTGCTTGAATTTGATATGACTGATATTGGTCTTGGTGGCTGATCAAATTCTTTGGTATTGCTTGAATTCCAACCTTAATGCTTGCTCAAATCTTTATCTCTGCTTTCTGCTCTCTCTTTTTATGATCTGATAGGCAGAAATTTGTCTTTGTTTAGGCCTGCAATACTGGCTTCAATGCTTGATAAGACCCCTTTGTATGTCTGATTTTACCATATTTGAATTTAAATCTCCAGTGTTTTATTTATGTGACGTGTCCTTTACTTCAAAGGCCAGCTTCCTTATTCCTTAAAGCCACACCTTGCATTATGTCTCATCGTGGATTTAAGGAGCTTAGGCATGTGCCATAATTAGAGGTGAAAGGGAATGGTAAGGTGATGCTCTCCCCCCTTTTTTTCCAAAATAAAAATGCTTTAAAACTTTTCCTTCATCTTAGAGTTTGGTGGGGGCCGAGCAATGACTTGACAAGGAGGGATGAAGAGATGTTGTGGGTTGAAAGTGAAGAGTGTTAACGAAAGGTGCCACGTGAGGAAAGGAAGTAGAGGATGTTGGGAAAAGGGAGACATAAGGGATATGGATGTGGGGGATATAGGAAAGGGTAGGACATACCGTGGGGTAAGGTAGATGGAGGATGTGGGAGGTATAAGGGGTAGTGAAGGGAGTTAGGATATGTTGGGGAGTAAAGTGGAATGGCAGGTATAAGGGGTAGTGGAAGGGTAAGGGGGTGTGGGCTAGGTTAGAAAATTTAGGGAATGGAAGGTGGGTTAGGATAGGATAGGGGTAGGGGGTAGGGTGGTAAGGGAGTGTGGGTAGTGGATGGGTAGGTTAAGGGGTGTGAGATATAGGTTAGGAAATGTAGAGAATGGAGGGTATGGGAGGTAGAAGAAAGGTAGGATGTGGGAATAAAGGTTAGAGGAAGGTAGGTTGAATGGAAGGAGAGGTTTAGGGAAGGGAGGTTAGGAAATGGAAGGTGATGGGAGTGAAGGGTAGGAAGTAAAGGTGTAGGTGAAAGGTAGATGGAGGATAGTGTTGGTGTACGTTTTATCATCTACTGAACATTAGAATATAAGATACCCAAAGGTATTCTATCCTCTCCGCAAAAATCACTGCGGACAAGCGACTTTAGTGGGATAGCTACTTGGGTAGTGTATGCTGAAAATCTCAAGGGGGACTTACGTTTATGAATGTCTTTTAAGCTTCTAGACTTAGATGGATTTATCAATTTAGGTTCTTTCTTTTTTTTGGATTTTCGGATTTAGACTTTTAAAAAGGAAAAAAGGGGATAGGGTTTAAGAAAGCTGATCTAAACCTACGGAGTCTGGAGATGGTATTAACTAGGTGTTCACGGGAAACCGCACTTTGCTTCGCCACACTAAGGACAACTACACACAGCGGGTGCAATCTTCAATGGGTTGTGCTTATGATCGAAGTTTTTGGCATACACAGGGGATAGGCCCAGACTAACTTTCCACAGTGAAATGGAACTCATCCATTCACCAAAAGTATGAGCAGAGATACACCGTTAATTAATACTTATCAAATCCGTCATTCAATTCTAACAACTTTGAAAGCAAATCTAAATTTACTTCTAATTAAGATGAATGATGGAGAGGTAGTGAAAGGAGATGGGAGGGAAGCGATCAGGCTTGGGCATCCACTGGTAGTGTTGGGAAAGGCAGGTTGGAAGCTTTGGAGGTAGGGTAAGGGGGTGTGGGCTAGGCTAGGGTTAGGATAGGGGTAGGGGGTAGGGTGGTAAGGGAGTGTGGGTAGTGGATGGGTAGGTTAAGGGGTGTGATATATAGGTTGGAAAATGTAGGGAATGGAGGGTATGAGTGGTAGAAGAAAGGTAGGATGTGGGGATAAAGGTTAGAGGAAGGTAAGGTGAATGGAAGGAGAGGTTCAGGGAAGGGAGGTTAGGAAATGGAAGATGATGGGAGTGAAAGGTAGGAAGTAGGTGGTGTAGGTGAAAGGTAGATGGAGGATAGGAAGGTAGGTGGATTAGAAGGTATGGTAAATGAAAGTTGGGAGGTATAAGGGTTGGAATAAAAGTAGGTGATGGGGTGAGATGGAAGGAAGGGTGTAGGGATAAAATGTTAGGAAGGTGAGGTGGAGAGGGATGAATGATGGAGAGGTAGTGAAAAGAGATGGGAGGGAAGCGATCATGCTTGGGCATCCACTAGTAGTGTTGGGAAAGGCAAGTTGGAAGCTTTGGAGGGCAAAGGAAGTGTTGTACCTCACTTCATCCTAAAGGGAGAGCTCCTGAGCAACAACAAATAAAAGGCTAATAGCAAAGACTTGACAACTACCAACAGCTAGGCTAAGAAAACTAACCTAGAAAGCGAAAAAAGTGGGGGTCCCCATTTGCGATGGGTTGATGTGTGAAAACGTCACAACACCTAGATTCTCAAGACTTCCTTCAGTTGCATTGTTTAGTAGTGGATGGGTAGGTTAAGGGGTGTGATATATAGGTTGGAAAATGTAGGGAATGGAGGGTATGAGTGGTAGAAGAAAGGTAGGATGTGGGGATAAAGGTTAGAGGAAGGTAAGGTGAATGGAAGGAGAGGTTCAGGGAAGGGAGGTTAGGAAATGGAAGATGATGGGAGTGAAAGGTAGGAAGTAGGTGGTGTAGGTGAAAGGTAGATGGAGGATAGGAAGGTAGGTGGATTAGAAGGTATGGTAAATGAAAGTTGGGAGGTATAAGGGTTGGAATAAAAGTAGGTGATGGGGTGAGATGGAAGGAAGGGTGTAGGGATAAAATGTTAGGAAGGTGAGGTGGAGAGGGATGAATGATGGAGAGGTAGTGAAAAGAGATGGGAGGGAAGCGATCATGCTTGGGCATCCACTAGTAGTGTTGGGAAAGGCAAGTTGGAAGCTTTGGAGGGCAAAGGAAGTGTTGTACCTCACTTCATCCTAAAGGGAGAGCTCCTGAGCAACAACAAATAAAAGGCTAATAGCAAAGACTTGACAACTACCAACAGCTAGGCTAAGAAAACTAACCTAGAAAGCGAAAAAAGTGGGGGTCCCCATTTGCGATGGGTTGATGTGTGAAAACGTCACAACACCTAGATTCTCAAGACTTCCTTCAGTTGCATTGTTTAGTAGTTTCTTTGCTTGTTGTCGGATGCCTCTTTTTTGTTTGTCTTATTAGCTTCCTTGGTGTTCTTGATTTGCCTCTCTTTTCTCCTTTGAGGAAGTCATTAGAATCTGTTTTGAGATAAGGACTTTCCTTTGAACAATAGGTTTAATGGATTCTTTGGTTGACTTTTCTGTAACACCTTTCAACCCAAAGTGGTTGGCAAGGTCCACACTTACTTCCTCTAGAAGTGGTTGTTGTTTCTCGACCTTTTCCTAGATATTGCTGGTTTTTGGTTTAAGGTTTGCCCATTCAGACTCAACCCCTCTTTGGTTTCGATGCTGGTTCTTTCTTCTATTGATGATTTTGCCTTGACTTTCGCTTTGACTTCAGCTTGTCATTCAGCCTTTACCCAACCATTGTTTGTCATTGGTCCAGGGTTTGCTGGTTAACTTCTGACTCAACCGCTTCTTGTTTCCAATGTTGGTTCTTCCTCCTATCAATTCGGCCTTGACTTCAACTTTGTCTTTCTCTTATACTTCTAGAGCATCATGAATTTTTCAATTTGGCTGCCTGTCATAGTCTATTTCTTGTTTCTTCTTGTTCCACCAAGCTATTACTCTTTGATTTCTTGGTCCACTACCTAACTACATTATTCTTCTTCAAGAGCCTTTGTTGGGCTCAATGGCACTAATTCCTTACGATAAGGCCACAATGTTCAGATTGTTCCTCTTATTCTGGATCACACCTTTACATTGTTGAAGAATCTTTTGTCATTATGCTTTGAGGTCCCATTTAGTATATATGTCTTGTAAGATAAAGTAGTGTCTTATTGTTGACTGACTTCTAGTTAAACTTGACTTCAATTTGACCCAAATTTATTGAGGCACTAACCCTAGAATTATATACATCAAAATGTAAAATCAACAAATTGTATTACTAGGTAAAATATATTCACATATTATAAATGCAATAACAATTATATAGATAATTATAGCTTTATTCAACGATTTAGCGTACAATACAATGCTACATGTTACATTAGTGTCCTCACCTTGACTTCTTGTTGTGAGGGCAACCAGCTCTCGGGTAAGGCACAACCATCAGACCCAATTGTATATAACTAAAAAGAGACTAGCAGACAGTAGAATATTTAACAGTACAATTAACTACTATAAAAAAATTATTTTAATAATATGCCAATGACAGTATTTAATGATGATATGAAAAACTACAAATAAAAGATGTGTTTCTATCAAAGATCCTTGTGATGAACCCAAGCTTATGCTATAGGTTAAACTTTAACATTATAGTTTCATAGTTTAAATTATCATTTATAATAACCAATTTGGTTTTTATAATTATAGTAGAGTATGTCCTTAGATGGTTGTTATTTATTTGAGTTAATTTATTCTCACTCATACTGGGGAGTATTACAGGTCCTCATGAAATGTACTATTATAATTTGACAAGTTTATATTTTTTTAACCTTGCAGGAAGTATAACAAAGCAGACCCTTGAGCATGCAGTGAGTATTCTACTTCGATATATGGAACTATATTTATTAGCTGCAGTTAAAAATGTCAGATTATGTCTTTCACACTGAAGTCATATTATCGCTTCAATAATTTAAAATGCAAATGATTATCTTGTTGATAGAGTTAGTATGCAGTATGCTTTATTTTCAGTGTAGCAAAGAATTGTATTTATTGATGCCTATATTGTTTGGTCCTTGATATTGTAATATGCCTAAATATTTAGCAAATAAGATGATTAAAATCTAATAATAATCATGATTTAATAATAGTTGTAATTAAGGATTTAATAATCATGATGCCCCAATTATTAATGGTGGTTATCATGGTTGCTTTTGCAGTTATTTTGTTGGAAAATGAGAACATTGTGAATATAAAATGTACAACATCTCAAAAAAGATACATAATGCTTCAATCTCAATTAACCGAAAATAGATTCAACCCTACATCAATATCATGCACAACAAAGAGAATTAGACATAACATGTGGATTTCCAAGACTCAAATGCCAGAATCAATGCTAGACTTGATTTTCCAAACAACCCACATAGGAGTAACCATAGATAAATAAGAAACCTCCAAGAAGCCATGCAAACTTGTAACTGTCTTCATCCAGATGCCCTGAATAGAGTCTTATCGTAGATCTACACACCACAGATTTTGGTTATCTATTCATAAATCTACACCACAAATTTTGGTTAACATGTACAACTTGCAAAACCATCTCTGTAAATCTGAAATCCATTTAAACATTCAGACATTCACATCAAACATGTAATCTGAACAATGAAATATGCACAGATCTACTTACCAACAACTTAAAACAAGAGAAAACTGCAACCCAATAGGAGAACCAAGTTGCCTAGGAACTTATAACACATGAAACATATCAGCTCCACAACTCACAAAGAGGTAAGTGGCTTATCTTCCAATCTTTTCATGTAATCAAGGGCTAAGACCATGAACCCAACATAAGCACTCCATTTCTTTCTCCAAATAGTCGGTGTTTCTCCATGTGACCAGGATGTCAAAAGTACCCATCCAACATGAAAACTTTCTCATTGCACATGACCACAAGGTAAAGGAACAAAACCACCAAATAAGAGGATACACACATATTGTCAAACAAGAGCTCAAAGATACTAAAACATAACCAACTCCATGAAGATCCACAATCATGAGCTTTCAATGCCCAATATAAATCACATTGACTATATTCATGGATACAATGTCACAGATCCACAAAACAAAGTAACTCTTAGAACATTTATTGCAGCCTCATAAGCCTTCAACATCCTTTAATTTCTTCTAACAGATTCCCACAAGCTTGCCAAAAGAGGAATATCTAGAATCAGTAAACTTTTAGCTCTGATACTGAATGTTGAGAAATATACAGATTCTAATACCAAAGGTTTGAAGATTCATTCTCTATCTAATAATCAATCAAAGGATGAGAGACAAGGCTTGAACTACTATAACATGAAAATCTGAAACTTATAAGCAAATCTGACATTAAGTTTCTTTAATATGGAATTACCATGCTTTGATCCTTATTTTTATTATGCTAAAAAAATCAGCCAACATATCATGCGTATCAACACTACCTTATGTGAACTTATAACAACAATAAATCATGCATAAGATAGCAGCAAAGGGTCAGAAGTCAGCAACATAAGAGCATCACATAACATAAGATTTACGTGGAGAAATCTATCCAAGAAAAAACTCCACCAAGAAGAGAGGTCAAGTGTGCAATAAATGTGATTACAATGATTTCACTTCCATTTTCCTTTTTGCCTCCAACATGGCAGCACTTGTGGTGTGCCCATGAGCCGTTTAACTTTATATAGACTTGCCAAGAGCTCGAAAGCACCAAACAAGGCATCCAATACGTCATTCCAAATATCCCCAACTCTTGGATTACCTCCTCAGAATGCAAAAGGACACCGGTGTTGGCTCCAATACTTTCCCTCCAACTTGGACACCCAAACATGGAAGATAAACATTAAATTAAATGCAATAAATGATGGAATACAAAGAGACTTGTTGCCTCGCCAAGTGCCCACTTGGAGAAGCCCAAAGGTCACTCATCCATCCTCTTCTCATGTCATTAATAATCCCATTCTAGGATTCCACGTGTGGAAAACATTGTTAAATAATTGTGTTCACAACCCATCTTTATCCTTGTTAGTGGAACCTATAATCCCTTATGAATGTATTACAAACAACAGTGAAAATAAACTTTACAAATTATTTTTCCAATACACCCTAAGTGCCTAGGGACACTATCCAAGGCTGTTGGAACCATGCATTATGGCATAGGATTTACAAGGTAGATGGCACCTTAATCCTAACAGTTTTTATGACATCTTTTTGAGATAGTAGTAATGCAACCAATTTCTAGTGCATCATGTCATTTTGCCCACCACAAAGACTAGTATGTAAAATCGAGTGCTGATTTTAGTTTTATAGATTCTATTTCTTGAGATAATAGAACGCATATAATAGAAGGGATAGGGGATGCTTGCATTATTCTAAGTGAAGGAATACAATTCATAGTCAAGGATATTAGGCTTGTTTCACACTTCAAAAAGTAAGAAAAACTCTATCTATTTGTCAATTTACAAAAATTTCTAACATTGTTATGATTTTTTGTGTAAATAAGTGTATTGTAAGTAACATTAAGCAAAATATAATGGTTTCCTTGGGCATTGGGAATTTAATTTCCAAAGGCTAGTTGGTCTTGTTACAATTAATTTGCATGTATAAGATGTGGACGACGATAGCATTTTGTGGCATGAGAAATACAAACGTCTTAATCTTCATTATTTAGCTAAATTGATCAAAATCGGAATGTGTGTTGGTTGTTTGCTGGTAATAGGAATAGAAGTTGTTTCCTATTAAAGGAAAATGGCATGCAAAAGGGGCTTTTGATTTCATTCATTCAAATCTATGTGAGCTAATGTGAAAATCATTTGTGGGTACAATTTCAAAAAAAGGTCTTATTGCATTAAAACTTGTAATGCTCCCATACTTCTGATATTAATTGGTAGTGATTT
The DNA here is from genome assembly GCF_030272615.1 of Cryptomeria japonica. Taxonomy (NCBI): domain Eukaryota; kingdom Viridiplantae; phylum Streptophyta; class Pinopsida; order Cupressales; family Cupressaceae; genus Cryptomeria; species Cryptomeria japonica. The sequence continues at coordinate 269,022,429 of NC_081409.1, read as the reverse complement.
GAGAAAAGAACTGCTTAATTAATTTTTTTATAGATGAGTGAAATTTTATTTTAAGATATGAATATTTATGATTGGATATCATTGTACATATGCATTTTATACATCTAATTACTCAATTATTCTCATTTGTGTTTTATGCAAGATTTCAATAATACCCTACGTTACTCGGGGATGCATCTCGAGTTTTATTTTCAGGCGTCCTCGTCCCAAGGATGTCCCGGGGACAGGGACTCCTAGGGGATGTCCCCATAATTTCCACATATAGACAATGAGTTTTGACAATGATTTCTATAAGCAATTTGACTTTGACTCTCAATTTAACACAAATTTGCCATAAGAACTTTGCTAGTTCTTATATGTTAAGGTTTTATAATGTATATGTGCATGTTTTATCCATGTTTTCATATGAATATTTTAAATTTCCCTATATATTTTAATTTTCCCTATCTTTATATAACCATCCCCCTTGCCATCCCCCTTGCCATCCCCTAGCCATCCCCAAAATTGACAAAAAATATTACCATCTTGAAAACATGTACCCCCACCCCCTGCCGTCCCTGTCCCAAAAACTCGGGGTAACATAGATAATACCCTTTCCAAAAATTTTAAATATAAGGTATAGGCATAAATGCATGTATGTTTTGACTTAAACTAGTTTTATGAGCCTTAGACTTGCCTTCGACTCTGTAAGCTGATTTTTTATGTGACATTGACTCGGTGCTTAGACTTTGGCAAATTGAAAAAATCATGAAATATAGAGATTTTCAAGGATTTAAAACATGTTCATGCATATTTTAAAAAATAAACTTCGAAGACACAATAAACTAATCAAATAGAAGCTACTTTGAGCACAATTACTAGTAGACATTAATCACGAGTACGGAACGTAATAGTTATGGTTGTGATCTTAAAAAGTTTCCAACAAATTCAAAAGGCCATACCATTCGATCCCTATCCGGTCAATTTTGTAAAAGTCAATTTTAGCTAAAGGAAACAACATTCTTAGATATATAAATTATAAATATCGTCAAATGTATACAAAACTCATGGATTATGAAATCCATGGCATAAAAAAAAACATCAAATCTAAAACTATGTCTATGGCTTAGAGTTGCTTGCATCTAAGTTTGTGACGATGTAGCCATGATATTTGCTTGTGTCTTAGTGACACCAACATCCAAGGGGTTTGCTCATGCTCTATCCTCCTCCTTTGCCTTGGGTATAAGTCTATGGCTTAGAGTTGCTTGCATCATTCATCGCAACATTATGGCAAATATTGCATCTAAGTTTGTGACGATGTAGCCATGATATTTGCTTGTGTCTTAGTGACACCAACATCCAAGAGGTTTGCTCATGCTCTATCCTCCTCCTTTGCCTTGGGTATTGCTTTTGCCTCTTGATACACCTCATCAACCCATGCATGGTCCTCATTGTTGAAGATAGCATCCTCAACCTCGACAATCCAATTTGACTATGGATCAACCTCCTCTAGTGTGATGGGAGATAAGGCAATGCCCAAAATTTGTTTGTAGTGAAGGTGAAGGTTGTAATGAACATAAACAAGATCATTCAACCTACAAATTGATAACATATGTGTTGCTTGGAGTGTACGTGCTCAAACATATTGAATTTTTATGCATTGCATGGTTCCTTCAAGATACAAATTGCAATTCTTTGAAGATTTTTCACCTTCACACTAAACCTTTGCCACCATGCATTTGAAATGAGAAGAAAAAATCAATCTCATTGCCTAATTTTGAGTTTTAATATAAACATAGGAAAAAGGAAAAGTTTTAATCTTTAAACTTAAAGCTGACAGCAATGTCGTCAAAATTGTTTTCAATATCTCTCATGCAAAGAGTTCTTCTTATGCTAGTATGAAGATCTCAATCTTAGTGATTATCTCTGTGTCAACTTGAGGATTAGGTGTCATCTGCTTTGATTGTGTAGAGCCTACTTAGTGTTGGGATTAAGGTGTCTCAACCTTTGAGAGTCCTAGCATATATTAATCCAATGTTGCTGATTTTATTCATTATATCCTAAGAGTCACGTTTTAAGTTACTATGTCATTTTGGCTTGTTTGAGTGTTGGCAAACTATATGGTTAGTGTGAAGCACCGACACAATTGGGTGTTCATCTTGGGCAAAGGACTTTGTAAAATTCCTTGGAGCACTTGGGTGCCATGTGTCTTGTGGTGGTTGAGATAACTCTTGTCCAGATATGGAAACTACTAAGTCAATTTTTGTGGGTTGAGAGGAGTTAATATATGGCAGTTTATATTTATGATGAGTTCGTTGTAGCAAGTAGCTTTATGCATGTTGGATGCCCAAGCATGGTTTTGGGAAGTTTCTATATAATGGGTGTTGTTGTGTATGGAAATTTACCGTTATGGAAGCACAAGTGTTAGTAGATTAGAATGTTCTATTTGCAATGTGTCAAGAACATGGAAAGTTGCTTCCAAGTGTTAGTAGATTAGAATGTTCTATTTGCAATGTGTCAAGAACATGGAAAGTTGTTGTCTCTATAAATATGTTGATACCTTAGTTGTTTTCATGAGACAGGTTGATTATTTTTGAGACATTGTTATGCTACCGAAATCACTCCAGAAATCTCTATTGTTGTAACTACACTTGAAAGAGAATAGACTTTGAATATTGTATTGTAATCCTCATTACTGATAATACAATTGTTTTGTGTTGTGATGTGGGTTTTTTCCCAAAAGGGTTTTTCCATGTAAATTTCTGTTAATGCTTTTATGTGTTTATGCATTTGACACTACTTTGCCTTTGTGCATCTAAATCTGTAACTGTTTATTGGTTTGTAAGAATTTTTTTTGCATTCACTCTCCTATAAGATTTTGCATTAGAAGATTGTTTCCACACTCTGCTTTCCTTTCATTAGCCTTGAAATCTAGGCATAATTGGAATGCCAAATTGAGGAAATAGGCAACTACATGTAAGGGCTTGTGAAGTTGAAGGTGCCATTGTTGATCAATGATGTTCTTGTATGGGATGATACTTATCCTCAACCTTGATGTAAATGGATCTTATCCTTCACCCTATCCATATCCTCATATATATTTAGCCCATTGTAGGCTTCTTCCTATCAACAACTTGTAGAATAACTAAGTGCTCTGTGAACTGCAATTATTGTGAAACATTAACATAAGTGTGAACAATAATAAACAAATTAAATAGAAATGCGAACAAAAATATAATGGGAATTTACGTCTACGATCTCATTGGATGGAAGCCACAACCTATGCTCATAAAAAGTTAAATCAACCATGTCAACCCCTACGTTAGTTTTAACATATGATGATGTAGAGCACTCCTTACTAACAAACATGCATCTTAAAGCAGCCTTTGATTGCAGCATTATCAAATTTGTTGTGAAGAAGGTTTCTTTTGGATCAACCAACTCCTTTTTTGTGAATTTCTTCATTAGGACAAGGACCTAGGCATGATTGTAAATGTATTTACAAATTTTTTTAGCATGCTCCACACATGCTTTTATCCATGGAATCTTGTTAAGATCCTCCAATATGAGGTCAAGACAGTGAGTGCCTATCCATGAGAAGTCAAGACATTGTGTATGGGTGTTTGGATTACGTGTAAGTCTAGGTAAGCTCAGATTGATGGGAAAGCTCAGTGTACTAGGGGAAAGCTAAAGTGTAATGGGATAAAAGCTCAGTGGGATGGGATGGTCCGTATTCACAGTTCGGACAAAGACTCATCATCTCCTGAAAGTGGGGGATTTGTAGGGTTGGAAGCAGGGTCAACGGATCAATTTTCCTAATGAAGATACAATCCACTGGTGGCGTGGGTTGAAGAATGAAGGAGACAACTGGCTTCAAGCAAGCAGGTTGGGGGAATGGGGGGATTTGTGATGAGGAGTCATCCTGCACATATGCCCTTATTTGGCAAGTAAAGTTGTACAATCCTCATCGTTTGAGAAGCTTGGGAACTGCATGTCAGATAACTCGATTTATGGAATATGGATATCGGGTGGCTGGGTGGGGTGGGGTGGGGAAAGGGTACGGTATAGAGCGGAATTTGCTTGCGAACACCATAAAAGTGGCAAGTGTGTTTATCCAAGTAGACGATGGATCTAGCTTATTTACTTCAATGCCTGAAAGCAGGTTTTCACCAAGGTACTTGCCCATAGTGCCACAAAGTGGTTTTCACTGATGGACGAATTTGATTTTTCTTTGCTTTTTCCATTTTTTTCATTTTTTTGTATTTTTCTAGATTTTTTTTATTTTTCCTGATTTTTTGATTTTTTTTGATTTTTTGATTTTTGAGAGATTGGCGACCTCTGAGGACTAGGCATAGAATGTTTTTAGGTGCATGATGTTCATAGGCTCGTCCAAAGGATCGCCCTCAGGAGTGGTCAATTGATAGGCACCTAATCCATATTTTGTTGTGATCACATATGGTCCAAGTCAATTAGGCTCAAACTTGCCTTTCTTTTCATGATCCTGTAGGTTTCTTTGGTTCTCCATAAGCACAAGATCACCAACATCAAATTCCCCGGTTTGGTCCTTGTTATAGCTCAACCGTAGGCGGTTTTGATATCCCCAGAGGTGATTTAAGGCCTTGAGATGCCTTTCATCCAGCAGTTCAAGCTCTAGTAGCCTGGCGACTTTGTATTCGTCATCAGGGAGGATGTTCCGTAGTGAATCCCTTAGTGACGGGATCTTGATCTCAAGGGGTAGGATAGCTTCGGAACCGAAGACTAGGGAGTACGGGGTGGCACCTGTGGGTGTGCGGATACTTGTGCAGTAGGCTCAGAGGGCAGGATGGAGTTGCAAGTGCCAATCATTGTTAGCTTCATTGATTGTCTTCTTGAGAATTTTGATGAGGGTTTTATTTGAAGCCTCAGCTTGACCGTTGCCTTGTGGGTAGTAGGGCGTGGAGAAGCGGTGTTGCATGCCAAACTTCTGACAAAGTTCCTTGACATCCTAATTTTTGAAAGGTCTACCATTATCCGTGATGATTACCTTGGGGATTCCATATCGACAGATGAGGTAATTTAGGATAAACTTGGAAATTTGCTTCCCAATGGTGAAGGTGAGGGGTATGGCCTCCACCCACTTGGTGAAGTATTCAGTGGCAGGCATTATGAATTTGTGACCATTAGATGAAGAGGTGTGGATTTTCCCAATGAGATCAAGCCCCCACTGTGAGAAGGGCCAAGGTGTAATGAATGGTTGCAGATCTTGAGATGGTGCATGAATCTTGTCACCATGTTTCTGGCAAGGGATACATTTCTTCACATAATGATATGCGTCTTCTTCCATGGTTGGCCAGTAGTATCCTGTGCGCAAGAGCTTTTTAGCCAACGTGAGACCACTTGAGTGTGCCCCATAGATACCTTCGTGCACTTTGCGTAGTGCCCATTCAGCATCTTGTTTGTCTAGACACCTTAGGAGGGATCCATCAAAATGCCTTCGAAAGAGGGTGTCACCAAGGATAGTGTAGTGGGCGTAACGACGGATAAAAGTTTGCTTGTGGGTTTTGGTGAGGTGTGGAGGGATGATATTGTCTTGAAGGTAGGCAAAGGTTTGTTGATACCACGGGGAGTTAGAACCAACGAGGACACACACCATTTCAAACTCAGGGACATTGTATGTCAGGATTAGGAGTTGCTCAACCAAGAACTCACACTTTTGACTATTGCCGACATCTGGAGTAGGGAACCGATTGTAGCCATAGCATCTGCGGCTCTATTGTTTGTAGGCGGGATCTGCTCAAATTGGATGATTGTGAAGTGCTGCTTGAGATCCTCAACCATACTACGGTAAGGAAGAAGCTTGTCATCTTTTGTCTGGTACTCGTCATTGACTTGCTTTATGACAAGTTGGGAATCACGGTAAACCTGCAATTCCAGTATCTTCCATTGAATAGCCAAGCGGAGTCTAGTGATTAGTGCTTCGTATTCGGCTATATTATTGGTGCATGAAAAGGCTATTTTGTATGACTTAGGGATACAATCTCCTTGAGTTTTGACCAATAGAATGCCTGCCCCTGATCCGTTTTGCGTGCAAGAGCCATCAAAGTATAACTACCATTTGGATGATGTGGTGACAATCATTGTGGAACCATCGGGGAATTCTATGATGAGGGGATGATCCTCTTGTAGTCGAGCATTGACCAGTTGATCTGCGATTACTTGTCCCTTGATTTCCTTTTTGTCTACATACTCGATGTCAAACTCACTTAAAAGCATGACGCATTTTGATGTTCTTTCTGTGAGAGCAGCTTTTGATAGTAGATACTTCAAGGGGTCAATCTTTGCAATCAATTTTGTCTTATTGTTGAGCATGTAGTGGCGGAGTTTTTGTGTGCTGAAGACAAGTGCGAGGAATGCCCTTTCTATGGGGGTGTAGTTAAGTTTGTACCCCACTAAAGTGCGGCTGATGTAGTAAATAGCATGCTCTTTTCCTTGATCATTTGTTTGTGCCAATAATGCCCCCAGTGCCACTGGGGTTGCTAATATGTACAGGAGAAGTGGCTGTCCCGAAATGGGAGGCATGAGAACTGGTGGTGAAGCTAGTTATTCTTTTAAATTTTCAAAAGCCTTTTGACACAAACAATCCCATTTGAATTTTGTAACCTTTTTGAGGAGGTGCGCAAATGGGTGGCACTTGTCAGCAAGTTGTGCAATAAACCTTCTGATAGACTGAAGCTTGCCTTGGAGACTGCGTAACTGCCTGAGAGTCTTCGGGTGAGGCATTTTCATAATAGCTTTCACCTTGGCAGGATCCACTTCTATGCCTCAACGGGAAACTATGAAGCCAAGGAGTTTTCCAGATGTGACGCTGAAGACGCATTTCTTGGGGTTCAAGCGTAGCTTGTACTTTTCTAGTCTTTCAAAGATTTGCCTTAGGACCGGGATATGCTGACCTCTTGTCTTAGATTTTCCAAGGAGGTCATCATCATAATCTTCCATAATGTTTTTGTAGCAGATCATGAAAGATTGTAGTCATCGCTCCTTGGTAGGTTGCTCTTGCGTTCTTCAATCCAAAGGGCATGACTTGGTAATAGAATGTGTACCCCATGGTGTTGTGAATGTAGTCTTGTGTTGGTCTTCCTCTGCGATCCTGATCTGGTTGTAGCCAGAAAATTTGTCCATGAGGGAGAGCATCTCATGCCTTGCTGTTAGGTCCACAATCATATCTATATTAGTGTTGTGACGTATTCACACATCGCCCCATTGCAAATGGGGATCCCTACTTTTTTCGCTTTGTGGGGTTTTGCTTTCTAGGTTTTAGAGTTTTGTCTGTTAGCCTTTGCTTTTCGACTGTCGCCAGGGGGATCACTAGGATGGCAGGTTCTGCTTGAGCCGAGGTGAGTCTTTGGGGCCCCAGAATTAGGGTTTCTTTGAGTCTTCCTTAGGGCCTGGTTTTGCTCTTGTTGCGAATTGTGTCTTGCTTGGTGAATGAGTATCATCCTTGAAGGTCAAAGTTAGGTCGAGTTGGTGAGTGATGAAGTCTGGAATGTCATCCTGATCTTCAAATGCCCTGAAATTTGGCTGTCTGGAATGTCCTGATCCTGAAATTTGGCTAAGTCTGGAATGTCCTGATCTTGAAATTTGACTAAGTCTGGAAAACTGAAGAATCCTCCAAAAACTAGATTTTGCAATATAACTCCTGGAGGTCCGAAACCACTCTCAAACATCCTGGAACTATATATGGAATATAACTTAAAGTATAAGAAAGAAGAAAGATATAAGGAAATGTCACTTATACTTGGAGCAGGATCGAGTCTTAAGACAAAGTCAAGTCAGTTTGAAGGTGAATTGAGCCTAGAATAGAAATTTCACTCCTGACCCTTCCAACGGGTCTAGAGCGAAATTCTTGAAAACACTCATTTTCCCCTTTGCTAAAGTCAAGACCAAGATGGAGATGAAAGGAGAGTAGTCTATGTTTGCCTCCCAAAGAAAATTAGAGTTGAAAAAAGCAAGAATCAAGGTCAAATCATGATTTTCGCTCCTGACCCTTCCAAAGGGTCCAGAGCGAAAATCCTTATAACTCTTGTTTTCTTCCTTATTTTGCCTAGGTGTTGACATCATGGAGGATGAATGGGTATGTTCTTGCCTTGAGAGGGAGTTGGATGTTTTGGATGATCAAGATTTTGCCTAAGAGATGAATTTCGCTCTTGACCCTTTCAAAGGGTCCAGAGCGAAATTCACTATAAACCTCATGTGCTACCTTGAATGGGCTTAAAACCTGGTTCCCCAAGTGGAAAACGATCTATATTTGCCTCCAGGAGAAAATTGAAGTTTGAAAAATGAACAATCAAGCCTAAAAAATGATTTTCGCTCCTGACCCTTCCAAAGGGTCCAGAGCGAAAATCTTCTTAGACCTCATTTCCTCCCTAGTTTGACCAAATTTTGATTTGCAAGGCGTCTTGAAAGGAAGGATGGACATCTTTTGCCATTTGAAATGTTTGAAAGCGTTGGAGAAATGAAAAATCAAGCTCAAAACATGATTTTTGCTCCTGACCCTTCCAAAGGGTCCAGAGCGAAAATCTTCATGGACCTCATTGTCTTCCTTGTTAGGCCAAGTTCTTAGTGTCCAAGGCATGATGGAGGAGGGATAGACATATTCTTGCCTTGAGAAATGATGGAAAGCAATAAAAGATGAAATATCAAGCCTAGAATGAGATTTTTCGCTCCTGACCCTTCCAAAGGGTCCAGAGCGAAAATCTACCTAAGATGCATTTCCTTCCTTGTTTGACCCAAATTTGATGTCCAAGGCATGTTGAAAGAGAGAATGGGCATATTGAAATCTTTAAGGACGTTTGAAAGAGTTAAGGAATGAGTGTTCTAGCCAAGGAAGGAAATTTCGCTCCTGACCCTTCCAAAGGGTCTTGAGTGAAATTCCTTACAAGCCTATATTTTTAACCTTGCTTGAGCTTAAAACCTTGTTCCTAGGGCAAAGAGAGATGAGATTCTACGTTGCAATAAAGATTGGGTTTGAAAGAATGATGATTTTGGTCTAAAAAGGGAAATTCGCTCCTGACCCTTCCAGAGGGTCCAGGGCGAAATTGTGCAAAACCTATCTTTTCCCTTAGTTTCATGCCAAATCTAGTGTGGATCATGATTAAAGAAGGCCTTAGGAATGACTCCAAATTGCCAATGATTATCAAGATTGAAGGAATTTAGCCCAAATGATGAAAATTGCTCCTGACCCTTCCAAAGGGTCCAGAGTGAAATTCTAAAATCCACTTATTCCTTTCACATTTGTGCTAAGCCAGGCCTAGACAAAGATGATAGAAGCCCTTGAAATTGCCCTTGAATGGATTTTTGTCTCCAAAAATGATGATTTTGGGCTAGAGGAAGAATTTCGCTCCTGACCCTTCCAAAGGGTCGAGGGCGAAATTCATTAGAGGTCCTGTCCCTAGCCATGATTTCTAGCGAAATTCTCTTTTCTAGCCATTTTGAGGTCAAACAAAATGTTGCAAGCATGGGAGAGGGATCCAAGGATGAGAGTCCAAGTAGACAAAGTGAGAAGAATGGACTTGAGTGAGGGAAGACAAGCTAGGAATGAATTTCGCTCTTGACCCTTCCAAAGGGTCCAGAGTGAAATTCTTCAAATCAACTATTTTTTCCCTTGTATGAGGCCAATACTTTGATTCGTAGGGCGTGGTTGAGGATGGAAGGATGTTATTTAGCCTTGCAAGATAGATTGGAGTGAAGAAGATGAGGATCAAGCTTAAAACTTGAATTTCGCTCCTAACCCTTCCAAAGGGTCCAGGGCGAAATTCACAAAATGTCCTTTTTCCTTCAAGTTTGAGCTTAAGCCAAGACGATGATCAAACTTGAAGGAATGCAAGTTCCCTTGTATGAGGCCAAGACTTTGATTCTTAGGGCGTGGTTGAGGATGGAAGGATGTTATTTAGCCTTGCAAGATAGATTGGAGTGAAGAAGATGAAGGATCAAGCTTAAAACTTGAATTTCGCTCCTGACCCTTCTAAAGGGTCCAGGGCGAAATTCACAAAATGTCCTCTTTCCTTCAAGTTTGAGCTTAAGCCAAGATGATGATCAAGGAAAATTGGACCTAAAGATGGCCATAGGCATGTGTTTCAATAGGTTTTGAGTCCAAGAGGTAAGGATTTTGAGCTAAAGAGTGGATTCGCTCCTGACCCTTCCGAAGGGTCCAGAGCGAAATTCCCATTATCACCTAATTGGCCCATGTGAGAAACTAAAAGGATGGATCCCTAGACTTTGTTGGACTAAAACAAGCATATGCTCACCTTCCGGAGGATTTTGAAGTC